>NC_045426.1:382094137-382694137 GCF_902635505.1 Sarcophilus harrisii | reverse complement strand
TGAAAACTTAATAAGCATGCTATCTATGACTTTATTCAGGTCACTGATAAAATTCTCACAAAGTACAGGATCAAGCTCAGATATCTGAGACACTCCCCTGGAGACTTTTTGCCTAGATGACATCAGTCTATTAATGTCTACCCTTTAGATCCAGCCATCAAATCAGTTTTGAATCTATCTAAATATACTAACACATAATCCACATTTTTTCCATTACTTCTACAAAAATCTTGCATGACAGAATTTGTCAAATACTTTACTAAAATTTAGGTAAACTATATCTATAATATTCTCCTGATCTACTAGTCTAATAACTTTGTCAGAGCCACCTCTCCCCTTCCCTTCAAAGATGCTCAGGTTTCTCCTACTTTAAAAAATACAAAAAAACCCTTAAAAGGACACTTTTGCTTCTTCCTATTCATTTTCATCCTTCTAACAATAGTTCTCAGGTTAGTAGTTTATACTTGTTCCTTCCATTTCTTCATCATTTCATCCCTTCTTAATCCCTCATAATGTGGTTTCTGTCCTCTCCATTCTACAGAAAGTAGTATTGAAGGTCTTAGTGACTCTTCCTTAAGGTTGAATCCAAAATCTGGTTTCTTTTCAGACCATATCTACTTTCAACTTTAACATTATTGACACATATTTCTCTTTAAAACTCTCTCTTTTTTTTTTAGCTTCTACTATCTCTCTCTACAACTGCTGATTTTTCTTCCTCTATCTTTTCACTTTAAAAAAAATATATATATATATATATATCTTTCCTCCATTAGTCCCTAATCAAGGTTTTAGCTGAATTAACTGTTCTTTTTTCTGTATGTCCTATCTTGAATAAGTCATCTTTACTCATTGATCCAGCATTGAATCCTTCCAATACTAATGTCAACCTCTCTGCCTAACTCTAATACCATATTTATAACTACTTCAGGATGTTTCCATTTTGGTATTTCAGTAGATCCATGATTTTTTCATCATGGGTTGGAGTAAATGACCACTGAAGTCTCTTTCAACTCTCAGATTTTGTGACCCTGCAGTACTCTCTCTACTCTCACAAATTTTAACTCATCTGTGCCTTTTCCTATTGTTTCATATTTATCGTATCTTTTCATCAATCTCCCACAGAGCCTTTCATAAATGCCAGTGCAACTATTTGGCTGTCTTGTCTCTTATCCCTCATTCTTACTACATGACCAGCTTATTGATTTTTCTTGTCATACCTGTTCTTGAGAGGTAGGGGGTAATAGGAAAAAGAATGTTGAACTTGGCATCAGGTGACATCTTGGTTTCAATCCCAGATCTAATATCTAATAAATTGTGTGATCTCAGGCCAATCACTTAACTTTTCAGAGCCTTAGTTTCTTCATCTGTATTAAGGGGAAAATAATACTTGAATACAAGGTTATTGTGAAGAAAACAGATCCTAAATCTTAAGACACCATAAACATGTGAGGCATTATTGATGATTTCTATCACATGACTGCTCAAGTCAACTGTATTCAATTCAACTTAAGGAATAAACCATAGCCTATTTATATCCACTGTGGGTTTTCCATTACTCTTTGAGTAACATATATTTTAACTCTTTTGAGATTGTAGGTCTCTGTGATAATCATCTATATGGTATCATGAAGTGAATATTTGTGGGTGGGTTTTTTTTTTTAAGTAGCATTTGTGGCAATAAGCAAGTTAGAAAAATTGAAAGTGCTATTCACTTTCTCAAATGTAATGTACCTATTTCCTTCAATTCTGAGTCTAGTCTATTAGCTTTCATCACGTTTCCAAGGAATATGTACTGATGAAATAACTCAGGAGGGGAGCTATCCAACAGCGTCTCATAATCTTTGCAAAAAATGTATTTTTCAATCATTTTGTATTTCCACTAGGGGTGGATTAGCCAATCTTTTTTTTTTTTTTTTTTTTGAATGACTACTGATCTCATAAAGAGATTTGATTGTGTTCCAGGGCTCAATGCAGTCAACACAATGTTGTCCATTAAGAGGAACATCTGGAGAACCTCACCATTGAGAGACAATGTTTTTTCTATTTGGATAGCTAATAACATCTTCCATAATACTAACGTAACTACTAGATTGTTATCTTGCCTGATATCTGTTGAACAAAGTTACTTCTGTTAGCACATCTATCCAAAGTGTTGAATGATTTTAATATATGCATGGCAGACAGTTTAATTAGGAAGGTCTTTACATATGAAGTGGAACAGATCATCCCACATTTCTGTAACAATCTTTTGGCATCCGCAGGAACATTGAAAGCACAATGTTTAGATTCTAACTCTACACTTAAGATTTATGAAGTACTTTCTTCAAAAGCCTAGGGGAAAGGGAGGTGGTTGTTGTTTGTTCTTCTTTACATTCAAAGAAGATCAGTGACATCACAATGTTGGAGTTAGGGTACAATATATTCAGCTATGAATGATCAGACCAATACAAGTTCCAAACGCACTGCTATAGATGGGTCACAAGTGGTCTGTTAGAACATTTAGAGGGGAAGTGGCTCTGGATTTGCACAGCTCACGCTTCCTTTGTGCTTCTATGATTCTGCTTTGCTCATAGAGCATAGCAGCTTCTTTGATTCTAGTATACTATGTTGGGTGGTTCTAAGCCAGTGTTTCCCATGTCTCACAGTCAATTCTAAGGTTCTTCAGAGATGGTTTTGTACCACTTCTGATGACTACATGAGCATTTACCATGTGCATATCTGAAGGAAGGAAATCAAGTTCCTGTAAAATAATAAAAAAAATTATTTTATTTTCTATACTCATCACTTTGATGTCTAAAGATACAGTCTGCTATAGAAAATAATCTGTAAAAGCCCAGCTTTTCATATTTTCATCAAGAGAAAAACTCCAGCTGCAATGGGGGCTTCTACGTGTGTTTTAGGTAATCAAAGATGGAGGACATAAAGTGGTATTTTAACTATAAATGCTATGGTCTAGAGTTTCTCAAATTTTGTCCACAACCCCATTTTGCCCTAGAAATTTTTACATGACCCTGGGTATATGGGTATATGAAATAGATGTGCAAATCAAGCATTTACTGATAATATTCATAATTTCATGAAACCCACATTCAGTTACAAGATGCCCATACTGGGTCATGACTCATGATTTAAGAAGCTTTGCTGTATATGCATATAGATCATTCTCATAAAGATTTCATTATATGAGAAAGGGAAGCAGATATATAGGTCAGTAACTGCTGATGCTTCTTAGTCATTTTCTTTTTGTTTAAAAATATTATTTTTGATCTTTTCCATTGTTTGAGAAGGTTCCAATTTTTGAAAAGAAGTACCCAAATACAGTTAGCATGGATTTTTTTCATCTTTAGAGAAAAAAGAGTCTCTTTTTTCAGCTACATCTTCCCAAGTACCTTTATCACTTCCTTATGGAAAGAAAATGAGTATCACTTCCTGGAAAAGAGCATTTTGGGCCCTTAAGAGTCCCAAGACCTGGGTTCATATCTCAGCTTGAACTTATAAAGGAAAGTCATTTAATTTCTTTGAATCTTGACTTCTTCATCTGTAAGTAGGAGTGATAATGCTTGCATTCTCTGCCCCACAGGCTTGTAAAGAGGGTTATAAGTGAATTATTGAGTATTGTCTTGTTAGAGACTAGATGATGCATCTCCATGTATATTGCTGATACCATTAGATTGCTCTAGAAACACCAGAAGATCTCTTCCATTTCATATTCATCTTTTATCCTTCTTGATACATCTACATATACTCATTATGATCTGACTTAGAATAGTCTCAAACAAAGTTCTCAGGGTTCACTTTCTTTTCAGAAATTTTTGCTATTTTATAAGGTCATACTATTTATCATCTTTCATTACCTCCCTTTCTTCATTAACTATTCTTCCCTTTTAAGGGGAAAAAAAAGCTCTTAATCAGCATGACCTTTGATTGCCATGTTTTTTATCCCTTCAAATCATATCTTGGGTTATAACCTTTCTTTTCCAAGGTATGTTCTGTCCCTAACTATCCTATTAATTTCTGGCATTGTCAGCATCTGGGCATGTGGGGAACACATACCTATACTGTGGACACTTACATCTCACATACTGTGCTTATTCCTGTCTCTGTGCCTTTCCAATGCCATTGCCTCAGCTCAGAATGTCTTCTTCCCTCAGTTTTTCTCAGGCACTATCTTACCATGAGCACCTGTTTATTTTTATTCTTGTGCTTATAACTTCAACTTTGGGACTCAATGTTAAACCCTAGGAATCAGAAGATTTGTTACGCTCTTAAGTTACTGATGATAGTATGATGAAATGACATTTCTCTTCCTACTGGTGTAAATATTATTACTATATTATTATTTATAGGGGATTATAAATACTGTCAGAGAACTGGGTGTTATAATGAACAGAGTGTGAGGCCTGGAATCAGGAGAGACTCATCAAATTCAGAGTTCAAATCTAGCCTCACACACCAGCTGTGTGACCCTGAGTAAGACATTTAACCCTATTTGCCTCAGTTTCTTCATCTGTAGACAAACCACTCCAGTGTCTTTACCAAGAAAGTCCTAAATGGTGTCATTAAGAGTTAAACAATTAAAAAGATTGAACAACAACATAATAGAGTGAGGGGCTTCATTCAGGTAGCCATTTTCTAGCAACAGCAGTTTCTTCATATTTGTGAATAAAGTAGTCATGAGAATTAATAGCTTCACTGGAATGGGTACAAATACTTAATTGTATGCAGGCACTATCTCCTTCCCCAGCCTTGCACATAGGTAGAGAGCAGGAAGCTTAATGGAACTAGAACTTGATGTAAAGAAAAGAAAAAAGAAAAAAAGCTGATCTAGAAGCTTTTTAATCTGGCTTTTTGCATAGAAGGCAGGGCAGCTAGCTACATGACGAGCAAATCCAGGTCTAAATACTAATTAAGAAAAGTGTGCTTTTAGAAAGCTATTTCAGTCTCTATGGCTAGATTAAGAATATCATAGAATGTCATCTCTATTCTATAATTCATTTATTCTATAATCTAAGGTTGTTTTGTTTTATATTCTTTCCCTTAGTTACTTGTAAAAAACATTTTTTTTAAAGACTAATCTGTGTTATGGAAAACTAAGAGGAGACTACCTTTCTTGCTCAGGAGATCCGGGAAATCAAGGTATCCTGGAAGATAGGAGATGATTGATAGACAAATAAAAGACCACAAAGCTGAAAAGGCCGTTGGCTGCTATCTAGATCAATCTGTACCTGAATAGAATTGCTTCTACAATTTCCTTGACACATAGCAATTCACTCTTTCCATGAAGACCTCCCGTAACTATGAACCATCAATTCCTGAAACAAACCTCTGAGTCCACTCGGGGACAACTTCTGTTTTCAGGAAGTATCTACTTCTATTGAGCCATTATCTCCCTTTCTGCAATTTACATATGACTCTTTGTCCTATTCTCTGAGACCAGTGGAAAGAAGTCTTCCCTTCTCTATAAAAGAGAGGTTACAGCTTTTGAGTTTAGGCTATTAGAGAGAAAAGACATAATCCAAGTCATGGCAACTTTCCTGGCTGAAGTCATAACTTTGCAAATAGCACCTTATACAATTTTTTATCATCATGTAGCATTTTATGATACTTTTATGTGTGTGTATATAGATACGTATTATTATTATTATATATTACTCTCTGTTTTGCCAACTCTCCTATCATATGTGCTGTCTCCTTAACTAAATAACAGCCTTCTTGACTTCAGCAAAATGAAAAGTGTTCATTTATTGATTAATTTTGGGGGAATAATTGTATCTATTTGTACATTCTTACAAGCCTCTTTTCACTTCCAGTACATTTATACTTATCAAAAGTAAAACTTATAAGTTGCTATATTTGGAATGAGCCCAGCAATAGCATGAGGCAAGTGAAGAGAACATAAATAAATGAATCCAGCCCTAATTATAACCCAGCACCATGAAGTAAAAGAACATTCTCATGACCATCATCCATGATATCTATACTCTGAACTCTTTACTCCTTTGATTGTTTGGCCCTATTTGAAAGTCATTTTGTGTTTGTTAGTGAAAGATATGATCCAAGGACAAAAAAAAAATCATTTCTCTGATTACCTATATCATCTGGAATTGCACCAGACAGGGTTGAAACCAATAAAGCCACATAGGCAACATTGCTTCATCATTCTAGGGCAAGGGGTAAGTTCTCCTTTATATGGAAGGAATAGAAAACTAGTTGCAGGATAACATTCATATATCAAGAGCTTGGAAGACTCCAAAGAGAGAGGGAGGGAGGAGGGGAAGAGAGAGAAAAAATGGAGAGAGGAGAACAGAGAGAGACAGAGACAGACAGACAGAGCTGTTCAGAAGACCATAGTAGCCTAGGTATGAGGCAATGAGGATGTACAGTGACTACAATGTTGGAAATGGGAGTGGAAATGAAATGGTGACTTTTAGGGCAGATATGATCTATTTACTTGGAGGTCCAATGAGCCAATTTATAATTAAGGGTGATTCCAAAAATAACCCATAACATAAGAGGTTACTTTGGGCTTTCTCCTGGAAAATAAGCATACCTTTAATGACCATGTGACCTTATAACACCAAAACAATTTATAGAAGCGTTTTTTCTGGTTTAAATAACATTCTGTTTGACAGGCCCAAAGTCTCATATACTAACAAGTAGCTGTATATATCTCTAATATATAATAGGACATGTATAAATGTGGTAAATACTCACTGAAACTTTAGTCTAATTTATTGAAAACTGGTTTAAATGAAGTTGCTATATAATCTGGAAAAAATGCATTTTTTCAAATATTCTAAAATAGTAGATAGTAGCATAGTGGCATTTCTTCAAAGCCAGGAAAATCTAAACTCAGATCACCCTGCTTTCGACAGAACTGACTGTGTGATCCTGGACAAGTGACTTAACCTCTCACTGTTCCAGCAGCTTTGTAAAACTATAAATTGCTAAGAACATCTCAATATGCACTTGGTAAAAAGAGTTTCCTCACTATGGAGTTCCTTGTATTAATGACCCAAGTCTTGCCCTGTCCCTAATAAAGTGTTAAGCTGATAGAGGTCCTGCTTCATAATGGGCACATTTATTGGTATCCTTCTAAAGGGCTTATAAACTCTTAAGCAAGGTAGACATTTTCCTTGCTGTCTTATTTATATCACTGATTCCAATTCTTTTTTTCATAGAAATCATAAATAGAAAGTTATAGTAAAAGGATTTAGAGCTGAAAAAAAGTCCTTATTATAGAATCTAGATCAGCCTCCCTCACTTTTCAGAGAAAGAAACCTATCAAGAAATTATAAAGTCTGGAAAAAATGAGATATGAGTGAGTGGTTTCACTGAATTTATACCAAATTTGCCTTTTTTCTTTATTAATATCCATCTAAGCAGCATGGATAATAGTTAGTAACTGTCTTACTTTGAGTTTTCTGAATCTCAGTTCCTAAAGTATTCCTTAGGTTAATACTTGCCCTTTAACTGGAAATACATCAACTCATTTTTGAAGAACAATAGGTGGTGATGGAATCATTGTTTGTACTGATTGATGGTGAATTGAAAGAGTCCCTTTCATGGCAATGATTTCTGATTTAATGCAAGGAAGAGACAGGCAGGAAAAGTAAATTTTCCAGGAACTTTACAATTTCTACTCTTCCTTTAAGAGTAATGCCAACAATACCAGATTATCAGTCTACCATGTGCTGGATGAGACAAGACAAACTAACTTTATAGGGAGTAATATCATTAAAACTTTCTCACTGCATTGAAATCCCCAAAGCTCAGGGGAATCATTGTCATTGTGTAGAGTACCACTTTCCAAATGTGGCCAAACACAACTAGCAAAATTCCACACATGCAGTCCAGAGGAAACACCAACAACTCAGTCACTGATTCTCTTTAAAAGAGCTCTTCTTTTTCCTTGTTGCATGTAGCAGGAAGAAAAGGAAAAAAGTAAGAGAATAATGGCCATTCCAGGTAGTATTAGATTAAAAAGAAAAGAAGAGTAGAATTTGGGACTCAAAACATAAAAAAAGAATAATTTAAAAACTACTTTAATGTAATGAGGGAGGGGGATAAAATACTATTTTAAATTTTTTTTTAAAGATTAAAAGGAAAAACATTTCCCAATTACAAAGTTGGACAAATGGAAGCTAGGCAGTAGGAGGTGTAAATGATGACCCCATAAAAAGCACACATTAAAATAATAATAACAATAATAGCCAATATTTATATAGCCTATAATATGTGCTAAGTCTTTACAAATATTACCTCACAAAAACCCTGCGAGATAGATGATGTTATTATCCACATTTTACTGGTGAGAAAACAGAGGCAAACAATATACAAATTAAAGTAGTTTCTGAAGAAAAAAAAAGTTGCTGAAAGGAAAACACTTTTTAGAGCATTATGCAAGTCTGAGGTGCCATTGCTATCCATTTCATGGTGTGGTTGTGAGACTTAGATAAGATAATGTTCTTAAAAGTGATTCAAAAACTCTAAATAACCCTAAAAAGTGAGAGAATATTAACAGAATTATTTGGAGTGGAATGTCAGGCATTCTCCTTTTGAGATCTTTGGTGTTCACTATCACACTCTTTATCCACCTGTTAAAAGGTACTAAATTAACACCATGGAAAAGATAATAAATTCTGGTCATCATATTCCCCTTTGTGAAACTTGTGACCCATTCAGATTAGTCTCAAAAGAGGACAGTAAATCCTACCACATGGCACTGGGTGCTATTAAATCCCTGCTCTTCCTCAAGGGTTCACGTGGCTCTCAGATTATGAGAATCCTCAGGAACACTCTGCACTATCAAAGGTCACAATTATCAAGGATCAAAGCCGATGCTGTTCCTTTACAATGACTGTGGTTATCTTCTAATGAAAAACATGCCCCACAGCACGGAGCCTTGGTCCTGGGTGCCCTTTACTCACAGTGGGAAGTGGCTGGCAGCAAGTAAAGCATAATGGAAAGGGCACTGGATCTGGGGCCAGAGGGCGGATCCAAGTTTTAATTACCACTTCCTACCCATGACATGTTAGGCAAGTCATTCAAAGTTTCCTTTTCAAAAGTGGGAGAGGTGGATAAGATAATTTCTAAGGTGCCTGTTGGCTCTCGAATATGTCCTGCACTCTTGTGACTGTGGTCCCTAATACAAACATTTTTTAAATAAAGCAGCATGAGCATGGAGCTCCTGTTGGAAACATAAAGAGATTTATGAACCAATCTGTGGGAATTATGTTTCTGAGCAAGAATTCAAGCCTATGGAATCGTGTTTTGTCCTGGAATCCATGGCTCTCTAATAGCCATTAACTCAGAGCAGCTGCCAAGAGGAGAGGGGAAGGTAGTTGCTAGATAGTACTAAAAGATACCTAAGGCTCCTACAGTCAGCACTGCACAAACTTCCACCCATCACCAAGGCAAAGATATTTAGTCTGTACTCCTCACCTTCCACCTCTCCATTAAAGTGCATTTTTGTGACTTCTTTTCCCTTTCTGTGTAGCCCTTAATGGTCATTTTAGCCTGAATCCATAAGAACAAAAACATCAAAACTTGGGCAGCATGAGCACATAGCATTACCTTTCTTCTTTTTGTATCCCAACTCAGTCTACCAAACTCTAACCCTACTTTCCTCTTGATGGCCTTATGAATAGCTATTAAATATTCAAGAGAACCTTTGAAGAAGCCAAGATTTGCTCATATAACTTGATAGTATAGTTCTAGTTGTAAATGAGAGGTGGCATTTAATGTATATATATATTTTAAATGTACATTTAATACCAAAGACAATACAATATACTCAATAATATTTTTTTCTAAGAGCTTAAAATGAACTTGGACTTTCCCCCCTCCCCCCAGTTTCTTTCTCTAGATAATTATTAACTGAATAACTGGTTAGTTCAAGCAGCCTGTTTAAGAATCTTAAAAACTTTGAAATATAGTACAGCTTCTGCATTAGTTTAGTGCTCTCTCTCTCTCTCTCTCTGTCTCTCTCTCTCTCTGTCTGTCTCTCTGTCTGTCTCTCTCACTCTCTCTCTCTGTCTCTCTGTCTCTCTGTCTCTCTCTCTCTCTCTCTCTCTCTCTCTCACACACACACACACACACACACACACACACACACAATTTCTGTGTCATTATTGTTGGCTTTCTCTGATCCACCTGAAATACTTAGAATGTCAACTTCCCCAGATGAAAAGTCAGTCAAAGAATGAAAGAATCTCAGAGTTTGGTTCACCCCTGACCAAGAATCCCATCTATCTCTCCCACAAGTAATTATCCAGCTCTTCTTGAAGGCCTTGGGGGGAGAGGGGAATAGCCATTGTCCGTGGGGCAGCTCACCCCATTTCTTGGTCATTCTCATTGTTAGGGAGCCCTTTCTTCAAACCAAGCTAGAATCTGCCTCACTACATCTTCTACCCATTATTTTCACTTTGATTCAATAATAATATGTAGAACTTTAAGGTTGATGAAGCTTTTTCCTCACAACTCCATGAAGCAAATTGTAATAAGAAATTTTATCCACATTTTAAAGGAAGCAGCTGGGACATGGTGACTTTTACCTAGCCACACAGCAATTGAGGAAGCATTGGAACTGGATCTCACCCCCATGACTCCTAGCCAGTACTCCAAGCTACTTCCATACTGATTCCCATCCTGGAAGCTGGAAATAGTGTGGCAGGAAGATTCATTTCTTCTTTGGATTTACAGATATGCTATACCTGTCATTCAGGGCTTTTATTAGATTAGCCTTTCATTCCCAGAAGGATGATTGGGTAGGCTGAAAGGAGAGAGTAGTGAGCTTATAAATCATTGGTCCTTATTAATCAGGAATCAAGGCTGATTTCCAACACCATAATCAATATTAGATACTGCTCAGTTTAACTAACATGAAATATTTCTCCAAATCCATAACAGGGAGAGCGAAGAGGGTCTCTGGCATTTATCCGTTCACCCAGTACTGACAACATTGTCAATGTGGACTTCAGCACCCCTCGTCCATCTACCGTAGAAGCCTCAGTCTCTTATTTATTGTAAGTGTTTCATTCATTGGATTTTCCTTCAGTAGAAAATATGTCAAATAGATGAGTGTCTGTGCACATGTGTAGAAGGGACTGTGCGTGGATAGGGCAGGAGCATCCCATGCCTGTTCTCTCCCATACCTCTCCCTAACTTTGCAAGTGACCCCAAATAGAGTCCTTGTTCCTTGGTGACTAATGCTCTTTTGGGACCTGTGATAATAACAACTCTCAGTAGGTAGATCAGTGAGTGCCTCCATCACATGTTTGGTCGTGGGCTAAGGAGTTGGATCGTGTTTCTAGAAAAGGGGAAGAAGGGAAATAGGGGAAAAGCTTCATCAGTCCTATCTCCTTCCTTTTATGCAAAACTTTGTTTTATTGGTCAATCAAGTCAAATTGTGTTTATCTTCCCATTACTACAAGATAATAAAGTAAAACAAGATCATTTAGGAGGCAAGTGTCAAAGACAGCAGTGGAAGTGTCTGAATTCATCACCAGAAGCATTTACTGCTCTCAGAAAGAACTGGAGACAATGACTCTTACCTTTCCTTTTCTAAGTGGAGAAACTAGGCCTAGGGACTGACTTGGTAAAAGGAGTCAGTTGCAGCATTTTTCTGCCCAAGAATTAAGAAGGAACATAGCTTGATCTGAAAGAATTGTGACTTAGGCCCTGGCACAGTAGTGCTCCTTAGTGACTGCAGCAGTCATACTTATTTGTAATTGAGAAATGATACATTTTGTTTGTTTCTTTCTTATTTTAGGAGAGAAAATGTCAGCACTGTTTGCCTAGACATGCAGGCTTTGGAGCAGAGGAGAAAGAGTATTCGGGATACAGAAGACACTGTCACTCACCATACTCTGCAGCAGTACCTCTATAAACCCAGACAAGAGGTAAATGGTTACTATACGTGCCAGCACCAGAGTTTTTATTAGTGTTGATACTTTGGACTTCTTTGATAGGCTAAAGACAACAAATTAATAAGACTATTCAGCATAACTCCTCTCAAACCAGAGGGCAAGTTGACATAGAGGGGTACCTTCCCTTCCCTGTCCAACACAGCTGCAAATGGGACTTCAATGAACATACCTAGAGTCTAAATTTCCCCCTTCTCACTCTACCCCAGAGCAGGTAGAATGGAGCTAGGAGGGGACTGGGAACTGTCAGGAAAGGAGCTGGTGAGCTCACTTTGCCATCACTGTCCAGCATAGGTGACCCCATGAGCAAGCAGAGGATTTTGCTTTATTAAAACCCTGCTTCCTTTCTGCAGCCACACTGACAAGAACTGAGCACATGATTTAGCATCTTGTGGGCCTTCTTCTAAGTTGGGTTGGGAAGGTCCAAAGAATGAATGATTTGTGAGGACCAATAAATGGCTTCTAAAAAAAAGTTCCTGGGTTTTGCTACATCATTCTTTTGCTTGTGCAAAAGTCAGTGAGTGAAGTCAGGAGGACCTGAGTTCAAATCTGACCTCAGACACATAATACTTCCTAGCTGTGTGACCCTGGGCAAGTCACTTAATCTCAATTATCTCAGAAAAAAAAAATCAATGAGACAGTACAGTATTCCATCAAGCACAACAGTTTTGCTTTTTTTTTTTCCTCCCTGAAATAATAAATTACAAAACTAAAGGTCCTCATGCTCCAGAGTAGAATTATTGAAGGGCTCTGAGTAGACAGCAGATCAGAGGTGATGAGGAATGAAAGCCCTAGTGTTGATCGTTGGAGAGAAGTTGGTTAAACCCATGAAGTACCTTCAGGTTCATAAGTAATCCAAAGCCCTCCAAGCCGTGTGCATGACTTGAGTGCAGCTTAATTACCTGTTCCTTTATTGCTTTATTTGTTTCCCTTTGCTTTCTGTAGTACAAACATCTCTACAGCCGGCATGAGTTAACGTCAAATGAAGACGAAAAACAAGACAAAGAAATTTTCCACAGAACAATGAGGAAGCGTTTAGAGTCTTTCAAATCTACCAAACTTGGAATAAACCAAACCAAAAAGACTGCCAAACTCTACAAGAGAGAACGTGGCCAAAAGAGGGTAAGGAACATAGCTATAGCTAGGACCATGTTCAAAGCAAAATACACATGGAGTATGTGGGGCTAGCACTTTCATACTGTTTCCTGAAAACAATTCATTAGGAGGTGGTTGTATCTTGGACCCCATTCAAGGGAATTTAGTTACTGAAGTTAGTTAGTTACTTATAATAATTTAGTTAATTAATAAGGTAGTTTCACCTCAGGCGGGCAGTCACTTGGCAAGGACCCTGAAGAGAACACTGGAATGAGATGCAGGTTGGCAAAGTTGAAAGAATGCTGGATGTGGAGCGTGGAAGGTCTGGCTTTGAATCCTACCCCCAGCACTTACCAGCTATGTGGCCATGAGCAAGGTGTTCAACCTCTCTGAGCTTCCCATTACATCATTTATAAAGTAGAAACACATACTTATAGAGTCTACCTCAGAGAATGGTTGCAAGGATCAAATGAGATTGCACATGAAAACCTTAAAGTGTTATACACATGTTAGTTACTATTGTTATTATTACTATTATCATCTTTTGATTGTTGTCAAGATCAATCTTATAATGTATCTAAAGTGCTTAGAAACCTTAAAACTTGAAGAAAACCTCCATGCTTTATAACAAAGTTCTATGCATTCAGTGCAGTGGTTTCTGAAGCAACAGGGATGTCTCTGATAAACTCTGAACTGTTAATCCATTTTTGTTTTACAGAGAAACAGTAGCATACCAAATGGAAAAATACCAATGGAAAGCCCAACTCATGATTTTGCTTTTAAAGAGAAAGGTAATTGTTTAATTGATTACATTGTCCTTTATTCAAAATCTATGACTGTTTTTGGCAGATCCACTCACTGCCAGATACTGCTAGGCAGAAGTGAGAAAGGAGAAGTGCCATGTTCAAATCCTTCCAAATCCAGCTCATACCCCAACCTCATCATCCCTGGGCTGGAAGATCTGTAGACTTACAAGAATGAGAATCAGGGAAAGCAAGGAGTAGTGTTTTCCTTCTTTAATGCTAGATCTCCCCTTGGGTTCTGCCCTGGTGGCTACCTATGGCTTGGAGGGGACTCTAGATCCTTACAGGTCATCTCCAACAGAACAGTGGTTCTCATTCAGGACTGGCAACAGACAATGTCTGTCCAGGAATCCACTTCTGCTCAGAAAATCTCATTATCAAACAGTTGGCCACCAGGTGGTGAGTGGTTTCTATGGCTACTGCAACCCATAAAGCATCGCCTAATATTACTCAGAGTCACAATCCCCGTTGGTCAAAGAAATACCATTGAGACCATGGACTCTTGAAGCACAGAAGTAATGGTGTTCTTCCACTTCTCAGCAGATACAGAATGTTTCAGTTATTCCCTTTTTTCATGTTATGGTCTCCTGGTTTTCCTAATCTCTCTTTTTCCCCCTTAGATTTCTCAACTCTGACCTTCCCCAAACATCCAAAGTATAGACAGATAGGGACACATGGAATAGGTGGATGGTATTTGAGAAAAGATCATTGGAGTTCCTTTTTGTCTCTTGTTCAATCCTCAATCCAAAGCCAGTTCCTGTCCCTGTTCAATGTTACCATATGAATCACTAATTGTCACCTTTGGAAACCACTCTGGTTAAGATTGTTTCTGGAACATGAGTGTGTAATAGTTATTAATCTCTAGGATGGGGACCCAAGATGCACAAACTTTCTTTGGGAAGTGGTATCTGCCTCTGAATATTGTCCTAAATCACTACCAGCTTCATGATCCTATGTTTCTGGAATGCAAAATTTTGTCCATAGTTTTGTGTTTTTTTCCCTTCCTTTAGAACTGGAATTTTCAGACCCAGAAGAGACGAATGAGTATGAATCTGAGCAGATGAGTGGTGGGATTGAATTTCTAGCCAGTGTTACTCAAGATACAGCCACAGATTCAACCACAGGTAAGGAGAAAAATAAAGGTATTTCTGTTCCATGAGAAGGGGATCACTCAGGGGAAGGAACACCCATGGAAAAGGTGACAGTACAGAGATTGGGAACATTCTCTGTTTTTCAAAATGCTTTACAAATAGTGAAATTGCTTAGGAGCTGTGTTTTGAATTATGTCCTTGCCTCAAATTTAAGTTGCTGGCCACATGATAAGGAAAACCCCAAATCATGAGTATGAGAAAAACATTAGGTATGATATAAGGAGAGTAAGTGGTATGAGGAGGAATGGGGATGGGAAGCGTGGAAAGGCAGGGAGTAGGTGAATGTATGTACATGCATGTGTCTATTTTGATACTCAAGAAATGATGGTCCATCAGAGTTTACGCTCCATATACAAGCACAAACTTCAGTATTTTTATGGCACGGTAGATGATCTTCAGGAGTTGTTATGGTCAGAGAATTCACCAACCTGGTGATGAGTGTCTCTGAACTTGTTAGTCTGGTATCTGATGACAAAATCCATCCTAGGCCTTGGCACCTTGATAAAATCTGTCAAAACTTGTATTCTACTGGCCTAGCCATGGAGAAGGTAGGGTCATTGCCATGCCATAATGAGTCATTAGAAGGAAATTTTTATGGTAGGTATTTCTTTACTATGTGTATGAGTGTGTATTTCAATGCTTTGATTTTTGTGTGTATATGTAAATGTGTATAAAATGTATAGTTATAGTTATTAAGAGAATAATTTCTTATTAAATAGCCTTATTTTATCTGAGATCATTTTGAGAATCATAAGATTAGATTAGGGATTGGATCATCCTTGATTTTAAATAGTTCCATTTAAGAGATACATTAAAATATGGCTAAGATAAGTGTCAAGAGAGTTATATACATGGGGTGATTTCAGTCCATGTCATATGGAGCTGAAGATTCATCTATCCAACCAATGTAATATCATCTCTCTATTTGCAAGTGGCCCTTTTCTTTTCAAGGAGTACCTGCCATGAGGCAAATAAACCAAGAGCTGTTGACAAGGCACATTCTAAACTTAACTATAACCAGCTCCAACGGACTGTGCTTCCTTCAGGACCGACATAGCTCCTACTCCTGCCAGGCAGACTGGCAGCTGCTGTGACTCTCCATCACTGACGTGAACTCCCATTGCCCTTCTTTCCTAGGAATTGATAACCCTGTTTTTTCAACGGAAGAGGACCAGAGCATCTTTACAAAGGTGCCGCCATGGTTGTCTTCTGAGGAGACAGTGGTGCCATCACAAAGGGCTCGCGTGCAGATTCCCTACTCTCCCAGCAACTTCAGACGCCTCACGCCGATCCGGCTCAGCACTAAGTCAGTCGATTCCTTTTTGCTAGCTGACAGTCCAGAGGAGCGGCCTCGGTCTTTCCTTCCAGAATCTACGCATATGTAATTTTTTTCTTAATGCAACCTTCATTTTTTTAAACTCATCTCTTCTGTTATTACTACCTAACCAATACTTTGATCTCTTTCCTCCTCAGATGAATTTTCTCTCTTTCTGTCCCTGTGTTTCCCACTTTTGTTCTTTCTCTCTCTTGTGGTCTGAAGCTGCACTTTGGCTGGAGATGGAGGCATATTGTATTCATTCCTACAGAAACCACGCCTGGTACCTCCTTGATGGAGGTTCTGCCTTTCTTAGTCAATTCCGTAGATACAGACTGATTTGAAGATTTCCCGGTGCCACTTAGATAGTGGTTTTCTGATTATTGTGTAAATATGCTTCCTCATTTATGTCACTTTTATTTACCTATGATTTGTTTCTTTGATAGCAAACTTTACTAAGACATGTTTTAAAATGAAACTAAGATTTTGCCATAGTTGATGACTTTTCATTGAAAGCCTTTCAGCCCTTAAGATAGAGCTGTGCCTTCAGATCTAAAGGTAAAGGGAGATGAGCTAGGATGAGGAATTAGGAAGGGAAAGATAGTTGTGGCTCCAAAGGGGAAAAAAGGATCTTGGTTTTTGTTTTTGTTTTTGTTTTGTTTTGTTTTTATCATCTAAGGCATAAGATACTATGAGCATTTGAAGGGTTTATGTAAAGCAGATCCCAATTCAACTCTGATATAAGAGCTACTAATTTATTGAAGAAATAAAACAATAAAATTCAATAAGATCAGAAACCCCAATGTGATTATGTTTCCCAAGTGGATTAGTATCCACAATTCCCAAGCAGTCATGTATGGCTTTCTTAAGCCATGGCTGGTGACCTCTTCCTTAAGCGGGTGGCTCTGCTTTCTAGGTGTCCTTTTGCCAAAGATGGGAGAAGCAGAAATAATCAACACTATGGAGAGAACCGAAGGGTGCACTGCACTTAATAGCGCACTTACTACTCTCTGTTGGATGGAGGCTTTGAGAGGATTTGGGGATTTCTTGCTCTTTATTTTGGGGTTGCAGCAGCTTTACTAGTAGGACATCACCATTTAGAAAAGGCTAAGCCTAGAGCCATGAACTAATGAACCTTTGGGTTAGTTGCCCTAAAAAGAGTGGATAGAAACTAGTGTCAGATGTCTCCCAACTCCAACCTTAGAGGTTGTACCCCCTCAGAACTTGTACAAGAAACCGGCACTGGGCTGATTTTTCATGCTTAGAAATTAAAGAAAAACGCTTTAAAAATTATAAGGACACTTACAGCTACATATTGTATTTTTCTTTCTTTTCCCAGTCCCTGAGAAATGATACAAGAAAGTATCAATCTGTGAAGCAGCAGGGAATAGTCCTGTAAAAAAAGAATGGGACTGAGGCAGGATGAAATGAAAGAGCTGGAAGTCGTAAGTTTCTCACTTCCAGTTTAGTTAAACCTACTTTCTTTCTAACCAGTGGCAATTAAAAAGTTAACAAATTAATAAATGAATGAATGAATGAAATAAAGAAATAGGTAGGTAAATAAGTAAGAAATGAAAAACAAAACAGAAAACTACACGGAAAACATCAATACTCTTGAATTCTCCTGCTGTATTATTTGTACTTTGTTTATCAATGCTGACATTAAGGCCAAATTCTCCCTGCCTTCAATGTTGGTCTTGGTTTCTCTTGCCAAGACTATTGAGGTGGGTCTAGGAATATGGAAAAATCTCATATTTTCAGGAGACAACTCCAAGGAATAGTATTTTTAATAAAAAGTTTTATATTTGGAGAAAGAGGAAATTTATTTATTACCCGTGACACAGATAGCAAGTGCTAGACTTTTTAAAATACATATATTTTGGAAACTGGACTTTAATATAATTTGTTTCCTTTTGTAATCGTCTGCGTTTTATTTTATACATTTGAAAGCATTTTTCTGAGAGGGGGTTCATAGTTTTCACTGGAGTTGAAGGGCTCCATGATGCAAAAAAAAAAAGAAAAGAAAAAGTTAAGAATCTTTGATTTAAAGACTCTTGCTGAATTTAAACATCAAATAAAATCTTTCCCCAAGGGATGGTAAAATTCTGATTCTGGTTAAATTTCATGTTGGTTTGGAAAGTAACTGAAACAGAAACAAGATGATTTTTTTCTCTCCTCTCCTATAGTTTGACGAAGGGGACTGTGAAGTAAATAATCAGTCTCAGCTAGTTCTCTCCTCCCTCTTGGAGAGTTCACTGGTTATTATCAGGCCAATTTAGGTGATTTCTATTAAAAAAAAAAAAAAAAAAAAAAAGCTGGGCCTTTTCCATTAGTAGTAGCTTGGAATTGGAAACTGTTGGTAAACAAGGGGAGAAACCACCTCTTTCAAGCTTTTTTGTCCTTGGTGATCAGGCAATGGTGTGATGGGGTCTCCCTCTTTTTCACAAGAAGCATTTTGCTGCTGGCCCTGATTATCTTTTGTCCCACCTCTTCTCCCTGAATTGGATGGCTTTCCCCCTCTTCCCCTTCCCCCTACTCCCCGACTACCTGGCAGCCAAGTAGCCCATTCCCAAGCAAGACATAATTGCTTCTCCCTCTCCCCATAAAACCTCCCTTTTGCAGAGTGATACTTGCAAGTTTCAACCTGAGTAGGTGAGGTCGTCTTGCTTTCTGAGCACATACCTTTGAAGAGAATTAAGGGCTAAGTAGAACCAAGAGAATTTTAACTTCAGGGCAAAAGCCATAGGATGAAGGGCTGGCTCCTTTCCTCTGCACACCACCCACCACACCCCAACCCCCAACTTCCCAGGGTTCTACTCTGGGTCAGAAGCTTTCTGGTCAGAACCCTGTTTGTATATCAAAATGTTGTTTTTACCCTTGGACAGGAGCCCACAATAAGTGCAAATCATCAGCCATAAAAGGGAAGGGTACATGGTACTGTTTCTAGAAGTTCAAGCATCAATTGAGCATCCACCCAAGCAGTTACCCTGCCACCCTGCCACAGAATTCATTTGGTACTTACTGTATACAAGGCACTGTGCCAGGCCCAGAGTATAAGGATGAATAAGTTGTAGCACCCCACCCAGCACTTAATAAAAATAATTTGCACAGGTAAAAGACAGCTCAAGATGAACGCTAAAATCTTAGTCAATAGATATCCTCCTTAGTTAACTACAAAGAGGTCAGTTTGGACACCATAAAGCTTTTGAACAAAAATTTGAGAAGAGGTGTCCTTCTGAGCTATAGTCCCTTTCTATAAGGAGGGCCTTCCAAGGAAGGAAGTGCTAAAAAGGGTATTCAGTCAGAATAATTGAACAAAAAGTGTTTATTTAGTGTTTACCATATGTCAGTCTCTATGTTAAGTGCTATGAATATTGTTCTGTTCTCAAGGAGCTCATATTTAAAAAAGAAGGCAGCAAATATAGAGGAGGGATAGATAGTGAAGAATCACGTGTGTCAAACCCCTTCTCCCTGGGTGCTTCTTGAGGCTCTGTCCTGAGACCCCTCATCTTCTCCCTCCTCACTATCTCATGGGGCAAGCTCCTGGGCTCCCCTGGTCTGCTGTCCACACTATGCACCTAATTCCAGACCTATATATCTGTCCCTACTCTGATCTGAGCTCCAGTCATGCGTCTCCAACTAGATGTCCCATAGATACCCCAAACTCAATCTGTGTAAAATGGAATTCATTATCTCTCCCAAAACCTTCCCCCTTTCTAAACTTCCCTGTCACTCTTAAGGGCGCCTTCATGACTCAGACCTGGACCATTGGGTCATCTTGAAGTCCTCACTCTGTCTCACTAAAGGCCCTTAAACACATGACCTTAACTTTCTCCTGGACACCCCTTCTCTCCCCTCCTTCTCCACGGCACCTCTCACCGCCTCTTATCTGGTGAACCTTCTAACTGGCCTCCCTACCTTTTGTTCCCCGTCTCCAGCCTGTTCTCTACCCAGCTCACCAATGAGATTTTTCTGAAGTTTGACCATATCATCCTCTCTGCAACATGAGCTGCTGGTGGCTTCCTGTTACCTTCAGAATAAAATAGAAAATCCTCTTGTTGACATTTCAAGCCTTCCTCTTGCAGTCCTTACACCTCCCTGCCTGTTCTGGCAATCCCTCCCACACAACTCTCCAGCCCTTGTCCCCATACTTTTGCCCTAGCTGTCCCCATACCTGGAATGTTCTTTCCTTTCAACTCCACCCCCTCGTTTCTGATACTTCCTTTTGTTTCGCATCATCTCACCTGTCAGAATTCTCTCTCAGTTCCTCCACCCCCAGATGCTATGTATTTCCATATCAGATTGCCTTCCACTGTCTCTGTATATATCTTGTTTATACCTAGCTATTTACACGTTGTCTTTCCCATTAGAATGTCTGCTCTGCAAAAACAGCACTTTGTTATCTCTATGTTCCCCAAATAGCCTCTTTATAAAGATGAGGAAGGCAGGAGGCTCAGATAAGTAGAATGACCAGTCCATACTACCAGTCTTCTGACTACAAATCCAGTGTTAAATTTCACCTTTGAATTTGATCTTGGACAGGTTTCTTCCTCCTCAAGGCCTCATTTCTTTTTAATCTCTGAAATTGGAATAATAACTCCTTCCTTAAAATCTAGCTGATATTTAGGTGTATGGTAAGGACCGAGTGAGAGAATGTATGTAAAGTCGTTTTAAGTTGTAAGAAAGCACTATAGAAATGTCAGCTTTTATAGTGACTAGAAAGTACCCTGACTTGGAAGGCAGAAAACCAGGGTTCTAGGCCCCCTCTGCCGCTAATTAGTTGTGTGATTTGCCACTTTTCTAGGCTTCAGTTTTCCTCATGTAAAAAGAACCTGTTGGATTAGGTAAACACAGAGGTCCCTCCCAACCCTAACAAGCTGTAATTTTAACATTTTATTTATTTGTTGATTGATTGTGTCTCTACTTGCTGTCCTAGGTGAGACAGGCTCTGATGTGCCATTGACGGGATACTCTTCTCCAAGAGAAAAATTGCCTTCCTGGAAACCTGACCAAGCCAACCCCACTTCGGGTCCCCCGGAGAAGCCCCTGCTCCTCCTCCCAGCCTGTCTCCAAAGGCCATGGACACAGAATTATTCTTCCCTAGACAACAGAGGAATCAGTACTCTGCCTCCTGCCTCAGAATACACAAAGCCTTATGAAGGAAAGCCGCCTGAGACCAGCCCTAAGACCAACTCCAGTCAGAAAAATCCCCCTCCTGCGAACCCTGGCTATGGTCCTGAGAACAAGGGGGACTCTGCAAACCCCAAGCAAGACCCGCCTGCTGTGGGGCTGAAGGAAGAGCTGGTGGGCCCTGCCCCCAAGGCCCTCCCGGAGAAGAGAACCTTGCTCAACATGCATGCCCACTTGAGGTCAGCAGCAGCAAGGCGAGTTCAGAGTCGGCGGTCATTCCACAGGCCCAAGCCCCTCCGCTACCCCAAGCTGCAGAAGCTAGCTTCCCTCCCTCAGTCTTGTCACATCCTCCCACATTCTCTGGAACAAGAGGAGACACAGCTGTGATCCAATAGAGAGCAGGAAAAAAAATTGTCATTGGGCTTAGAAAAAAGAGAGGGGTAGTGGGAACTGAATCTGGAGAAATTAGAGCTCTTCATTGGGAAAAAAAAAGGGAACAAATGAAACTCTCAGGTTCACAGGTATGTCTGTCTGTCCTGCAAGGGCCCTTCTAGCTAGCATTTATCCCTTTCCTCATTAGGATGAGAGGGAATACAGGACTCTTGGTCCCTATCACTTGCCTGGGACCCAGCTTCAGTCCCAACTTGGTGGGAGCCTGTCTTGTAGGTCCTTCTCAGGGGCTGGGACAGGGAGGAGCATCACAAGCTTGGGGTCACAGCCACAAACTCCCAAATCACTGCCCTCTTCAGCCAAAGTTGCTGTTGTTGAACTATGTGGGGTGCTACCCAAGGGGTATTCTGGCCCACGGGGCTTTTAAGCAAAATCCAGCCAATGGGGAAGTTGTGGAGAGGGCAGTGTCCCGGGGGAAGGTAGGAATATGGCAGGGAGAGGAGTCACCTCAGGTTAGATACAAAATAAAGGTGAAGCTGCTGTTCTACACCTCCTGCTCAGGTCTCCTCTGGATGAGATGGATCAGTGCCTTTTCCTCCATGGGAAACTCTTCCAACATCATTTTCCTACTTCCAACTGTTTTGTGTCATTGAATCCTTGACAAACTCACTTCACTCGGGGAACTTGATTCCTCATTATATATAGCAGATTTATCTCAGTTTTGCTGAGACGGAGAAATAGAGAACTACCTGATGCTGAAACAGCCGTGGTCTTCCCAGATAATTGGTTGTTCCCTCTAGTTGGTCTATATAAAAATCAGACTCAGAGACTTAATTGGTCTCATCTAGGAAACTCCTCAATGAACAGAGTCCTTCTCTGCAGTCGTTGCACATGGTGGATTCCTCTGCTGTAATGAATGAGTCAGAAAAAAGGGTTGCATTGAACCTGTGGTGTGGGTTATGGTGGGATTTAGCTCATATTCAATGAATAGTTAAATATAAATTTGATTTTTGTTTTCATTTGAATAATAATAGTTCTCACATCTTTCCTGTCCCTTTCAACAGAAAGATCACTTAGCTGAATCTGAGTGATTGATTATCATTTACAGACCGCCTTTATGCCCTCCCATTGCTGTATGTTTTCTTAATCTTTTTTGCACAGCAACTTAAATCTTATTTCCTCTGCCCCTTTGGTGCATCATTTAAGTGCCATAATCGATGACTCAGGAAGCAAAAATTCTTAAGTACTGTGGAAAGAGAAGTTAAAAATGTGCATTTATATTTGTAGCTTTTGAAGATCCAGAATCTAGCTACTATGGGGATAAGGAATCATAATTGTAATTTATGCCCCATCACATCATCTTAAGTAATCAAGAGGGGCTTTGGTCAGCCAGTTCTTTCCTAGCAAATTAATTCTTTCAGACCCCAAAGCAAGGAACCTTTACAACATATGGTCACTAAGGATCCCCTAGTTGTCCAAAAGAGTTATTATCAGGCTTTCTTGCCCAATAGGTAAACATTTTAGGGGGATTGGCCTAGGGTCCCAAGATCAAGTTCATGTTAGGAATGAGTTACCAAATGAGTGAGACTGGGCTGCTTACAAGACTTTCCCAGAGGATACTAAGATTCTTTGAATAGGATGCAATCTTCCCCCCACAAACTGTTGCGTATTTTATTTGCTTCAACATAGAACATTTTGACTTAATTATGTCTCTTTGTCTTTTGACACCAAAGTCCCCCACGTCAGTGAACTCAAGTTGAACATTGACTCGTATATAAGATAAAGCTTCTAGATCTCAAGGAAATCATAGTTCAGCTCCTAGGTTTGCCACTGTGCATATTTAGGCAGGTCTTTGACCTCCCTATCTTGTTTTCTACCAATAAAATAGAAATAAAGCCTTCTGTCTCCTCACCTCCTGGAAGCACATAAAAGTGAATGATTAGACTGAATGACTTCGATAATTTCAGATACTACATAATAACTTATTGTCCAAACATCTCCCTGCTACTGTCCCAAATCGGGAAAAGTAAAGGCTCTGGATTTATCTTACCAGTGCTTTAAACTGCTTATCCCTTTCCCCCTACAGTGAATTATTCCTTTTGAGAATGCAACAATGAAGAGAAATCCTAGTTATATTTCTGCAAGGATTCACTGAATACCTCTTATGACTACTCTTGGGACTGAGGTCTTCAGCCTAAAGAATTTGGGCATCCCTCAGGGATTGGGGAAGTACTTTTTACAGAGTGGTTCACCTTTCTGAGCTTCCTGGTTTAAGACACCATTAGAATAAAGTCATCAGTACCTTGTTAACTAACTCAAGAAATGGGAAGGAGAGTCCTGAGCAGTGGAGGGGGTAGGAAGGAGAGATCACTGTAACTAACAATACATGTTTTCTAACACAAAAGCACCTAACTACAGAATGACCCTAGGTATGATTTGAAGGCTATTTCCCTCCTGTTCTCATGCTGGTTACAGACCTTATTTTTAAAAAAACCAAACAGTTCTTTTAACACATGATGCCCAACAATCAATTTGACTAAACGCCTTTTTTCTCTTCCAAAAAATTAATTTTATATCAATTTGACTGATTAGATGAGTTATTTTTATGTTGTGTAGCTGCCATCATTTTTCCCATGCTAACTGAAAAGTGGAAAAAGCTAAATGGTAAAGTATATCTACTTTTGCCAAAGAGAGGCTGGGACCGTGTCAGGAAACCTGCAGGATTAGCTTTCTATGGCAGTCCAGAAATTTGCACTACAAGTTTTGACAGAACCTTTCTTTTCTCATTCCCTCTACACCCTTAATGAATAGAGGGAGTCAGTCCTTAAAATAACCTAAGTGAGAATCTCCTCACCTCATCTTCAACACATGATTCTGGGAAAAACAGAAAGGGACCAATCTCAGAACAGCTGTGACCCAACTCTGGATGGCTCCTGAAAGGGACTGGGAGAGTTGCTCACTTTTAAGAAAATCTTAAACTTCTCTGGGTTAATATTTTGTGTTGGTTGACCCCAAGGTAGTCCTGAAAGGAGGAGGAGCAGGGATGAAGAGATGAAGAGTGGGATCGTTGTAACAAGAGCCCCCATCCCCTCCATGTAGCAAAGAGAAAGGGAACATCGACCAGTTTGTATACTTAGGAAATGTACTGCTTGTCTCTGATGTTGAACAGCTTTTGAACACTGAAATATAAAAGGTTCCTTGGTTCACATCTGAGTCAAGCAGAATTTAAGCAGCATTGTTTAACTTGTTTGGGGCACAGGAAATAAGGGATAGACTATAAAGATTATAAGCATGATATAAGCAATCAGTACTCTCAAGCCCTTTTTTTCAGGAAAATGAAATTGATAGGTTATCACCTTTGTCTTCTAACTTGTAATTTATCTTTTACCAGCATAAGCTCTCAGGAAAGTTAAAGGAAAGGGAAAATTTTGAATAGTTCATGTTTCATGATGTACACCAGTTTCAGATTTGAGTAGCTGAAGACTTCTTGTTTTCATACCCCTACACACATTTATTCCAAATAAAAGAAGAAATTGCCATGCAGAATGGCTCTTTACCAAGATACCTTTTATAATTCTGTCACTGGAAGAACAAAATTGATATCCAGTTTACAAGCATATCATTCTTGTTTTTCCTTTTAATATATGGAGTTACTTTGATTCAGGGGACCCATTTTGACACAAACTCCAATGTGCAATAAAGAGTTGCGTTGTAATGGGGAATCTCTTCTAGTGATCTTTGTATGCTTTCAATGATTTCTTATATTTCCCAACCATCTTTTCAGTCAGCATGATTGCAACAGTGCAGAAATCAAACTAAATGTATGTACCTAAAAGCTCTATTAAAAGGAAGTCTGGTATTCTTGAGCACTGTAAAGATCTCCTCAGGTTAACCTTATGATTAATCAGACCTGTTGAGCAGCAAGGAACCAGCTGGTTTCCAAATATAATTTGACCCAAAAAATGGCTTATTCTATGTTGTCAACAAACACAGCCTCCCAGTCTGGCAATACCCTGGGCACTCTGAGAGCAACACTAACTGTTTCAGGCTGTTTATGTGTCACCTAGAGAATCATCATTTTTGTGCACTGGAAAGTCTCCTACTGACCTGAAAGAGTTAATCCATCTTCTAAAGTGCCTACATAACTGCCTGATTGCAACCTACATGCTAGAACTGACATAGCCTTGACCAGATAATCTAAAAATGAAGCAACCACTTTTTAAAAAATGGCTCACAGCATAGACAATCAAAATTTTCAACCATCTGAACAAACAAGTTGGACTGCAGCAGTCTATCCAATCATTCTCAGTACAAATCGGCTGTTCAGGCAGGAAAAAAAGCTCTTTGGTTATCCTGTCCCAACCATACACTACTGCCTCTGGATGTTGGTTAGCAGAGCTCAGCTGAGACTTGAAAACACATTTGTCTATTGTTTGTTTCATTCATTCAACAAATAATAATTACTTGAACCTTTTGTTTTTGTTATTTTTTCTTATTTGTGGTTTGTCCTTTAGTGGCTGGGCAGAAATTCTCTTTCATCTGTGTTTGTGTGAAAAACAGAGGTTACCCAACAACTGTAGGGAATAGAATTTCCAGATAAGAATATTTTCTATTGAACAAGGAGACCTCATGTCATAGAAGGTGTGATATTTTTCTTCCCTACATTTCACATTCTCAAGAATGAGTTTAGTAGGTTTTTAGTCTATTTACACAGTGTTATGAATCTTATTACTGTAGACATTTGATAAATAGCACATTCTCACCATTTTTATCATTACTGTAAAACGGAATGTAAAAAAAATTCTCATGAATGTATATTCCTTAGGAAAAAAATGTTAAATAATTTTTATTAGGGGAGAATTTAAATTTCCTATTTATTTAATACATATCTTTAGCCTACTTCGTTGTACAAAGATAAAGTGCATAAACATAAGTAATCATTGGTTCCTGGTTCTGTATACTTTGTACCCAGTTTAATTTTGTTACAATGTTCAGTATGCTGTGATATGGATCTAATATAGTGAAAAAACAAGAAGAATTTCCTTCATATTGAAATGGAAGCCGAGTTGTGAGTTGTTAAGCTGGTTGTATGGAATGTTAATTTACAGATGTGTGATCAAATTAGAACACTGTGTGATCTTAATCACAAATAATTATGTGCCTTAATGAGCCTTTCTCCAGATGCCTTTTGGAGGATTGGCAGGTAATTCCTACATATGGATAAGGCTTCATTTCCATTACATGCTGTAATATTGCTTGATCAGTTCTATGAAATATATTTTCAAATCACCTTGTGATGAAATTTGTCTATAAATTATGATTTTGATGGAATCACATTTTCGTTATCTCAGATATAAAGAAACATATATGCAACCACTGCTCAGACATTAAAATTAATTTATTGAAAGTTGCACTTATTTCCTTCCCCTTTTTTTTTTTAAAAAGGTTGTTATTTGTAGCACCTGTGTAATAAAAAGGTGTGGTTGGGAATGAATCTGCTTTGATCTTCCCTGCCATGACCACGAGATCAAAGATATGGCCTTTCAGACACAGAGAAGAACTAATCTCCTTAATAGGCTGTGCAGGTATAGAGACTGACCCGAAAACGTGAAATCGTGCTACCGGGTCACTGCTGAGTGAGACTCTCTGGGATCTGCTGCTTTGGGCACGTGAATGAAGCACACGGACCACAAAAGTTCCTGGCAGGGTGGGGATAGGAAAGACTTGAGAGGATGGCAACTGATTTATTCCCCTTTGGTTTCCAGGAGCTGGGAAAGCAAGCTGTTTGAGTGGGTGGCTCCTCCTCTTTTTCTGCTATCTTCCTCTTCCCTTCCTCAGAACTTCCACTTTTAGAATTAAAACTAATTAGAAGAAACATCTAGAGATTATCTAGGCTAACCCCTCATTTTATAAATGCGGAAATTGATTCGGAAACTGGAGGGAACTTGAAGCCTGTGGTCCCTCGCCTGTCTTCCTCCCGGGTCCCTGTCTCGGGATGCTCGGGATGCTATCATCCGGCTGCCTAAGAGCACCAAAAACTCTCCCAAAGGAGGTAGTATTATCGATAAGAATTGATTAAGCGCCTATTTTGTGCCACAAACTCTGCTAAGTGCTGGGCTTGCTAAGAAAGGTAAAAAGCGGAAGGGGGAGAGGCAAACGACTATCTACAAAAATAGACCACATGACTTAGAGGTAATTACAAAGGGACGAGGGTCAGGAAAGGCTGTCTAAAAATAGGTGGGATGTGACCTGGGTCATGAAGGAAATTTAGGAAGCCCAGAGATGGAAATAAATGAAGAATCCCAGGAACAGAGGCAAGCTAGCTAGTCAAAATACACAGAGAAGTGAGTGGCTTGTTCTGAGAAGGCTGCTGGAATTGGGTCACAAGAGCAAGCAGTGGGAAGTAAGGTGGAAGAAGCCCAAAAAAGGAGGAGGGCGGCAAGCTGTGAAGGGCTGTAGATAACAAGTTTTATATTTGATCTTGCGGGTGATAAGGAGCCACTGGAGTTTGTTGAATGGGGAGGGAAGGTACGCGACCAGGTCACACCTCAGTTTTAGGAAGATTGGTTTGCCGGCTGAGGGGGGGATAGGGAGAGAGCGGAGGCTGCTGACCGCGGCAAGTAGTCCTGCAATTGCCCAAGGGCCTGGGCCTGTCCCAAGGTAGTGGGGGGAATGTCAAAGGGAAGAAGGCATAAACAAGTCGCGTTATTTAGGGAGAAATGACTGGACTGGACCTCCTATGGCTGTGGGGGGAGAATGAGGAGCTAAGGATGGCACTCACGTTGTGAGCCCAGATGAGAAAAGTAATACCTTCTACTATAACAAGGAAATTAGGTAAAGGGGAAGGTTTGGGGGGAATGAGTTCAGTTTTGAACATGCTGATGTGAGAAGGACATGCAGTTAAAGATGTCCAAAGATAAACAGAATAGGGCTAAACATTTTTTTTTAATTTGGCAAGGTAATTGTTAAGTGACTTGCCCAAGGTCACACAGTATCAAGTGTCTAGGGTCATATTTGAACTCACTTCCCCATGACCTCAAGGTCTATCCACTGCACACGTAGCAGCCCCTGAATTTTGGAGCTTTGGGAACCATAAGGATAATGATGATAAATGAATCCATGACAGCTGATCAGATAAAGAAAAAATACAAACTTATAATGTAATTGTATAATTATAAAATTATGAGTTGTTACAAGTTGTTTTTAAAGAAAAAGTTAATTAAATAAGAGGAATGAATTAGAACTAGATAGGACAGCTCTCCCTGAACAGGCAGTTCCCTTTCAATGTTCCCTATGCCATCTTTATCTGTTGAATTCCTATTTCTCCTTTAAAGCCCATAGGTCATTTTCCTCTTTCTCCTCCATCAATAAGCTCCTGAGGAGAAACAATTTCCTCCTCAGACCTCACCAGCATTCTGAATTTGTAATCTTATGTACTTTGGTTATCTTCATTCAAGTTTTATTCCATTATTAGAGTGTAAGGTCATTATAGACTATGTCTCATCAAAGCTCTGTATCTTACCTAGCACCTCACACTTATATTTAGCACCATGTAAACAGTCAATGTTAAAGGGATGTTTGTCCCTGGGCATGGTGATCCTTGCACCCAGAAAGCTGAAGATGGTGGACTGGTTGAGCTCTGAATTGACGGAGAGGTAAAGGCACTGTAGTGTCTGCCCTAATTCGGGTACCAATATGGTAAACTCCTAGAGCAGGAGATCCAACCAGGCTGCCTAAGGAGGAGCAAACTGACCTGTATTGCAAACAAAGCAGGTCAATCAGTCACTAAACAAATATAAGCACCTGCTATGTAGTGGGGGTAGGCAAAGTGCAGAGAATACAAAGAAAGGCAAAAGATGATCTGTTCTCAAAGAGTTCATACTCCAATGAATGAGCCAATGTGTAAAAATTGATGGCACTAGAATTAAGAGGGATCAGGAAAGGCTTGCTATAGAATATGGGATTTCGACTGGGACTTGAAGGAAGCCAGGAAAATTCAATAAAGATAACTTGAGGAATATTTTCTCTGGGCAAGATAACGTTAACAAGGGCATAACCTGCCAATAAAAAGGGTTAATGGATTGCCTCAGTTTCTAGCCAAAGACTTCAGGATAAAGACTTAACTCATTTTTATAAGGTAAGAACAAAGAACAGAACAGGGGCTGAAGAAAATACATAGCGGAGGCATGGCAGACAATAAAACTGGTTGGAAGTTGGAAATGAAAGCTAGCAATAGCCTCCTCCTTAAGTTGACTGTTTGAGTCAATCTTTAAGGTCAGAAGATATTAGATCATGTTTCTTTGGATAGCAAACTAGACATCCTTGAAGAATGGCTTCATGATATAAAGATACTGGATTAGACTCTTTGGTACCCATCCACATTTTTCAAGGATTACAGATTTTCTTGAGAAACAGAACAGTGATTAGCAGAACTGAGTTTCTAAACTTAACTACTAACAGACCAGCTCAATTTCAAACTTAAAAAGAAAGATAACAAAGAAAAAAACAAACTTATAATGTAATAGCACAATTGTAAAATTATAAATTGCTACAAGTTGTTTTTAAAGAAAAAGTTAATTAAATGACAAAAGGGATGAATTAGAACTATACAGGACAGCTCTCCCTGAACAGGCAATGGCGCTCACATCTTCATGAGTTCGCTTACAATGTTCCCTATGCTTTCTTTATCTGTTGAATTCCTATTTCTCCTTTAAAGTCCATAGGTCTTTTTCCTCTTCCTCCTCCATGAATCCAAGTTCAAAGAAAAAGAACCATAACTTAGGCAGTTTCAGGCTAAAATCAATTAATTGTAAATAGGATTAATTAAAAAATGATACAGAAACAATTTTCATCTATTCAGAGAATCTCTGTACCTTCCAAAGCAGTCTATTTCAATTTCAGATAGGCTAGGTTTTTAGAAAGGCTGTTCTTCCTGCAAATGTACAGAAATCAGTTGCAACCTACCTCTGCCTCTTCCACCTATTATTCGTAGTTTGGCTCTTTGAGACCAAGAAAAAAAAGTCAAATGTTTCTTTTATATGTCAATGGGCAGCGAGGTGGCTCAGAGGATGGAGCGTTGGGCCTGGAATCAGGAAGATCTTGGTAAGTCATCAGACACTTACTAGCTGTGTGATTCTGGGAAAGTCATTTAATCCTGTTTTGCCTCAGTTTCCTTATCTGTAAAATGAGCTAGAGAAGGAAATAGCAAGACTCCAGTATCCTTGCCAAGAAAATCCCAAATAAAATCAGAGTGAGATGGCAACAAAAATGAAGCTACTTGAAGATAGTTGTCTTGTCATTTCTCCCTCTCTGCTACCTCCCTCATTTTTCTCTTCTCTAAACATCTCTAGTTTCTTCAACTCATTTTTGCATTTTATGATTTCCATCTTGATCATTTTTAATACATGTCCCATTCAATCAGTTTTTTACAAAATGAGGAACTCAGAACTGGACCTAACACTCAGACATGTATCGTATCAATGTATGTATAACACTCAGACAAAAATAAAAAACACAAATGGGGAGTAGTAGAGTGCATGCCCCCAGTTGTTTCAGCATGAATTGGAGGGGTAGGTGAGGAAAATGAAATGTTTTTCTCAAGAGATGAAAATACACCAATGAAATCTGGGACAAAGATCTGCTTAAAAAGTGAAAAGAACAAAATTCAGAACTTTCAGTAAATTATGAAAAGAAAAAAAAACAGTGAAGTACAATGCATTTTTCTTTTTTCTTTTTTTTTTTTTTTTATTTAATAGCCTTTTATTTACAGGATATATGCATGGGTAACTTTACAGCATTAACAATTGCCAAACCTCTTGCTCCAATTTTTCACCTTTTACCCCCCCACCCCCTCCCCTAGATGGCAGGATGACCAGTAGATGTTAAATATATTAAAATATAAATTAGATACACAATAAGTATACATGACCAAAACGTTATTTTGCTGTACAAAAAGAATCAGACTCTGAAATATTGTACAATTAGCTTGTGAAGGAAATCAAAAATGCAGGTGTGCATAAATATAGGGATTGGCTGGTTCAGTTCGTTACTGCTCCATTGGAAATGGTTTGGTTGATCTCATTGCTGAGGATGGCCTGGTCCATCAGAACTGGTCATCATATAGTATACAATGCATTTTTCATTAAAGGATAGGAGCCCAGTAAGTTCCCAGAACAAATCATCATGCAAGGTCTTCAGGCAAATCAACGTTAAGTCCATCAGGAAAGACAAGACTTGTATGAGCTGGATATAGTCCACTGTAGTTCAGATCTAAGGTCTTTTATACTATATATATAATATTATATAATATATATAATATGTTATATATTCTTTTATACCTAAACAACATTTTTAACCTTTTCAAAATGTTTTCACATCACTTCATTTGATTTTTACCCTCTCTGCTGAAGTATGAAGTTATTCTTTTAACAGAATGGAAAACTGACCTATATATTATACTTATAATATTATGTAACTATGTATAATATTATATGTTATATATATTTTTTATACCTGGCTAAATAATTTGCCTAGTTATTTAGTGAGTAAAGCAGATCTCCAACTCAAAGCCCACATTCTTTTCCTTGAAGTTTTCCTATGGTTATATTGTTCAATTTCTCAAGTATTGTTAACTATAGAGTGCCACTGTTTCTTGGTATAGGGAAAAAGAGTACTGGATTATCAGGGATGCTTAGGTTTTTATCTTGGTTTTGTCACAAAATGTATGAGCATTAAGCCTTTTCCCTCATTTTTTCAAACGAGGGGGTTGAACTGGATCTCTAAGGTCTTTTCCTTAACTTCAAATTCTTGGCGCTGTCATAATAGTTCAACATTAGAAATGGATAAAGTTTAGCCAACAGAAAAGGCATTAAAGATGTGTTGCCATCTGTTTGGCAGCAACATAATGAAGGAAATGGGTTCTTTTCATCTGATTTACAGCTCAAATCTTGTACATCGGTATTGTTTTCCCCATTCCAGGAATGTGAGCTCCTTGAAAACAGGTTTATTTTTCTATTTGTCTTCCGATCACTTAACACTGTGCTCCCTAATTACAACATTAACGGCTTAAATGCTCTTTCATTCAGTTACAACATGCTATGATTATCCTTAGAAACTACTTCAATTGCAGTTTCAAGTTCAAGTCCTTCATTTTAAATGACAATTTAATTAGTCTAAGACTGGCTGAATCTCCCTTAGGTAGTGGTGTCCTCTACATACTCACTCACCAGAAGATGGCGCCCCAGAACTATTCAGGATCCCTTCAAATTTTTAGCACAAAATGTTCAAATCCTCCCTGCTGTGCATCTTCCTGATCTTTCTGACATAGCCTCCTACTGCCCTATCCAAGCATATACAAATGCGCAATTTGGAGATGGAAAATGAGGCTCTGCTTCTTCCTTACAAAGTCTCAGCTAATCTTTCATCTCTCAGTTTCCAAGTCTGTAAAACGAGGCCAGCTGGATCTCCCTGGGCCCTTCTAGCTCTAACCCTAGGATGCCCTGTCAGCACAGGTTCTTTCTGAGCCTGTACCTTGTCGCACACAAACACACTTGCAACAGTTTGTGATCAACAAAACATGGCTTTAGTAAGCGACAAATCAAGGCTGCTTAATCACAAGAGAAACTGGGCCCTTAGGATTGGCCAAGGTGAGCCATAATTAAAATGGCTTCTCCGTCTCCTTAGCATCTGTTATTTATGAAGGACCTTTTTAAAGGATTTCCTCTTGCCAGACTTTTAAAATATAAGTGATATTTTGATAACCTGGGACTCAGTGATTACTTCAAAACCATACTAACGCCACTTTTAAGGTGCAGAGGTGACCACCAGAGTTTTTAGGGTCCTACATTAGGAGCTGGAAAGAACCTAATCTAGTTTAAGCTCCTTCACTTACAAAATGTAATTACATGAATCGCTTAAAATGTCATTTATAGTAGACACCAGAGATAGGATATGAACACAGATTCTCAATTCCAAAACCACTGTTCTGTATTAAAAGAACCAGTCCTGTCACCAAGCCACTTCGATTTTTAGTTTATCCCTGGTAACCTGCACTAGGGGCTGAGGAAAGAACAATGGCAACATCCACCTGGGTGCCAGTGAGACATTGCTTTGCAAAGGCATGGAACAGGTCAGAGAGCATGGGAATAGTCAAAGAGTGCTTGACTTTGTCACAGATCCAATTTGAACTCCAGACTCAAACACTTAACTCTAAGGGCAAATCATTTAACTGCTTAAATTCAATTTCCTTATAATATGATGAAAGGCTATGTATTATGTGTTATAAATATATATTTTATAACATTAATACTTAAATAACCTCAAGTTATTTGATTGTGTAGTATAAATTTTATATTAAAACATTAACATATTATATAACCTCAAATTCAATGTTCTTTGTAAAACGGGGATGACTTGCAGCATTTAACTCACATGGTTTCTGTGAGGTATTTGTATGTCAAAGTGTGCCTTAAAACATTATATAACTGCCATATTTAAATATTATATTTAAATTTGGAAATAAAAAACTTTGCTTTTCCTCAGCTATAATGAATGATTTTCAAAAAATGAAATAAAGGAACAACTCAAAAATGCTTTCTTATTTTGTAAACCACAAATTTCATTTACTAGTGAGGTGTCTGTTCTTTTGTGTTAAGAGCAAATGGAGGAAGTGGTATTTCCTATTCCAACAGCCAATAGCTTGTAGCTTTTAAACTTAAAATGGATGTTCAAAAAATTGCTTGCCAAATAGGTCTATGAGGGGTGGGGGTGGGGGGCATAGTTATGGAAGAATTAAGCTCTTTTTACATGAATAATAATTACATTAGCAATAATTCCCTTTAATAGAGGTGGGGTAATTAAGAAATGCTGAAGTGTTATTTAGAATAATAAAGGTTTAGCAATACTAGGAACATGTTAAACATCAGTAACAGACTGAGAGAATTACTAGTATCTTTTTAAGACAAAATTCTTCTTTTCAGTTAATAAGCATCTACCCTCTCTCCCTCCTCCCTTTCCCACATGAAAACAGTCTAACCAACCCTACAACAAATATGGAGCATCAAGCAAAATAAACAAATGCCATACTGGTCCTACCTGGAAATGCATATCTTAGTCCCTTACTTCTCTCTCAAGATGTAGGAAGCCTTCAAATCACTGATTTTCTGAAATCATGGTTGATCATTGAATATTGTATACTGTATATTATTGTTTTTTGATCACTTGAAATCAAAATTGTTCAGTTTTACAATATTATAGTATAAATGGTTCTCCTGGTTCTGCTCACATTACTCCCATCAGTTCAAAGTGGGGTTCAAGTGATACTGGCTCCCTCCACCATTCCTCCTTCAGAGAGACTACTGCACTCCCTCATTCTGGTATGAGCCCTATTTCTTCTGGAGTGTACCTTTTCCTCCTTTTTTTTCTTTTTCCAAGAATAAAAATCATTTCTAAGACTAAAAAAAAATCACAACCTCCATGTTAATTGATTCTGGGGCACCTGCTGATATTGTAATTCTAGGGGATGATTGTGTTTTTCCATCTTCTTTCCATTAGATGATTAATCACTTATATTTTCCTATGCTTTTTATTTCAATGTTTCAAAGTTTCTAATCATCTCCAGTTTTTTCATTAGGAATGTTTTCAAGTTCTTTGCTTCCTTAAACGTCTTTTTTTTCCCTAACTGTAGAATAGCATTAGTTTGGTAAAAGTCTATAATTTTACTTTTTGGATTACATTCCATGTTCTCCATTATCTAACAGTAGTACTTGCTAAATCTTAGGTGATCCTGGATATGTTAGAACTATATAGGACAATTTCTTTCTGGCAAATGCAGTACTATTGTTTTTCTTTACCTGGAAATTCTAGATTTTGGCTATGATTTTTCTGAGGGTTATCATTTTAGGGTATCTTTCAGAAATTGAAACTGGTGGGTTCTATTTTTACTTTGCCATTTTGTTCCAAGAGATCTGGACAGTTTTATACTATCTTGAAAAATGATGTTTGGGGGATATCAGCTCTCAAGTAGTCCAATAATTTTCAAATTTTATCTCCTTGATGTTTTCCTAGTCTGTTGATTTTTTTTTTAACATCTTACATTTTCTTCTATTCTTCAGTTTTTTGCTGCTTTAATATCTCATCTCATGAAGTCATTAATTTGTTTGGTATATTTTAATTTTTAGTGAACTTGTTGATTCTTTCCAAGTTTCTCTTCCATATTTATCTTTCTTCAGTTCTTTCTTCCAGTATGATTTCATTTTACTTAACTCTTGCACCATTTTTTCTAGGAATTCTCACTGATCTCATGGGCAAACTGCTTTTGAGGCTTTCATTGGGTTTTGGACTTGTTCTCTTCCAAGTCTTGGGCATTCTTGGACCAGCTCTTTATTTTGGTTGTCATTCAGTCATTTTTCCAGGAATATTCTCTGGGCAATCTGGTGTTGCTGGCCTAAGAGTTCCAGGGTGTAAGAATGAGATCCAGATAATCCATGCTTGATGATATCTGGGTGCTGAACCCAAGTTCTCAGCCCTTCTGGGAAATGCCAGGAACTACTGGCTGAGAAGTTGGGTCTAAGTTTTCAGTCCACACTCATTCCACAGTTCTTGTCCTGTCACTTGACCTATAGGTCAAATTTATGATATTGGGCTAGAAAAATGACCCACTATGGCTTCTCTTTACATTTCCCAAACACTGCTCAGTTCAAGGCTCTTCTTGAATTAGTATTGCAATAATTATTAGGGAAACTAGATCATATTAGTTTCTCTTACTGTCATCTTGGCTGATTTTCCCTATCACTATTTTTTGTAGAAATTTCACCAACGAAAATGAAGCCAAAATTGTTAATGCTGTAAAGTTACCCATATATATAACCTGTAAATAAAAGGCTATTAAATAAATAAATAAAAAAAATTGAAGCCAAGAAAGAAAGTTAGTCTGGAGTAAGAAAAATCAGTTTTTAGTAAATAATCGTAACTTAACTCACTCTAGCTTAAAATGATTAACTACTGGTGTTTCCACTCATATATCCTGATGTGAATTTTTCAAAGAGAAATAAGATTGAGAAGCTACATAAAAATGAATTAAAACTAGCTGTATTTGGTACAGTAATAAATTAGAGGAGAGAATATTACTTTATGATGAGTGTCTAAAAGCCTTATGAAGATATCACAATAAAGTATCATCACATTCATTTTTCAACTGAGAAGGTTTTGTAGGGTTTTTTTAAACAAGGCCACAGCAAGTATTTGAAAATGTTTAATCAAGAAGCACATGTACAAAACAGGGTGTTCATCAAACTTTTAATTAAACAGAAGTGCTTTATAAGTAGTGAAAATTAACGAATTCAGAATCTATACATTTCATTACTTCTGAAAACCTTTTAAAATCATTTTATTAGACACTAAAGACACCTGATAAACATTTCTGAATTTTGAACAACTTTACAAAGTACATTCATCACCAAAGTGGATTTGAGCAAATACAATTGTTGCTAGTTTGATACAATGCACACTGGCCATCAGAATGCCTCATTCTTCAAATGGCCAAACTAGCAATACTCTTTGGGGTCAGATAAGCCTAAAACAATCCTTGTCAGCCCTAGAGCAAGCATTTACAAAATTATGTCTGAATTAGTATGAGTCACACTTAACTTAATCATTTCTAAAGATGCTGATGGTGAACCGCAAGAAAAAAATTATACAGAAACTAGAGGCTGCCTGGTTAGTTACTTAAGAAGTTTAGTCACATTCAGTGAAGGAACGATAATGTCTTTAAAAATTGGCACATAATTTGGATTTATTTGAGTTGGACCTTGTTCCAGAGTTTCAATAATAGTTTGTTTCATCTCTCTGCTAGTATCTCCTCTCACTGTCAGCAAAGCTACAATGTGATCATCTCTGAAAGAGAGAGGAAGGAAAACAGTAAAAGTATTAGACTAAGTCTGAACACACTGCAGACAAAAGAACAATCGTTTACATAGCACATGGTATCTGAATTTAGTATTGCCACCTTGTTGGAAAAAAATATGGAGCAAGTCAGGGCTCGACAAACATGAGTTGAAAATAGAAAACATGAATGCCATTTACCTGATATCTGGATATTTACTGACTAGAGTGGAAATTTCAAGATAAAGTAGCGAAGGATCAGTCAGCTTAATAACTTCCGCAAGGGCTACAATGCAATCACAGTGTCCATATGAATCCTCTCCAAATCCCTACAAAATGCCATGTAAAGAACATATGAAAATTACTTCCAATATTATTTTTTCATTTATTACAAACCAAAAAACTCCCTTCTTTATACTATAAATAGTAAGATGGCTAACAGCAAGCAGCTCCTTCAATTCCTCAATGGTCTTAAGTTGACAATGACCCAGTGACATTCAGTGGAAGGAGCATCGGCCTTAGGTCCTAACTTCAGATTCCTAGCTGTGTTACTTAGGCAAGGAATTTGCATCTTTGAGATTTAGCTTTCACAGCTGCAATATGGGAATGATGATACTTGTGCTACCTATTTTATAGGATTATTTTGAGATGAGTGTTTTGCAGACCTTAAAGTGAGACAAAAATGCAAGTAGTACAAGTGTATCCTCACTTTACAAAGGAGGAAACTGAGTATGAGGGGTGAAATGCCTTGCCCAGGGTCACACAGCAATCTATCTTCCCTTTATCAATAACCATCAGTAATAATAATTTAAAGCCACATTTCTATAAAGCATTATGGTTGGTCATAAAATGACTAATATTTATTGCCTGATTTGAAATCATACAGAATTTGGCAACGTGTCACTTTGACTAGTGGAAGCCTCATTTGGTCGATACGGGAATGCTTTTGCCTTTACTGTAATCTACTCAGATTTTGTTTTAAAATGAACTCTTCCATTTGTCTAAATATGCTTCAGCAAACTGAATTTAAAGAAAGGCTTTCTTTTTAATAGTTGAATGCTCTTAATTGTACTTATTTCTTTTTTCTGTCACTTTTTCCTTTAACTTTTGACTTACCCAAAAACCCAGAATACTATTTTGATCACACAAAAATAAAGATTAAGTAATTACTTGGTTTCTAGTTAATCCATCCAGTTGGGCCCCCAAGTGTGTAAATCTCACACACACACATACATTCCACACACCTAGAGGATATCAAATCATAAGCTAAAACTAAAAGTGAATTGATAAAGCTACAGACCTAAAACACTTACAGAAGCAAGTTTTCTAAACAAGAATCTGAATTGCTCTGCTTCTTTGATCATCCTTTCTCCACCCTCTTTGCGTTCCTCAGCATTCTTGAAAGAGATTCGCTTCTGCATGATGGCTCTGATGTACTCTACTACCACCCTTCGGTGAGCTTCAAATGTCATTTTCTGCAGGGGAAAAACATATGAGATTTCCAGCTAACTGCAGTACATATATTACTTTCTTTCTACTTTGATGAGGATTATATACACTTTCAAAGTTTTTACTTCTGAATGGCAGAGAACAATCTTATGGGAGAAAGAGTGAAAAAACATGATGGTAGTTCATTGAATACAGTCAGAATATGGTGTATAGCTGGACTGAAAGAAGGGACAGGCTGTTCCCCCGGAGAATCTGTGATGGAAGACAGCAGGAAAGATGCTTTGAGACCTCACAGAGTCTTCACTAATAGAGAATTAATAGATGTTCATTCCATACATTTTGTTCCCCACTTGCTCCTCCAGTATCCCCTTGCCATGAAATTCTTCACTCAGGGAGCACCTAAAGATCCTACTCTTGAGGAGCTTACATTGTTTGGGAGAAGACCACACACATGTGCATACCCACACACTTCATACAAAATTGGGAGCAGTTAAACCTAAGGTAGAGAGAGAGGACACTAAGAGTTGGGGGTGGAGAATGAAGAAAGGATTCATGCACAGATGAAGGTGACTGAGTTGTATCTTAAGGAAAAAGATGGACTCTATGAGGATAAGGAGGGAGTAAATTCCAGACATGGGGGATGCAAGTACAAAGGCACAGAAACAGTAAGTGTAGTAACATGGATGAGGAACAGAGAGAGTCTGTGTGGTTGGAAGACGTTAGGGGGAAATAACCAATGAGACTCAAAAGACAGGCTCAGGCCAAGTTGTTTAGGACTATAAAAACTAAACAAAGGAATTTTTATTTCATCCTAGAGGCAACAGGAAGTTATAGGAATTGATTGAGTAAGAGAGTAAGTACTTGAGCAAAGTATTTTAAGAGCAGTATGTAGGTTAAAATGCAGACTCTATGTATTGTACTTTTGTGAACTTAATATATGTTTCTTCCATCTCTAAATGGCAATTAAATAATAAATATTTAATAAAAATATCCTAAAATTTAATCCAAGTATGAAAAATAGTTACAAAATTTTTCCTATGTGAACATGTTTTATTCTTACCTTCTTATAGGGCTTTTTAATTTTAGCAAAGTCATTAAAATAATCTTCCACAGTAACACAAATTGTATCCACAGCATTTGATCCCATCAACCATTTCTTTGTCAGCAAGTCACTGAGATGTGGCTAAAAAAAAATTCAAATTTTGATATATAGAAAATTTTATGTTTACTCTTTAATTATCAACTATGTAACATATAAAGTAAATTCAACTTTTCTTCTATTTCTAGAAATGAAAATTACTATACTTTCTAAACCTTTAAATCAACATTCTATTGGAAGAATTTATAACATAATTTATTTACATATTACATCTAACAAATTCAAGATTTCCAAAAGAGAAATATTTAATAATTTCTATGCCTCAAACAATTTCCATTTTTCCCCCCTGAGGCAATTGGGGTTAAGTGACTTGCCCAGGATCACACAGTTAGGAAGTGTTAATTATCTGAGGCCAGATTTGAACTCAAGTAGTCCTGACTTCAGGGCTGGTGCTCTATCCACTGCGCCACCTAGCTGTCCCAACAATTTCCATTTTTAACAGGAAAGAAACACTAATAACTATTAAACAGCATCTGACTTTTATAGGTTCTGAATAAAAATGTTGATCTGGTTATTTGCAGAAAATGTATAAATTCTGTGAAATTATTTAGTTTATCCTATCTGGGTTTGGTTTTCTTAGAGTATTTTGGGTTTGGACCAATGATTTCATTGATATAGAGAATTCCAAATATTCAAATCATTAATCCATATTGGCAACACATTGATAACTTAAGATTCTTTGAGAGTAACCCTGAACTACCTGCTCTGTCAACCTGCCTATTTCTTTTTATTCCCCTATCCCCCAGGCACATGCTCTTCTGACTGTAAGTGCATTTATACTTAATGAGGTTCAATTTTGTTTCACTTTATACCCACTTTCATCAAGTTGCCATCCTACTGGCTGCTGCCACAGGTATACCTTTTCCTGCCCCTTCCAAATTTAGAACAATAAGGCCATTTTTTTTTTATTTACAAAATATATGCATGGGTAACTTTTCAGCACTGACCCTTGCAAAACTTTCTGTTCCAACTTTTCCCCTCTCTCCCCCAACCTCCTCCCCCAGATGGCAAATAGACCAATACATGTTAAATATGTTAAAGTATATGTTAAATACTATATATATATGTGTGTGTGTGTGTGTGTGTGTGTGTGTATACGTGTGTATATATATATTCATATATATGCACACATATACATACAGAATAATGCCATTATTAATGAAAAGGGTATATCATTTTATTATCCTTTAATTCTTCTCCTATCCCTATGACTTTTTAAATTAAAACACCCTTCCTGGCTACCACTCCCTCTATATGATATCTTCCCTATTAGAATGTTAGCTCTCTGAAGGCAGAGACCTTCTTCTTTTTACATTTTTATCCCTACTACTACTTAGCATAGTGCCCAGTATGCAGTAAGTGATTTATATTTTTTCCTTCATTCATTCATATGACTTGCTACAGCAGCAACCTGTCACAGAACCCCAAAGTCATAGTTCTACTTAAAAAAGTCAAGGAGATTTCAAGAAAAATAAATGACTGCAAAACTAAGTGCCATATATATATTTACACATTTGACTTTCCTTAGTGATAAATAACTGATCTTTACATGCAGTGGTGATTTATTTTTCTAATAGAATCTTGCTAATGACACAAATTCTTTTCCCCTTAGAGAGCAGGTAAAAAAATTTCCTCAGAAACTTTCCTTAAATGGCCAAAATTCCTTCCCATAGAACTTCAAAATCTATTTAAATGTTAGGAGCAGACCAATTTAGGCTTCAACCAATTTCATCAAAATAACATATAGTGGACAATTATATAGCATTTTACATTGTTAATTAATTTTTAATGCATATGTTATTTTTCTAAATAAGGATAGGGATCATGCTACATAAATCTTTGTAACCCCCCAAAATAATTACTTTTGTAATTTTGTAAGAGTAATTACTAATTAACACAGTTTTATGCATCCTGCCACATTAGGTGTTTGATAAATATTTCTTCAATTAAAGGATGAATTTTCAGAAGGCAAGGCTAAATGCTAAAGGAAATGTTAATAGTATAATTTTCTTCAATTTAACAAACATTTATTAAACACCTACTATATGCAAACAACTATGCTAAGTGATGGAGATACAAAAAGAGAAAATGGTCTCTGTCTCTCAAGAAGCTCACCCTTCTGAGGGGTTGAGGTAGGATAATTCTTAAGTAAGTATATACAAAAGCGTATACCTTTTTTGGGAGGTCATAATGCAACTATGCTTTGAAGGAAGCAAAGGATTCCACAAAGCAAGAGAGGTGAAATGGGGAATACATTCCAGGAACAGAAAAATAATACAAAAGCCTGGAGTCAGGAAGTAGGATGTGGTACAGTCCTTATACTTTGTAAATAACATTCCTGAGTATATTCTATGCTCAAGAATAGATTTTTTTCTTTTTCCTACCCTTATTTTTCCTGAAATTCATTAAAAAGTCTATCTTTAATATTACTTATACTTAATATAACATAGAAAAATAAACTAAGCACATCAGATTTAGGAAGCATGTTCCAAAAATCCAAGATAGCCAAAAGTTACTTAACTATAATAGAATAATGAATAATAAAATGTTTAGCATATAAACATATAAGCAATCTTTTACATATTAAACTACAGAATTATTAGAAAAACACTAACCTCCAGATCCAGGAAGACTTCATCTAGCAGGCTACTACAACCATCCTTTGCAATGGTATCTAACATCAGATCCATGCTAGGTTGGCACACTGAGACTCCCTCATCTGTTTCATTTTTCAAATACTTCCTTTTTAAGCTGACTATTGACTCTCTGTAATAAAAAAGATTTGTTGAAGTCAATCTTTTGATTGATAAGACAGCTATTCTATATTTTCCTTATCAATTAGTTGATTTCACAAGTAATATGAACAAAACTTACTTAAAGGTCTGGCAATTGTTGATGACTGCAATCATATATTGAACATAGCAGTGTGGATGTTGCCGATTTCTTAGGTGCTCTTCTTTATATAATTGTGCCTCATCTTTATATCTGAGGAAATAAAACCACACACCCAAACAAAATACCAAAGTTTACCATCAAGGACATTTTTAAAAGTTACGATCATTTTGTACCTACAGTGGTTCTTTAGTCAGTAACCTTTCATTAGATGTTGATTCTTTCCAAGTAAATGTATTTTGATTATTTATATTAATCTAATTCATAAGTGCCTACAATATGCTAAACACTGGAAAGATTTAAGCAATAAAAATTATTATATTACTGCTGATTATTTCTCACCTAAGTAGAGGCTTTATTAATTTGATACCTCACTAAAAATAGCAAGGGACCATGAAAGTCATGTAAACAAATTTCCCACTAATTGCAAAAATCCCTTCTAAAATATCACATCTAAATTTTGTATAACGACTTTTAATGTTGAAGAGCTGCTTCCTAAGGCATGATATAAAAATTCTGCTCATAGCAAATTATCTTTATATAGGATTTTCACCTGAGATGATGATGATGAAGATGAAGAAAAGGAGGAAGAAGAAGCAAGAAGAAGAAGATACCAATTGATGAGCTCTAGATTTGGGGTATACAAATGAAAATGAGGTCTGGTGGCAGCTTTGGGGTACAGGGAGTCAAATAGAGCCCCCCTGCAACTCCTTTGATTCAGTGCAAGGGTAGAGAGTTAAATGAGGTCTAGTAGCATCGCAAGAGTGCTCTGTAAAGAAATTTACAGACTTGAAAACCTAGAGTGATAAAAGAGGTTTATTATGGGCATTGGAAGTAAGGTTAAAGTCTAGTTAAGGAAACAGGTAAAAGTAAAGAAAACAGGGCACCGGAAACAGTATTCCAGTGGGCAGAGACCCACTTGGCATGCCAGGGGTAAGGCTAGCATGTTTGGAACCTTTGCAAAGAGAAGACTTCAGCTTGGCTCTTTTATAATGAGAGATTTAGCTAAAGGGGCCCTTGGGTAGAGTCCCAAGTTGGCTAAGATCTGGTGGGGGCTGGGACAGACCCAGATCTCCTATCAGAATTCAAAAGGGTGCTTTTGTCACTGGATTTGTGAATCAAAGGTCCTAGCTTCTTGAAAAGATAATGCATCAGCAAGAAGGCGTTGGGAATCAGAAAGGAATAAATCAATCTGAAAGGACTAGTTTCTTAAAGGGACCACAACCCACTTCACAATGATTTGTTTCATTCATGGATTTCACAGGACACAAGTCTACATTAAGTGTTTTATCCATTTTAGTCTGCTATTGAAACTTTTACTGACTGCTAGTAAAAACCTATGATCCTTTTTCAAGGGTCTCCACAATATTATTCCAAATGACCTTCTAGCTTTCCCTCATACAACACTCCTTAAAATATGTGACATTTCAGATACACGGAACAGCTTCGTGAAGATGAATAAGTTTTGTTCTTCTCTGTTCATTGAAGTCCTTCCTTCAAAGCCTAATTAATGAGTCATCTCCTTTATAAAGCTTTTCCTGATCCTCCTATTTAGCTTAAGTAAAAACGATAATCCCTCTTTCCTCTTTTCTTTCAACAGTTTATTATGAGATTCCCTATTAAGGCAAATAATAAATGCCTTAAAGTGGTTACATTATTTGAATTTGCACTATATATTTCCCTTGGGATCCAGACAATTTTTTAAACATAATTTTACATAATCATAACTTTGAAGAGTGTAAATATAAATAAATGCAACCACTTTATTGGATTCTTTATTGGCACTAAATGAGATTACACTTTACCTAGGTGAACTAATTTCTTGCACCAATTTCTAATTTTCCCTTACACCAGTTATTTGTATATGTGTCTTTTTTCACTCTTTAACATACAAGCTTGAGAAAAGTATCTATATCATATCAATTTTTTAATCTCTACCAGTGTTTTAAGTTATACAGTAACCATTAAAATACAATGATAGAAACTGATTCAGACAGCTCTGTGAAAATAAGTTATCTGATGTTTATCTTTTCTTAACAAAAGCAGAAACACACAGAGAGCAGTGAATCAAACTGATTTGCTGCTTTCAATCAAGTGAAGTGACAGCTTAGGTACTTGATTGGAAGTAAAATCTTGTCTAGATGATTAACGCCCATCGTGAGGTACGTAAAAATCATATCCCATACTTTTTGATTTAATTTAATTTAATTACAAATTACTTTGTAAATATAGTAAGAGTGAAGTCTCATGACAGACTTCTTTGAAACAGATTTCCTAAGAAAAGCTGTTTGTGAATTTTGTAATAATATATAACACTTTTTAAAATTCCCATGTAACCTACGATTTCATTGTTACTGTGAATTACCAGGTATAAATTTCTCTACCAATTAGAGCAGTTTTAAGATGATGAATGGCCTGTCTAAGGCCATACAATCAGTCTGTGTTGGAGCAAACCTCAAATCCAGATCTTTCTGTCTTCAAGAGCAGCTTTCTGGACACTACATAAGCTTCCTCTCATTAGTAAGAAATGGCAATTTTCCTTTTTAAAATGCATACCAATAATATGGGCTAAATGAAAAAACTAATAGCAGAAGGTACTCAGTCTATGAGATAAGAGCCAGAATTTAAATTTAATAGTGTCATGATTTAAATTGGGTAGAATATACCAAGATGTAGGATCTGCTATCTAAAAAGCCTTACAATTACCTTCAAAAGGAAGCCATAATGCCCAATCACATCTAAATTTTCAAATTTTTAAACAAGAATAAAAGTAAACCAACTGACTTTTTTCAAAATATCTGACAAATTAACAGAAAGTAACACTTTTTTTTAGAAAGCACACTAATAAAAATTCTTACCTACTCAAGAAAGAATTCATTTGCTGAAGACATAAAAGTAGCACTTTGGTTTTCAAATCTTCGCTTATCTGTGCAGCAACTTGAAGATTCTGTTCAAACATCTAAAATCACAATTTAAGATGAATTTTGCTATTTATTTAGCAATTCACTAAAACATTTATAGATCAAACTCTTAATTTCTTTAAAATCTGGCCTTATCTTTGAAGAGAAGTCCACATATGACAAGTATGATGAACTAAAGGATATGTGTAACCTCTACTACTTAATCTTCCAATCAGTAACACTATTCATTTTCCATATTCCATTTTGGGAATAGTTAACCTACTTCTAGAACACAGCATACAAAGTCCTCACTGTTTCTGAGGTTCACAACTAACTACAAACAACCAATAGAGGGACAAGAAGCAGCCTCCTCTAGAAAATCTTATAAAGCTTATAAAGTTGAATAAAAACCCTAGGACCTGGTCTTAAAAGATGCTTTTCACATCACTAGGGCAAGCCAATACTAGTCTGTGGCAAAGTTTTATTAGTTTACAAAAGTGTAATAACAAAAGACCTTATAACTTAAAAAAATGATTCTCCTTCATACATACTACTACTGGTAGCATACCTGGGCCCTTTCTTCTTCCTAGCTCCCACTCACAGGGCTCTGGGCTGCCGGTAAGGGTACAGAAAGCAAATAAAGATTTGCAAAGAATTTACAAATGTCATACACATTTGGTTTTAGGAAACAATGTCCTAGGGAGGTGGAAAGGGGAGGATAAGGAAAACTAGATGACTTCTTACTTAGAATAAGAAGTAATGGCAGGAAATTAAGAGTTAAGTTATAACCAGGGCAAATATATAAGATAGTCTCTTGTCCCCAGGCAAGAAGATGAATTAACAAAATGATGAATAATAAAGAGACAAACAACTTAACCTGACAATACTGAACTTTAAAAAAAATTTAAATCTACAATTTAGAGATAACAAATACACAATATGTTGTTAACATCTAATAATAATCAATCATCCAGGATTAAATTTACCATGTCAAATGATTCCTGGTTGACATACTTAAATTATAAAACTTAACATTTTTAAGAATGGTAATCACAAATTCAGAATTCACCGTATTTCATTTAGACAGAACTCAAGATAACTGGCACTTACTGCATTAGGAATGTATGGCCATGAATATTACTGTTCTGTAAGAAATGACCAACAGGATGATTTCAGAAAGGCCTGGAGAGACTTACACGAACTGATGCTGAGTGAAATGAGCAGGACCAGGAGATCATTATATACTTCAACAACAATACTAGATGATGACCAGTTCTGATGGATCAGGCCATCCTCAGCAACGAGATCAACCAAATTATTTCTAATGGAGCAGTAATGAACTGAACTAGCTATACCCAGAAAAAGAACTCTGGGAGATGACTAAAAACCATTACATTGAATTCCCAATACCTATATTTATGCACACCTGCATCTTTGATTTCCTTCACAAGCTAATTGTACAATAATTCAGAGTCTGATTCTTTTTGTACAGCAAAATAATGTTTTGGTCATGTATACTTATTGTGTATCTAAGTTATATTTTAATATATTTAACATCTACTGGTCATCCTGCCATTTAGGGGAGGGGGTGGGGGGGGGGTAAGAGGTGAAAAATTGGAACAAGAGGTTTGGCAATTGTTAATGCTGTAAAGTTACCCATATATATATATCCTGTAAATAAAAGGCTATTAAAAAAAAAAAAAAAAAAAAAAAAAAAAAAAAAAAAGGAATGTATGGCCATGGCAAAAGCAGCAGTCCCTCAGGTCTTTATTTGAAAAGATAGGTTCTGCAGCAACTCAAGTAGTTCAGGATAAAATAATATTTGTCTTAATCATGTATTATTGTTTGTGTTATAGGTCCTCATGCAAAAGAAAAGTTTGACGGCTTTAATTCATTTAGATAAGCATTTTCAAATGACTTATGATGGAAAGGCCTGGGACCAAGATCTCAGAGGGGAAGTGACAAGGGCCTTAAGTACAGTGGCACTTATTTAAGAGGAGAGAGAACAAAGCATACAAAAGACGTTGTGCTCTAACTGGATAGGGTAGAATGAATGAGATAGAGAGAAATCAAGAATGATTCCACAGTTGTGAGGCAGGATAAGATTAGCAATACTAATACTAGATGGCTTCCAAGCAAAGTATGATCTTGCTGCAACTATTATTTTCACATCCGTAAAACAAAGGAATTAGATAATATGATCTCCTCCTAATTATAACATCCTTCACTCTGATGTATATTTTGGTTTTATATACAGATTCAATGTACTCATAAATCAGGAATAATGAACAAAAAATGCCAGCAATGGATCCTACCTGGAAAACAATAGCAGGGAGTGTAGTCTGATAGAAACCATCTTGATCAGCTTCAGGTTCAGTTTCTTTAATCCAGTCTTTCTTATCAGTCTCTAGTGCTTTTCGTAACCAGGCAATAATGTTTGACTGAAGGAAAGATAATATTAATATAACAATGGGAAAAAAGAGAAAACAAGAGATTTCTGAATAAGGCAAAATGACTAAATCAGTGTTCATTCTCCTACTGTGAAAAGCCACAGTGTACAGTATGAGTGAAACTGAAATCTCACTGAAATCTCTTGAACTTTCTCAGTAAATTTAGTCAATTTTCAGAAAATGAAGCTAAGGAGAGTAGCTTATATTTTGATCAAAATATAAAGTCTAAAAGAGGAACAGGAAAAACAATGGATAGACTGAATATAAGAGGAATGAAGTCAGCAGAATTTATAATTAGATTTACAAAAAAAAAAAAAAAAAAAAAAGAAGAAAACTTTCCTAATACAGTCTGTTTAAACAATGTTGGAAGGCAGAAGCTTAAAGCAAACTTTGAATTCATCATAATTGATGACTTAAATATAGGCCAGTCATCCAGAATGTTCCTTTTTATTAGGACAGATCTTTATTGTCTTCATTTAGACTGTAATTGCTCAATGCTGTCCTTTACCTTCTCCTTACAAGTATCAATCTTCTGTAGCCCCCCTCATTTTTTTTTTGTTCACCACCTTTGACTTCCACAACCACACAAAGTTAGATTTGTCCCTCTTCGTCCCAACTTCACAAGAATACTTGTAAAGCTTTATGAAGGAAGTATTTTTTGTGGCTTAAGCAGAGTCCATTTTAACAGATAAATTACCTCAAATTCTGCCTGACTGCTCATTTAACAGTGAAAGAAACAATCAACCTCCCCTCCCTAAACTCTCTTCCCCTTCTTTTATATTACCTCTCTCTTGTATTCAGTATGTAAAAGAAGGTATATCAGGGAAGTCTCCAGAACAGGATTTTAAGGAGTATACCTGGGATTTTTAGTCAATTCTGCCTATCAACTGACACATTCGCATTTCTAAGTTCAGCTTCAGTGAAGAAGCTATGTCATTCACTACTGCCAAGCATAAATTTCAAAGCCTAATAGGAAAATGTACCTTGCACCCTATTTCAGATGTCAGAGACACTAACAAAAAGAAACAAAGGTTGGATATAAACATCCTTAAAACCTTCTAAAGTACATTTTAAAGAAGGCTTTCTTTTTCCCCTTTGATAGCTATTATGTCAAAACTATTTACTATGTATACGTTAAAGCTACTAAGAGCCACATATTATTTACCAATAGGTCTTATTTGTATGCAACTGCACATGCCAGTTTACTCACTGTAAGCGTTGACATATATGTGTCGAGCAGGTCAGAAACCACATTTTGTGAAATTAAGGGCTGCAAGGTATTTATATCCACTTCTGGGGCCAGTTCCAAATTTCCCATCATTTCTGCACTATATTGTACCAAAACAAGATTGACCAATTACAAATGAAGACAAGGAAAAAGAAAATTCTTAAGTCACAGGAAGTGTTGCATTTTTTTGCTCCATATTGCTATACATTTCCATTCATTTTGGTCTAAAAGTTAATCCTAACAGAAACTGAAAGTGAACTTTGAATGCACCTTAGTAAAATTTTAAAATAGTATCCACATTTTAAAAAGAAAAATCTCAAATGGAGAATGTACCAACTTCCATCTACTTTATAGAGTTTACAAATGGTCCACATACATTATCCTATTTGAATCTCACAAAAACTAAATGAGGTAAACATTTATTAAACATATGAGGAAATTGAGGCTCTGAGAAGTTAACTGACTGTCCCATGATCAAATGCCTAAAAATGAGAATAAAAGCCCAGGTCACACCCTCTTTCCTCCCTCTCCTGTCAGTTAAATAGCCTCCTGAGAGAATCTGATATTCTATGTAAAAAGCAGAGTGGTATGGTTAAACACACACACACACACACACACACACACACACACACACACCCCCTCTGGTCATCACAGTATTTATATTTTGTGTGTCAGGCTAATTATATAATTTGGCTATTAGAATTGTCTGATTTTTTTAGGCTATTACATAATTGAGCTATTCAGATCAAGTACTGATTTATATACAAGACTGGTAGAATAGAGGACAAAGTTAGTATTCAAAGTTTTGGATTAGACATTCTGATTAATTCATTTTAATACTTATATAGCAATGTTTCAGTAACCTCTTTCTAACCTACCAAGTTGCCCATTTAAAATCAAATCAATTTTCAGCAATATAGCCCTAAAGTGCAGCTTACTCAAATTAGTCACTATGTAATTTTTATCTCAGTCTTCTAGAAGTCCAATAACCTACTTGCAGAACCCGAGAAGCAAAAAGAAAACAGAGACCTCAAAGCACCAAAAGTCGAGATGTCACAAAATCCATACATATTATTAAATGACAGTCCCTTGGGCCTTTTAGTAGGAGATAATTTACTTTTATTTTTGCACAACTCTTGACAAATGTTATAATCTTGTTTCCCAGGTCACAGCACATTAGAAATGTTTTTTGTGTGTTTGTATGAAACATTAGGGATGGACTAATAGAGCAGTGAAAAATAATAAATGGTGAGAGAACACAAGGACAAATGACAAAAACCAAACAAATTCAAAAAGCACAGAGTTTGCTAATGTATGTAATTAGAAACAAATAGTTATAAACCTTTGAATGTGGCTTCAAACTGTACCACTTGACTAAAACTGCTCTCTCTAAAATTAGCAATTTCTAAATTGCTACAGCTGATAACCTTTTCTGATTTTTTTTTTTAAACTTCCCAGAAAGCTTTTGGTGCTGACTATCTCCTTCCTCTTATATACTCTCTCCTCCCCACAAGTCCTGACACTCCTCTCTTTTAGTTCCCCACCTAAGGATTTAATTTCCTTTGTGAGATAATCATCCATATTCCACCCACATACTCTGGGTATCTCTAAAATTTCATCCTAGACATTCTTTCCTCTTTACTATCACTTGGTGACTTCAACAGTTCTTAATAATTTAGTAGCAACTCTGTGCAAATGACCCCCATCATAGATTTATCCACCCTAATTTCTATACTGAGTTCCAGACCTTTATTATAATCTCTCTGCTATAATCTCAAACTGGGTGTCCCAGAAGCATCTTATACTCAATTTGTATCAAACAGAACTTACTAATTTTCTCTTATCCTATCCCCCCTTCCAAAACCCCCTATTTCCTCTAAGAGAATTGAAATCTTTTTAGTTATCCAAATTCACAACCTTACAGTCATCCTCAATTATTCTTTCTCCTTTATCTCTTCCCCACATCCAATCAGTTGTTCAATTTTGTCAGTTCTACCTTAATAGTTTTAATGTCCCCTTCTTTAGATTCATATCATACCACCCTAGCTCAGGCCCTTCTTCATCTCTAATTCAGACTACTGCAATTACCTCCTAAGCAATCTTCTAATCCATCCTTCAAAGGTGTCAAATAATCTTCTGAAAGCAAAGATCTGATAATGTTGATAACTTGCTCAAGAAGTTTCAGTGGTTCCCTATTTCCTCTAGGAGAAAATACAAACTACTCAGCTTGGTATTTAAAGCCCTTTATAATCTGTTCCTTTGAAGTAGTTATTATTTCCATTTTACAGATGAAAAGGAAGTAAAAAAACTTATCCAATTCGTGATGACTTTGAAAATTAAAAACATTTCAATTTGCCTAAACCAATCAGCAATACAAATCATATCAAAACCAGTCCTTTAATAGAAAATTCCAGACTTATTTTCCTTCATGCACTCTTTGTTCCAGCCAAATTAATATACTAGCTATTTCTAGGAATAAGTAGCTTACATTTATAGCCATACTTGCCCTTGTTTGACTTATAAATCCATAGGATTTTCAGTTTTCTTCCATGTTCAGTTCAGATGATTAATTCCTACAGGAAAGCCTTCCTGATGCACTTAGTCTCTTAACAGAGAGTCTATAAGCTTGGTTTTTGTTTTTGAGAGCTTTTTTTTTAAAAAGTATTTTGATAAGTGAAACACAACATAATTTAAAAACATTATTATGAAAAAGGCATAGAGTATAGGATTCATCAAACTGCAAAACTTTTTTTTAGTGCTCTTTCTCTCTCCTCAAACTTTCTTATTTATATATTCACTTATAAAATTCCCCAGTAAAATAAAAAGTTCTTAAAGATAGGACTGTTTTTTTTAAGACCCCAGCTTAAAAAGGTCAAGGTTCCCCACTTCATCCAGGGTCTTCTCCAATCATCCTGGCCACTAGATGGCTCTGGAGGAGAAAGTGAGGCTGGTGACTTATGCAATCTGATGTCATGGTCCTCTTCTAGAACAAAGGACAAATAACAACCTCTGTGAGTAGTAGGAGGAGTTGCCCCACTGGTGATCCAATTGTAACTGGTCAGTTGGGCAACACAACTCTTACTTCTTTCTCTTTCCTTCTTTCTATCCACACAGATATTATATCCATAGTTACAGGTACTCTGACCAAAGAAATGTAAATTTTGATCACTGAAACCTTGCAACATATCTTGGGATTTATGGACTAGATATATTTCTTAAGGACAATGGCCTTAAACCCAAATCATTTTGGCTTCCGTTGATTGGCCAACAAGAGAACCTAGGCCAAACCCAATTTTGGTCATTGTTACGGCCCTAATTGGCTTAGAGTAAATGCAAATAAACAGAGGAGACAAGTAAAAAAAGTTTTAAATAACTTTGGCAAAGGAGCAGAATATAAAATAAACTCACAACAATCACTGACCTTTCTGTATATTACCAACAGAACTAAAAAAAAAAAAGACATAGAATGAGAAATTCCACTCAAAATAACTATATAATGTATATAATATTTGGGAGCCCAGCTATAAAACACACACACACACATACACACACACATGCGCGTGCACACACATACAGACCCCCCCCCCCCTCTCTCTCTCTCTTCCTCCCTCTGAAGAAATAATCAAAAAATTAAATAACTGGAGATACATTATTATTAAAGGGTGCTACTATCATCTCATTCACCAAGGATAACAACTTCATGGCTCTATGTCCCTCATGCCTAGAATGCTGTTAGTTCAAATCTCACCATCTTTAAGAAGACTCTCCTGGTCTTCCATACTGCTAGTATCTTTCCTTTGAGATTACTTTTCATGTTTTCCTTATGTATTATGTACGTAATTTTGCATTTTGTCCCGGTCATATGATTTCCTTCAGGGGAGAGATGATGTTTTTGCCTTTCTTTATACATTCAGCATAGTGCCTGGCATATAGTAAGAGCTTAATAAATACTCAATGACTAACAGTCATGCATATTTGGTTGAATCGTGCCAATATAATAAAAATGACAATACTACCTAAATTACTTAATCACTGGCAAATAAAACTATCCAAAGATTATGTCCCAGAGCTGGAAAAAGATAGTAAAATTCTGAACAAAAGAACAGGAATCTCAAGGAAAATAATTAAAAAGAGCAAAGAAAGGAGGTCTACTAGTATTTGATATTAAACTTTATTACAGAGTAATAATCATTAAAACTATTTGGTACTGATTAAAAAATTGAAAAGCTGATCATGAAAAAAAATCAGAAAATCTAAGTACTAAAAGAAACATATGAGTTTACTATTTGACAAAAACTACTGGTAAAACTAAAGCAATCTGGAAAAAATTGGGTTTTGCCCAACATCTTATACTATAGCCAGAAACAAGCTCCAAATGCATAACATAATAAAGAAAAAGGAAAGATCTTCAACTGTTAAATGGGTTTGTAGTTTTGTTTGTTTAGTTTTTTTTTATATAAAAGGTAGTTCTCAAGGAAAGAAACCCAAGCTCTCTGGAGCCATAGGAAAAACTTCCAAATCACTAATAAATAGTGAAATCCAAAGTAAAACAACTCTTTAGATTCTACCTCATATATACTGTCTGAGATGAGAGGAAAATAATAAATGTTTAAAGGACTATGGAAAAACAAATATATTGATTCACTATTAGTTAAATTGTGAATAGGTACAACCATTCTTGAAATAATTTGGAATTAATTATACATAAGTTACTAAACAGTACATATCATCTGATAAAGATATTCTACTGGCAAGCCTACTCAAATGAAATCAAAGAAAAAGGAAAAGATGTTATATGTATAAAGATATTTGTGTCAGCTTATCTTTAAAGATATTTGTGTCAGCTTATTATTGTTTGGGGAAAAAAACAGGAAACTAAGAGAATAACTAATCAAAAGAGGAAAGGTTGAATAAATAGTGATATATAAATATAAAGGAATACTACACTATTGTGCTGTAAGAAATGAGGAAAAATTATTTTAGAGATATGCTTATAAGAATGAACCAAAAGAACCAAAAGCAGAACTAAAGAGTTTATACTATAAAATCAATATTATAAAAAGAAACAAGTTTTTAAGATTTTGAAATTTCAGAGGACTGATGATGAAACATGTTATCCACCTTTTAACAGAGAAGTAACAGATTTAGGATATAGAATGAGATATATTTTTGTACACAAAGGAAATCATTTTGTTCACCTATACATATGTATTATAAGGAATTTGTTTTGCTTTTTTTTCAATAGGTTAGGGGGAGGTGGGTGAGAAAATAGACTTCTGATCATTTAAAAAAAACATTTTTTTAAAAGAAAGATTAAGGAAGCTACAAAAGTATGAAATGTTGATAAAGTCACTGAAATATGAGAATTTTGTTGTTCAATTGTTTTGGCTGTGTTCAACTCTTTGTGACTCCATTTGGGGCTACCCTGGCAGAGATACTGGAGTGATCTGTCATCATCCTCTTTAGCTCATTTTACAGAGGAGGAAATTGAGGCAAATAGGGCTAAGTAACTTGTATAGATTAAATATGTGAAACCATATTTGAACTCAGGAAGATGAGTCTTTTTGACTTTAGGATTGGCACCTTTTGATTCAGTAATACCACTACAAAATGGTAATAACATTTCTTTATGCAAATATACAAAATTATTATAGAAGTACTCTTCTGTTGTCGCAAAGAACTGGAAATATAGGGGTGCCAATCACTTGGAGAATGACTGAATAAGTTAGGATAAATGAATGTAATGGAATATTTGGGGACCATAATAAATAATAAAAAAGAAAGACTAAAAAAAATTTGAAATTAACTGTATGAACTAATGCAATGAAGTAAGAACCAGGAGAACAATTTAAACCATGACAATATTGTAAAGGAAAAGAACTCTGAATAACTTAAGAATATTCATCAATGCAAGGATCAAATGTGATGGAGAAGACCAATGATGAACTAAGCTTCTCACCTCTACATAGAGAAATGTTATTATAGAGGCCTGACTGTGTAGATTAGCATTGTTTGACTATGTTTATTTTCTGAAGAGAGGGTTTAAAAAATGGTTAAAAGTGTAGGATTGTAAGGAGAAGAATTTAGGGACTGTGATGTTAAAAAAATAAATAAATAAAAGAATGTCTGTGATGTTCTTAAAAGTTCAGCCCAGAAAAGAAGGAAGTTCAAAGACAAGCAAGAGAACTTTACAACAAATGTGCCAAATTTATGATATACTTTAAAAATGCTGTACTTAATACAAATTCCTAATTTCATATATGCTCTTCTATTATTCTTTATATGTGAAAATATTCACTTTTGTTGGTATCAAGTTCAGAAAAATAAAATATTTTTTAAAAACATGTTAATAGATTAAAATCACACTTTTTTGGTATTCTTTTAGCACCTCACACACATACAACACACAGCATTAATTGTTTAATAAATGCTAAGTGAATAAATATAAACTTCACCTTACCTTGTATAAGTATTCAAAACCCAGGTTAAGAGGCTAACAATTTCATTTGCTTCTAAGTCTTCTGAAGCAAGCTCCTGCATGCGCGTGGACAAAGCCTGATGGTACATAGTTAAAAGTTTTTTGAAAATATCATAATGAGGAGGAAAACACTGAACCATTAAGTTTTTTGCAACTAGTAAATCATCAAGAACATATTTCCGTATAATTTCCAAGTGACGAACAAGCCACATTTTATCAGATTCTCTGGTATCTGCTTGGGTACCCTCAATTCTAGTTGTCACAGTTCTGTCCAATATGTTAAACATTTTTTCTTTCCACTTTTTGGGTCTCCCACTGGGAATGAATCCAGTTTGCTTTTTCCGATCAAGCATACGCCTATCAATTTTTTCTTCTCTTTCAATTATCCTTACAACTGAAACAAGCAAGGTAGGATCTCGGCGAACAGTAACTAAGGACCTTTGCAAAACCATCCAAAGCTGCTTGCCTAACTCCTCAGAAAGTTTCTCCATGTCCCCAAAATAAAGTTTGATGAGAGTCATGTCATGAGTATTCTTGCTATCCATTCGGTACTGCTCATACATCAAGCCATCACGAGAACATTCAAGGTCCATCAACTTTCGATGGGCTTGCAAAAATTCTCCTTGTTCAATTAAGTCTTGAGTTTCTCTGACAATCTCTGGTACTAAGGAGGGGAAAAAAAAGAATTAAAATAGTATACAAAATAATGAAAGGAAAACAATTTAAACAAAAAACTAACATCTACAGACTGATTAGACAAAATTAAAGTGTTTACAGAAGATTAAGACCAAAAAGCACCCTCTTAAAAACTCTATCCCAGGTGCAAATAGATGGTGCATTGGATAGAGCACCAGCCTTGTAATCAGGAGAACCTGAGTTCAAATCTAGCCTTGAACACTTATTACTTACTAGCTATGTGATTTGGGCAAGTCACTTAACCCCAATTGCCTGAACTAAACAAACAAAGGAAACAAACAAATAAATAAGGCAATACCAATTCTGGTTTAGTTTGCTTACTAAAAGAACAAAATGTTTTCTAGTTTCCTGTCTGGTTACTTTGTTGCCAGCAAAGTATTTTTATTATCTGATAGAAATTTAATTTAGCAAAAATAAAATAGCAAATCATCTTTTCTACTCTTTTGAATATTAAAGGTAAATGTCACAAATAGCAGGAAAGAGTAAGGGGTATTATTTTTTAAACAGATATTACTTGACTTAAAATATCAACAACACAAAAGTATTGTTATATTGCAACACGAAGTAAGGTATGTTATCTAAGAGTCTGTGGGCACCTGTGTGATCATCTATTCCAATACCTTAATTATTTAATGAGGAAACTGAAGATGACTTGCCTTAAAGTGACTTGCTTTGAGTTACACAGAATGAAAGGTCATTAGGGAAGTGTTCCATATATAAAGGCAGTGTGACAAGAAATCAAATGGCCTAGTTTCTGCTCCTAGGTCTACTATTAACTAGCTCTGTGAACTTGAAAAAACGAGAAGCTTTATGCATTTCAGTTTCTTCATCTGTAAAATTAAATTAAAAACCTAGACTAGATAACTTCAATTTCCTTCTAATTTTAAAATTCTATGATATCCTAATTTCACAGTTTCCTTCATTTTCTTGCTGGGACATTATCCTAACAGGCACCTTTGAAGGTGGCATTGATATTTTGAAGAGCAACACTTTTTTGCAATGTCCATGGGGAGTTACCTAATAAAGACAAAAACAATGTTTATAAGCATTACTTTGAGATGATTAAAAATTGTGAGAAAAGTTAAATTTGTGATAATTCTATAAAGGCAATATGTGCTTCTTTACATGGCTTTGCATCTCATTGCTTCAGTCATTTAATATAACCTAACAAAGATAAAATATGTCACTTCTCACTAACATGGCTCACTCACATGATAGTATTCTTCATCAATATCCAAAACTGTGAATAAATACTGGGTAAATATTATCAATCAGAATGCAATGCATGTGCAATCAAGATTTGTACAGAGTAACCTACTTTAAAATGAGATTTCCATAAATACAAAGTATCTGAAATCAAGGAATACCTACAGTGTAATGGGTCCAGACAATAAGAGACAAAGCACTAATGCAATTTGGATGATAATGCTAGTTAAACTTTTCCTATATTAAATGGAGGGCATTTAGTACTATTCTGCTACATTATACTTAAGATAGTTTAGTTTGGATGCAGACTGAAGCACACTATTTTCACTTTTTTGTGTGTCTATTTTGTTTTCCTTTGGTCCATTCTTTCAAAATATGACTAATCTGTAAATATATTTTACATGATTGCATATATATATATAATCTATATTAAATTGTTTAACATTTCAGGAATAGAGGGAGGGAAAAAATCTGGAACTTAAAAATTTGTTTAAATAAATGTTAAAAATTGTCTTTAGATGTTATTGGAAAAAGTAAAATACCATAAAAAATGATTTATAACATAAACTTATATTAAATAAGTTTCATACTCACCAGAAAAAATATTTTTGAGATTTTCTACAGCAGCAGCCAGCTGGCTATGCTGTACTACTGCATCTTTCACATCCTTAAGATTTTCAATAGTGTTGATGCTCTGTCTCCAGTCTTTACTGACATCTGCTAGAGATTGCTGTATATCTTTTACATCATTTAATGCATTATGAAGCTGGCTCAAACCAGTCCGAACACCATCTAATTGTGACTGGATTGCAGCCTAAATAGAGGGAGAGACATTGTAACTTCTAAGTGCAATCATTAGCAGTCAAGTACAGTACAGTATCCATGAAACTCCAAAGATAAATTTGGTTCCTATTCATCAGAAAGTGTCAGCGCTCCTTAATCAATAAACAGGACAATAATCATCACTGCATATCTAAAGGAGCCTGTAAAAGAACTTGGTCCACAGAAAGAAACCATTTGTACGTAAAATTATATGATTCAACTTTCTGTGCTCCCTATTGATGCCACCTGAGAGATGGGCTGCACTATTAGAAGTTAGAGTGGAAACTAGAGAAAAGTAAAGCAATTAGGCGACACAAAGGTGGACTAGTAATGTTGTAGGGCCCTCAAAGTTGTTAATTTGGAGATTTAAGTTTTTTGGAGAAAAATAAAAGTTGTTATAATGATAACTGGGGGACATGAAAAGATTCCAGTCACAACAAAGAAATGAGCCTAAGACTTAATTAAATAAGAGCTAACATTTATACTGTGTTAAGTGATTTACAATTATTGTCTCATTTGATCCTTGCAAAGATGCCAGGCACTACTACTATTATCCTCATTTTACATGTGAGGAAACTGAGAGCAAATAGACGTGAAATGACTTGTCCAGCTAGTAGTAAAAAGGATTGGGAGGATGCTTGACATATTGAAAAGTTATGTGAAAAACTGCTGGTTTTCCCAGTTACTCAGTATAGTAAAACCTGATCAATTCAGACAAACTGGAATAAAGCCCAGTCTGAAAAAAATAAATAAATAAAACTAAAAAACCTTTAACATTTTTATTGCCTCTACAAACTTTAAGTAACTCAATCTAAATCAACAAAGAGTAACTTAGTAAAGGTCTATAAAAAGCCTGTTGAAGGGATGAGTAATTCATGCAGAAAACTGATTCCCTTCTTTTCCAAATAATTGCAAATTCTGAGTTTGCAAAGTTGGCACCATTACATTTTTCTGCATAGTTAAGAATATTATGTATACATTAAATTCAATCACAGAATGAACTTAAATACAAAAATAAAACCATTTGTTTTATCCCAAAATGAAACTCATCACATTTGATTACACTGGTTTCATACCTTCAGTCTAGCCTCCACTGAGGCTTTTTTACGAGCCTCCCTTCTACGATACTGTTCCACTTTATCTAGTTGGTCAGGTCTTTGAAGCATTCCAGCTACTCTTTGAACAGCTGTTGCTACTGCTTCCCGATCAGTTTCCTCCATCATTAGAAAAGTATCGTCATGCCACCATCATTAGAAAAGCATCGTCATGCCACCATCATTTAAATGCCACTGGTGAAATATGAAGGTGCAGTTGTTATTAAATTGCAAAAATGACTTCTCGAAATGGAATTGATTAACAAATGTCACTGGTTAGGCAAATAACTGATTCTTACACTTGTTGAGGAGTGTTAAGAGGTCCTCTGAATTTATTTTTTTGAATTGCCACATTTTCCAGAAACACAGGACCCAGAATTCCAGAAACAAGAGGACCTGAATATGTCAGGGACAAAGTCCATCCCTAAAGCTGAGAGAATGTGTGTCTGTGTCCCAAACCAGATCCTGGTTATCCTTGGGTGTCAAAACAAGCAGCTAGCATTACACTGAGAAACTGCTTGTGAAAATGGGACCCCCCATAGATAAGTAGACCATCCTATCTTCATAGTCTAGCAGTTCTGAGAGAAACAGAATGGTGCTTTTGCCATTGCTGTGCTCCTCCCTAGAGAAGGGATTTTGGCCTTTCTTCACCTTCATTGTACCTTTCCCCCTCCCATACCAATAGGTAGAGATTTATATTTTCTCTTACTTCCTTTGTCCTATTGTTATAAACATGTAAACTTCTATATGGGACTATAAACTCTTTGGGTTCCACATGCATCTTCATTGATAAAACCTAGTTTTCATTTAAGTTTCATGCAGTTTTATTGCCTTTTGACACACTATAACTTCTAAGATCTTGTGCATAAAATCATTAAAAGTAGATTTCTGGCTTTTTAAAAGACATCCAGATCCTTGTGTTTCAGATCTTTGGAAACCAAACTGCTTGACCTCAGATAGGTCATTTTAACTCTTTCTGGCTTTCAGGGTGCTCATCCATGAAATGAAAAAGTTGGACTCAATGATATCTAAGATTACTTCAGGCTCTAAAATGTCATGATTCAAATATGAAGACTTCTTTTTAGTAATACTTAATCAGAGAAAAGGACCAGAACTACACAAGCTTCTCAGAGGCATTCTTGGGAGAGGAAGCACATGTCAGACAAGTCAAACCACTACCACTTTGACCAGTATCTCTCCTCAAAGTTGACTGAGACAGTCCTGGACACTGAACCCAAAAACCTTTGGAATAGCATGTTTCCAATCCAGTGCCTAAAGCCATTATCCTGACTTAAGCCTCAAAACCTTGGGAATAACAATGCCATCCAAACCCTCTATCCATCTCTGAGGAGAAAAATTAGTGCAGAAAAAGGTTCTATGTTCCACATCACCAGGAACAAGTGCTATTCAACTATCACAAACAGGTCACTTAGCACAGGGAGCTTTGGGAATAGCAATACCTTTCAAACCACTGCTCGTAATTCTAGACTAACCTTTACTGCCATCATATAGGGAAGTAATTCCTCTGGAGAAGGAAATTATCCCCATCAATTGCCACACACACAGGGCAGACAAGCTAGCACAGCTGAAGCCCCAAGGTAGCCTGAAAGAAATAGAGTATGTATCATGTGTCAGGCAAATACAACCATCATCATCTTTACCATAAGCTTGCCTCTAGCCTTCATGCAAAAAGGTCAAGACCTTGAAGCCAAATGTCTTTGGAATAGCTATGTTTTCAGTCTTATGCCCAAAGCCATCATCCTGAGAAGCAATATCTGCAAAGATCAGCTTGGTAATTGAATCTGCAACTGCAACAATGTCAGGTACTGAAGACCTCCCCTGCCCCCCCTCCCAAAAAAAAAAATTCTTGGCATCAAAGTACTTGAAACTGTCAAAAGGTTCAACATTAGAAAGTAAAATGATTTTATTGGGGGAAATGACATTAAAAAAGAAATAACTTTTTAAAAGAGGCATTAATATTTGCGATGGACTATGGAATTTTCCTATGTGATTTGCAGGTAAACCCTTCCATTTGGGTATCTCTCTCATTAAAATGAATGGGAGCTTTTGGAGAGTAAAGACAAACTTTTCTATTTGTAGTAAAGGTTTTGTACAAAATAATCATAAGCACTTATTATAAGCTTCTTTATTCATTCATGATAATGTAAACATAATTCAAAGATGGCTTTTTTTTTCCTTAAATGGCTACAAACCACTGCACCAAAATAGCCAGGCGATTATTATACCTAGGTGGTTCCCTTCCCCTAAAGAACAATTTTTCAAAATTTTTACACCCAAGGGTTCTGATGGAGACCTCACTTCTAAAATATGTAGAGGATTAACTCAAATTTATAAAAATAGAAGCCATTCTTCAATTGACAAACGGTCAAAGGTTATGAACAGACAATTTTCTGATGAAAAAATTAAAACCATTTCTAGTCACATGAAAAAATGCTCTAAATCACTCTCAGAGAAATGCAAATTAAGACAACTCTTAGGTACCACTACACACCTCTCAGATTGGTTAAGATAATAATAATAATTATTATTATAATAATAAGAAAAGATAATAATGAATGTTGTAGGGGATATGAGAAAACTGGGACACTAATACATTGTTGGTGAAGCTGTAAATTGATCCAAGCATTCCAGAAAGCAATATGGAACTCTGCCCAAAGGACTATCAAACTATGCATACCCTCTGATCCAGCAGTGTGTCTCTACTGGGCCTGTATCCCAAAGAAATCATAAAAAAAGGAAAAGGACCCACATGTGCAAAAATGTTTACAGCACCCCTTTTTGTAGTGGTAACTATCAATTGTGGAATGGCTGAATGAGTTATGGTATATGAATGTTATGGAGTATTATTGTTCTACAAGAAATGAACAGCAGGATGATTTCAGAAAGGCTTAATTGATTAATTGATGGTAAATGAAATGAGTAGAAGCAAAAGAACATTGTATACAGCAACAAGATGATTATGTGATGATCAGTTCTGATGGACTTAGCTCTTTTCAACAGTGAGGTGATTCAGGCAAATTCCAATGGTCTTGTGATTTGGAGAGAACCATCTACTCCCAGAGAGAGGACTATGAGGACTGAATGTGGAATCACAAAATAGTTTTTTCACTTTTTTGTTGTTATAGTTTGCTTGTGGGGTTTTTTTCTCATGTTTTTCCTTTTTTGATCTGATTTTTCTTGTGCAGCATGATAATTGTAGAAATATGTATAGAATTGAACATATTTAACATATGTCAGATTATTTGCCATCTAGGGGAAGAATGAGGGGAAGAAAGGGAGAAAAAATTGGGAATATGAGGTTTTGCAAGGGTGAATGTTGAAGCTATTTATGCATGTGTTTAGAAAATAAAAAGCTTTATTTAAAAAAAAAAAAAAAAGAATTGATTTTTCAGTCTTGATTTCTCACTCAGACTCGGAAAGAACTTCTATTTTTCAATCCTTCCTCCCCACAAAGCAACTAAGGAGATATCGTCTCTTCTAGACTGAAAATCTACTTCAAGGAGCAGACTTCTATATTCATTCAACATTGCTGTCCAAATCATTTCACAATCACATTTTGCCTGGATTTCCCAGAATTTCTTGTTATTGCTACATCTTCCCACCTTTCTTTTAAACATTCCCTCCTCAATTGGACCTGTAGTATGTAATGAAAAGAGTACACTATTTTTGGATGCAGAAAATCTAGACTCAAATGCTGATTTTTATCATCTTTAAAATGAAGGGGGGTTAACTAGACAACTTCTGCAGTCTGAAATCATATAGTTATTTTAAATTTTTCTTTCAAATGCAAATGCATATTAACCACTTCCTTTCAAAGAGAGATTTTTTTCTACCTACATACTAATTTTAGAAAAATTCTTTGAATAGGTCTGCTTTCAGGCATTCCTGGTTATGAAATAATTATGGTCCTTGTATTCTTTAACAAGGATCGTGAAGGAAAGAGTATTTATTTAATTCAAGTCATTAATGTTTATTTTAGGATGACAGATTTAGAGCCAGAAAAGATCTCCAAAACCACTTCCCTCATCACCTTAAAGATGGAGATATTGAGTCCCAGAGAGGTAAAATGACTGGCTGTGATTACATGGACAAGTGCCAAAGACGGCACAGTGCTAGTCTTGTGATAGAAAGACTGATATAATAGAGACCTTATCCTTTAGGAGTATACAATTCAAAACTGTTGATGAGTGCCTCAATCTGAGATGTCCTTAGAATGAAGTGAATGAATCCATCATGAAAAATAAAAATCTGATGGAAAAATTAAATCGGGACATATGGTCCTGATATAGTAAAGTTTTTGTATCTGTGGTAAAATTCAAAGCCAGATAATGGCTGACAAGGAGGAACTGCTATTCAAACAGCAAAAAGTGAAAAAAGTAATTGAACGTGGATTTATATTGTCAACAACAAAAAAACAAAATTCCCTAATATAGAACCTTAATTAAAGATGAATAGTGAGACTACTATTCACACAGATGTTATCACTGAATTCAATCCTTGTATCTAGCTCAACTGAGTCCCCAGAATACCAGGACAGACTTTCTTAAATTATTATTTTGATCATATTCTTCCCTTACATAAAAACCTTTAATTCAATTCAATTCAATCCATCTATTAAGCTCCAACTACACATAAATGCACTGGGTATAGAAAAATTAAAAAAAAAAAAAAAAACCCTGAGCCTTCAATAATTTACATTTCTATTCCATTTACTTAACAACCACACATATAAAAATATATAAAGTAGGAAAAAAAAAGAATTTTAACTAATGCACTTAAAGACAAAAACAATTTATATGTGCCCATTGTAAAACCCAAAATAAATTGATAAAGGATGTCAAAAAGGAATTTCTATTGATGAAAAGTGGGGAATACACAAAATAATGCAATGTAATTTCTTTCTTTTTTTTTTAATTATAGCTTTTTATTTACAAATATATGTATAGATAATTTTTCAGCATAGACAGTTGCAAATCCTTTTGTTCCAACTTTTTCCCTCCTTCCCCTCACCCCTTCCCCCAGATGGCAGGTTGACCAAAACATGTTAAACATGTTAAAGTATAAGTTAAATACAATATATGTATACTTGTCCAAACAGTTATTTTGCTGTACAAAAAGAGTCGTACTTTGAAATAGTGTGAAGGAAATCAAAAATGCAGGTGTGCAAAAACATAGGGATTGGGAATTCAATGTAATGGTTCTCAGTCATCTCCCAGAGTTCTTTCCCTGGGTGTAGCTGATTCAATTCATTACTGCTCTGTCTCATACAATGTAACATCAAGAAGGAAAGTCATTTGGAGGAATGATAAAAGGCATTAGGTAGGCTCTAGCACTCATAGTTATACCTTGAAGATATTCCAAAAAATGGATGTGAGAAAGAAAAGTATTCTAGATAAAGTGGGCCATCTACAGAGATACAATGGGAAGCGTGAATGTCAGCTATATGGAACATTGGAAAGAGTAATTTCTACAATAGAAAGCCTGAAGGGTGTCAAGAAATAAGAAAAAAAGAGTTGATAGAAACCTACTGCTTTCAAAGAATTTTTACTGCCAATCTACAGGATTATCGTAAAAAATCCTTTGTCATTCAAGTTTCTCTATGATATGACCCCAATTTATCTTTCTATATTATTTTCTTAACTTTCTTATCCCACTAAACTGATTTATTAGCTTTCTCCAAAATAATGCCGGCACCCTCGGCCTAGGAGTGCCCTTCTCAGATTTGCCCCATATTTTGCCGCTTGTCAAAATTTCCCGATCTATCTCACCCCGGAAAACAGCGGCAGATGGCACGCAACTGTGCCAAGGGTCAAGGCCTAAACCACTAGGACCCCTGAGGTCCCCCCTCCCCCAACTCTACGACTCCCTCCCTTTGCCTGCATAGCCTCGAAACTGGCCCGAGCCCCTCCTCTCCCCGCTCCGAAAGGCGCCCGGACAACGCAGGAGCTTCCCCAGAGGAAAGAGGCCGGGGGTGGGCGGGACAAGGCCGGGTTTCCCTCTCTTCCCGAGCCCCGGGATTCTCGGTCCGCCTCGCCCGCAGCCAACCTTGACCTGCCAATTCGGGGATGAGGGAGCGGTGCCCAGAGCCACCGCAGCACCTGCCAGGGCGACGGCTCCGGACCGCACGGAGGCGCCTCAGGCTTCGAGGCCCCGTCAATCTCAGCCGCTCCCCGGTCCCAGTCCGGAGCCGCACTCCGGGCCCTACCTGCTTCGGGGCGGGACTTCGCGGCCTGCCGGGAGGCACCAGACACCCAAGGCCCACCTCCCGAGAGGCTCCGAGGACAGCGCCCAGGCACACGCTCACAGCCAGGCCAAACTGCAGCACTCACGAACCCGGGAGACGGGGGAATCCCAATCCCCCTCCCCGATCGCCGAAGACGTCCGCTTCCGGGATCACCACCTAGACCGGAAGTGGGCGCGCGACGTTTGGTGACGTGTTCTCGGGAGCTCTTCCGGTCCGCCGTAGCGCGTCGGGTGCCGGGCAAACTGCGGACCGTTGCTAGGGCGACGCGGACTCTTATTGCTTGACTGCTGGTAATGACCATGCAGCATCACCTCCACTCCGGGCATTCCCTCTTGGCTTGAAGGCTTTCACAGCCCCACCTCTGGCTTCTGCCTTCAGGTGGTGACAAAAGCTAGCAGCAAAAGCCAAGAGCCGAGCCGAGCCTGGCCATACGCTTTGGGCATCCTCCACTGCCCTGTCAGTTTGAGTCAGTTCTCTGCAGAATCGTTAAAAATTTTCTTCCCAAACACTAAGGCATTGCTGGTGGAGTTGTGGACTGACCCAGCCTTTCTGGGGAGCGTTTTGATAGCTTAAAGGGCTATCAAATTATGGCTTTTTTTTTTTTTTTGATCCAGCAGTGCGCTTTCTGGGATTATATCCCAAAGAAATCATGAAAAGGGGTAAATACACCACATGTGCAAAAACGTTTGTGGCAGGTCTCTTTGTAGTGGCTAGAAATTGGAAGCTGAGTGGATGCCCATCAGTTGGAGAATGGCTGAACAAATTGTGGCATATGAATATTATAGAATATTATTGTTTGGTAAGAAATGACCAACAGGATGATTTCAGGGAAGCTTGGAAAGACTTACATGAGCTGATGCTGAGTGAAATGAGCAGGACCAGGAGAACATTGTGCACAGCAACAAGATTATGTGATGATCAGCTCTTTCCAGCAATACAATGATTCAAGACAATTCCAATAGACTTGAGATAGAAAATTGCATTCACATCCAGAGAGAGAACTATAGAGCCTCAATCTAGATTGAAACATTGTATTTTCACTTTTTGCATCTTTGTCAAAACAAGCCTTTTCTTTCATTGCTTTTTCTTTCTCGTGGTTTTTTTTCCCCCTTTTGTTTGGATTTTTCTTTCACAGCGTGACAAATATGAAAATACATTTTAAATGTACATGTATAACTTCTATCAGTTTGCTTGCTGTTTTGGGGAGGGGTAAGGTTAAAAAAATGAAGGGAGGAAAATTTTAGAACTCAAATCTTACAACATTCATTTGATGTTGAAAACTATCTTTACAAGCAATTGGAAAAATAAAATACTATTGATTGCTCCCTACTTCATGCTGAGTGATTAGTGCTTAGATTCTAAGTGATCTATCCTATACAGATGCTTAGAGATGGGAAGGCAGAGACCTAAGGCTAAGGACATAGTGGTTCCAAGAGTATCCTTCAGCCCCAAATATCTGGTCTAGAAAAATCTAAATGAAAGGTTCTATTCCCCCCCAAAATCTCAACTACTGTGACTTTAAAGCAAAATCCACCTTGTTCCTGGGCATCCTTTTTTCCATTTGTCAGGCTGCCTCCTCTTTCACTTACCAGCCTAGTGTCTATAGATTCCACTCTTGGCTTCCTTCTCTGGTTTACCAGAGAAGGTTGCTACCAGCTTTTAAACCTTTAGCAAGACAATATATTGTAACCCTTATATATAGGTTCAGCCCCTACCATGGTTGAAAAGGAAATCCAGACTATATGCTAGAGACACAGTTCTGTTTTTTGTTTTGAGGTTAGAATAGATTGAGAGCTAGCCCCACATATCTAGATACTCTCTTTAAGATTGACATCAAGCCAAGTGCATGATCCCTTTAAGGCTGTAGATAGGAGTCAAATGTAATATGTAAAAAAGTGTGATCTGCAAATAAATTGGGATATAAATACTACATATGTATATATACATACATACACAAATGTATACATACATATACACATGTGTATATATAGTATGTATATATGCATATATATGATAACAGTATAATATATAGATAAATTTTCTAAGATATATATGTATATATGGGATATACTTTTAATATGTAATTTTAACAGTTTCTTCATCTCTTCATTAAGTCTAAACAACTCTCTCTAGCCCCTAAGCGCTGACTCCAGCTCACTATCAATAGGTACTTAATGTTAATTTACTATTGTTAATGTAACTCCTTTCTTTAAGTAAGAGTACTGCAAAGCACATCCAACTAATTATCTTTGAGCCTTACACATGTCCTTATAATTATTCATTTACCCAGATGCTCTTGCATGTGCAATCAGAATGTAGTTCACACCAGCATAATTCTTACTGACTCGAAGTTGGATCACCAAAATATCAAAGCAGCTACCAACTCTCTTCTACTTTTCCTTCTGAAACCAAAGGGGAAAGCGGAGCAACAAACCCTAAAGAGAAACTTCACCTTTCTCCATCTCTAGGTGAGGCTATTGGCTCTCCCTAGCACCTTGAACAATGAGCACAAATCTTTTTCCTGGCTATCAAGAAGCACTCAACTGGAGTCTCTCAACTGATTGGTTCTACCTGCCTCAATTGAGATGAGCAGCTTTTCAGTCTTCTCATCAGTAGGAAATTTAAGCGTTCCTTTGTCAGATTCTTATCTGACACTTTGATTCCAGTTCCTTCATGATGGATTCAATAATAAGCTCCTGAATTAGAGATATTCCCTTCTTCTTTAAATAAAATAAAATAAAAAGCTTGTTGAATTGTTTTTCAGTTGAGTCTGACTCATCATAACCCAATTTGAGGTTTTCTTGGCACAGATATTAGTTTGCCATTTCCTTCAGTTCATTTTACAGATAAAGTTGAGGCAAGCAGAATTAAGTGGCAACTCCTCAAATTTCCCTTATCAAATTAAAATTATACCAACATCGCCAAATATTTATATGATTACTTATTATTTGTTCTTTAGTTATAAAATAGGCAAATTAGTCAATTACCGTGATGTTCTTGCCATCTAAAGGCTTTAAAATAGTCCTCAATCTCTTTGGTGTCCTTGAAATAGTTTTATTTCAGCAAAATTCATTTAATAATAAATTAAATTAAATTAAATTAAAAAACAATAGTGAACTATTTTTAAATGAACCTGGCATTCTATATCATTCACAAAAATGTCTATCTTTTATAACAGGACTCCATTGCTCTCTAGATACCATCTGAAAGTTATTTCTTCAGATATGTTAGCAGTGTATTTTTAAAAATTATTTTGTTCTACTAGTCATCAAAAATTCTTGACAGTGGCAATTTTATATATCCTTAGACCATATAAATCTCTTCACACTTTTTGCTATTTCATCACTAGCCTGCTTCATTTATCTTAAAAACAGACATCAAGGGAAATATTTAAATATGAAAAACAAACAGCTATATGAGACCTGTACCATACATAAGGTTAATTTCAAGTTAAGTACATGCTTATTTTAAGATTTTAGATGAAAATATACTGGAAAGGTTGGAGGAAGGATATGGGATGCTGAGTTTTATTATCAATACTCTGGATACCATGCTTTTCCTAATAAAATTAAATCAAATTAGGGTTTGGGGTTTATTTGTTTTTCTTCTACATTGCCCTATTAAATGTAATCTTACTGCAATGGACAGAACACTGGATTTGGAATGAGAAAGATTCATTTTCCTGAGTTCAATTATGATCTCAGACATTTACTAGCTATGTGACCCTTGACAAGTCACTTTACCCTTTTGTCTCATACTAAAACCACTCCAGTATGTTTGCCAAGAAAACCCCAAAAGTAGTCACAAAGAGTTGGACAAGACTGAAATTACTTAACAAGTGCAATCTTGTAATTCATAGGGATAATGCTGCTATGAAAATGAAACACTCAAGTAATTGCGATGCTAGAGTTCACAAATTAGTCATGTCTTAATATCAGAATATAGACAGGCAATGTTCTGCAGTGCATTTGATTTCTAAATTCTTGCTTTTCTGTCCCCTTTTTCTGAAACTTTGATGGGCTGCTTTTGTTGAACTGAGCAGTTTGAGACTTGGATATTAGACTTTTGATGGGAGAGCAATTTTTGGTGTGTTAAAGAAAGCACCATATCAGTAGATTTTCCCTATCTTTCTGAATTTCTGTGAAGCATTATGGGTAAAATATAAAATAAAGACTGCAAACTTCCATGATATATGATTTTTGGTTATTCTTGGTTTTCTTACATTTTTTCTCTGACATGCTCCTCAAATCAAGTTTCAGTCATCACTGATAAAATATGAAAACTTTTCACATTCCATTTAAAAAAAAAATCTACCCATAAAGCTAATAATTTGCTTTCATCGAATTTAAATTAAAAATAAATAACAATCTTTCCTAAGAAAGGAATTATGAAAAAGAAACATATTATGGAAATGTAATTTTCTTCCTAAATAGATACTTATCTGTCCTAAGAGTGGGCATCAAATTCCAAAAGAATTTTTAGCTAAGATAGAGCTACATCGGCATAAAAAAGTAATTTTCGTTGTAACCCTGTACAAGTCATTTAGTCCTCAGTTTCCTCATCTGTAAAAGAGCTAGAGAAGTAAAGGCAAATCACTCCAGTCTATCTGCCAAGAAAACCCCAGGATACAACTGAAATGACTCAATAACAACCACAAAAACAGTGCTGAAGAGAGAGAAATGAGGAAAAAAAAGTAAGTTAACAAATTAATAAGATTTCGTAGATGAACTTAAAATTATGGATGTAAAATTTAAAAAGTATTAAGAATTGTCTCTATCAGGTAAGTTTTCTCTCAAAGACGATTTTTTTTCAAAAATAATTTCTGAAATGTCTTCTTGAATGAATTAAAATATTCTGCAATTTTAACCTACTGAATTTTTACAAAAGTAGCTTTCTTCAAGTCAAGCAATTTTTCTTGTCATTAAGCAGTACAAAGCTACACCTAAAATTGGTAAGAGAAAAAAGTGTACTGTTAAACTGAGTAACTTAAGTTTCAGGTGCAAAGAAGTTCATTAAGAAAGATAAATTATTATTTTCATAGAAATAAATTAAAATATTTTAATGGGTCAAGAGAAACATATCTCATAATATTTTATAATATATTCATAATGACCTATTACACATACAAATATAAATGTCAGTGTCTATGCAAAGTCACAAATGTTTCATACCAAAAGTTCTAAAAACAAGATCATAGGATAAAAGAAGGCAGAACAAAAAAAATTTTTTTTTACTATGTTTAGTGCTTTTAAAATGCGTCATATTAAATCTTTGAGGAAGAATTTTCCTATTTGTAGAGACTTCTCTAAGAATATCCAACCTTAAGAAAATGTGAAACACACAGGAATGCATAAATTGACAATAAATCTAATTGTGGAAGAAACTAAGCCTTTTCAAGGATTTTTAGATCAAAATGTACTAAATTAAAAGCAGAAACCAAAGACCAATACAAATTATTTGGCAAAGTTTCTTAATAAATTAGAACTTTAAATAGTTGAAACAGCTATATCCAGACCCAAGTGAAATGTCTTATGTTCAAAAGGAACCTCACTGAAAAAAAAAATCACAAAAGTATAAAAGGAAATTCCAGATGTATGCAGAAATGAATAAGATACAATTTTTAATAAAAAGTAAGATAAAAAAAAAGATTATTTTTGAATGGGACCATGCTTATTATTTGTAATTTTGTAGCATTCATTTTTTGTAATTTTATTGTTTTATTTCCATTTATCACATTATATAGTTAATGTGTATCACTCAATGCAGCCTCTGAAGCTAAGATGTAAGAAAGTATAAATCAATTCTCTGCTGCTAGTGTTAATTTTGGCCTAACAATTAGTGCCAAGAAAACACAGGTCCTCCATCAGTCAGCACCACACCATTATGTGGAGTCATCAGTTACAGCAAAAGATGAAGTTTGGAATGCTGTGGAATTCTCTTACCTTGGTGATATACTTTCCAGGGATAGTCACATTGATAATGAAATTGACACCCACATTGCCAAAGTTAGCTCAGTGTTGGGAGGTTCCAAAGGAAAGTGTGGGAGAGGAGAGGTGATAGACTACCAAACTGAAGGTCTGCATGGTTATTGTGCTGACCTCATTGTCATATACCTGTGAAACCTGGGTAGTATACCAGTGCCATGGGAGGAAACTGAATCGCTTCCATTTGAATTGTTTTAGGAATAGTCTAGAGATTCTAAAGATCACCTGGCAGGATAAGATACAAAAAACTGAGGTCCCTTTTTTGAACTGAACTGCCAAGCATTCCACCTCTACTGCAGAGATCACAATTCGATTATTAGGCTGGCCACATCATTAAAATGCCAAATGTAAGCTAACCAAAAAAAGATTATTTTATGGAGAATTTTCTAAAGATCCCATCATGTCAATAGATAGTAGAGATTGTTTTTATTTTCTCTTTATCATTATGCCTTTAATTTTCTTTTGTGTTACATTTATTTTTAGTTCCTCTAGTACTATATCAAATAATAGTGGGGACAGAGGATGAATTGTCACACATGGCAAGCTCTCAGAAAGTGGTCAGAAAAAGCAATACAAGGATACTCTCAAGATCTTTCTTAAGAACTTTAGAATTGGTTTTTGACATGGGAGAGTACTGGCACAGGATTGTCCAACATGGCGTGTCCTCATCAGAGAAGGTGCTGTGCTCTATGAGCAAAACAGAATTGAATTAGCTTAGAAGAAATGCTAGATGTACAAAGTTAGGAAAGCCACTCCAAATGTTCATAGGGACTACTTGTGTCTGATCAGTGGCAAAGCATTCCAAGCTTATATTGGTCTAATCAGTCACAGTTAGACACACTATAACTCCACTCTAATATAGTGATGTCATTTTAGTTCTCTTCGAGAATGAAGGACAACAACTAATCTGTTTTTCTGGTTCTGCCGCATTGGATCATGTAAATCTTTTTATGCTTCTCTGCATTCATCATATTTGTTCTTACAACAGTAATATCCTAACTCATTTATTTACCATAGTTTATTTTGCCCTTTCCCAACTGATGAGCATCTACATCCTAACTCATTTATTTGCCACACTTTGTTTCTCCATTCCCCAATTGATAGGCATATACTTTGCTTTTAATTCTTTGCCGCCACAGTAAGTGTTGCTATAAGTATTTTGGTATAGATAGGAAATGTCTTCTTGGGGTATAAACCTTGGGATAGTTGAATCTCTGGAGCAAAAGATATAGACATGTTAATCATTTTATTTATCTAATTCCAAATTGTTTTCTAATATAAGATAATATTGATTCTCAGCTCCATCAATAATGTGCAAGTGTGTCTATTTTCCCACAGCTGCAACATTGTCTATTCTTGTCTTTTGTCATCTTTGCCAATTTGCTGACTGTAAAGTGTAATCTGTGTTGTTTTTATTTGTTCATTTGTCATGATTAATGGACAGAAGTATTTTTTCATACAGTTGTTTGAAATTCTTGTTTTAATAACCAGTTTTTCCATCCTTTAACCATTTAGATATTGAAGAATGGGTTTTGGTATGCATGTATATGTGTGGTAGATTTAGATGTACACAAAGAGGTATAGATTGATAGAAATATATGCAAAGAAATTTATGTATCCATGACACTTAACAGACATATATCTACATCTATAGATATCTGTTGAATATCCTAGATTATTAATTTTATTTGTACAGCTTTTTAGTTTCATGTAACAGTTATCTATTTTATTTTTTGTAACTTTCTCTGACCTTTTTAGTTAAATATATATCTTTCCTACCCATAATCATAAAAGTTTTATAGTCTGCTTCTCTTCAAATACTTTAATGATATGATCTTTAATATTAAAGTCACATATACAGTTTGAACTTTTGTGAAATATGGTATAAGATGTGAGTCTAAAGCCTAATTTTTGCCAAACTGCCTCCTCATTTTCCCACGAGTTTTTATCAAAGATTTTTTAAACTAGTTTATATTTTCTAATTTATCAAAAACTGGGATATTAAGTTCCATTGTTTCTGGTTGCTTTTTGTCTAGATTGTTCCATTGATTCACTCTATATTTTAACCAGTACCAAATTATTTTGATGACTATTTTTTTATTATAGTTGGAATTCTGGAAATAATATTCTACCTTCATTCTACCTCTTTTTATTATTTCCCATGATTTAATATACATTTTGCTTCTTCAAATGAATTTTTGTTATTATTTTTGTTAGTGTTATCTAAGGGAAGTATCCCTTAGATAAGTATGTTAATTACTATAGCATTAAAATTATAAATTTTGTAATGTTATTTTTATGATGTTGGCATAGTGCAGCCATGAGCTTTTACTATTTCTCCAGCTATTTAGGCAGTTCTTTTCTTTTTCTTTAAGGAGCATTTTGTAATTGAATCTCTGCAAGTATTTTATGTTCTTTAGTAAATTGATCCCCAATTTTTAATGTTTTTTATTTATTTGCAATGATTTCCCTTTCTATTATCACCTCCTGATTTTGTTATAATTATATCAAAATGCTGTTAATTTTTGCAGATTTTTTTGGTAGCCTGTAACTTTGCTGAAGCTATTTAAGTTGTTTCAATATAATCTTTGCTGATTAACAAAGTATTTATTTTAAAGTATTTACCCAAGCTAGATTCTGGGGACTTACAACCTAATGGAAGAGACAAAACATATGGAAGATCAGATGTGAAGGTCCTATGGTCTTTAGGATGTAGCCTCAAAACAGATGGTAATGGCTCTTTTTAAATGTTATTTCTAATGATGAAATCATATTAGTTCTGATATTGAATCATTTGATAATACAAGAACTATATTTTTGGTATCTTTAATAAATGAGACTGTAGCACTAGCAGGAGCAGTATCCAGTCTGTACTTCTACAGAAATTGCTCCCCAGGATGGTGGTTTCTAGCACTGAACTAGAATGTTGTTATTCCAAAAGTTTTTGGTTTTAAGATCCTGTACTATCTCAGTCAGGGAAGGGATAGTAGTTTGACTTGCCTGGAACATACTATCTCCTCTCTTTCCCTCAGAGTGCCCTGATGCTTTAGCTAAGCTGATTTGCCTTTCCTGTCAGTGGTCATTGGTTGACTATTGATGGGCATGGCTTGGCCTTTCTCCACAGGAACCACCTCCCCAAATGGTGACTGATTACCTAGAATTTTCTAAAGATCCCATCATGTCAGTAGATAGTAGAGATTGTTTTTATTTTCTCTTTATCATTATGCCTTTAATTTTCTTTTGTGTTACATTTATTTTTAGTTCCTCTAGTACTATATCAAATAATAGTGGAGACAGAGGATGAATTTCTAATTAATTTGTGAAATTATTAAATGGAGCCCAGTACACCTGATTCTTTGGATACTTGCCGGGAAAGACCATAATGGCAATGGGATGTCATATTTCAATCACACTTTAATAAGGCCAGGATAAAAAACACAGAAAAAAGAGAGAAAAATGACAGGCACAAAGATGCAAAATCAGATGGCATGAAGATAGAGATGGACTGGAGGATGGGGTGGTAGAGGAAGGCAGGTTACATAAGGAAGAAAATGGGCCATGCAAAAGACAAAGAAAGTCACTTACATAACAATGGATTGGAGTTGGGAGCACTCAGAAAAATGGATCCAGAGAGAGAGATGGAAGGCAGGAGCCAGGACAGCAGGAATTTAGGGTCTCGTTTTTATAGGGTTTTTGTGAGAGGCAGACTAAGTCATCTTGCCACCATGGAGTTATTTCATCAAAATACCCATATCATTTCTTTTTTTTTTTTTTTTTTTTAATTTTATTTTTTTTATTTAATAGCCTTTTATTTACAGGATATATACATGGAATATACCCATATCATTTCAAAGTTATCAGCAATATTTAGTGTTCTATTGATCTTATCATGGATGTCTGAAGCTTGTCTGAGGTTCACAGATTATAGGACTTGGATCTCTGGCCTCTGATTATCTGCCTTGCATGGCTTCTCTATACTCTCTGTAGGAGGCTGAGGATGTCATAGCAGGGTTTATATAGATAGAAGCTTCTAAAGCAGAATTTTGCCTAAACAATGGTACAGAGACCTCTAGTGGCCATTTTCTCAGAAGAAAGCTCTACAACACTTTTAAGGAACTTTTAAGTAACTGTTGTCAGTTCAGGAATCTGGCAGCTTTTCTTAAAGAACACATTTTTAGTCATAGCCAAGATGACTTCTACCCCTTTGGGATATTTCACAGATCCATCCCAGAATAGCTATTGTTAGCCTGTCCTTTGGTGAGAAATTCATCCACTGACTTTGAAGATGTCATCAGTAACAGGCTTCCTCTTCTTAGAGATGAATACTATCATTTCTCATCAAAAGATAAAGGAAATTTGAGCAGAGGAAGTGATTTTAAAGTGGAGAGGGGGAGGAAGGGGTGTGTGTGTGTGTGTGTGTGTGTGAATACCAATGATGTCTTAATTGCAAATTCTGGTGAGTTTTTCCACAATCCCCATCCTTCTTGATTTGTGACCATCTTTTCCTCTTGGATATTTAATTTCTTTAGGATCATGACAATGTGAGTCACTTATTAAAAGCTCATATATGCCACTTAAAAAAAATTTGGCAACAATTTTCCATCTTATTTTAAAAATTTTCCAAATGAGTTTCAGTGGACTTTGAACCCATTTATTTAAAAAAATTAAAAATGCAGTACTTTGCAATTAGTTTACAAGAACAATGATTAACTCTAGGGAAGATAGAAATTTACAAACCCAATTTTCAACAAAATCCTTTCCATAATTGATAGGTGAGACTGAAAAATGCATAGCATAATTTGGTTATGTGTGATGACCTTCTTTCATTTGATCCTAAATATCTTTGTGAGGTATCTTTTTCAGCTATGACAATTATTAAAATCAAGTATAGGAATAAAGTGAATGTAGATTTCTTCAATTACTGTAGGATAAATATTTTAACCGATATTTTAAAGAATAATTTTGCTAAAGAAAACTACTTTAAATGTAAATGACATTATTGGCCATTAATAATTATATTCTAAATGAGGAAGTAGGATTAAAATATTTTAAAATTATTTCACATTAATTTCTATTTTTCTTTTATAATGTCCATAATTATTAATATGGTAATGCATAAGTATCTTTTATAACTACAGAAATGTATGTATTGGGGTAATGCTAAAACTTTTTTTTAACCAATAAGAGTTTAGTAAACAATCAAAAAAAGTTTAGAAACCTGCTCCGGAATCAAGGTGATATAGTGCTAAGAACTTTAGGGGGAAGAAGGGAGATGAATAGGGAAACAAGACTCTAGTTTATTCTTACTGGACAAACCTGAAGCTTCTTTTCTTCAAGGTAAAATGCTTAAAAACAACTCAAGTTGTTAAAACTAACCTCATGAAACTGCACTGAAGAAAGAAATTTGGAGCCCTTATTAAAATACTCTATAACAGTGAATTATTGCCAGTGATTATTTGCTGCAAGCACCATTTAAAACAATTAAAAACAGTTAAATGAAGGGACAGCTGCCTCCAGGATTATTCACAGCATCCTTCTCTGCTCTCAATCCTGAAAGCAGAGTGGGGATGTTAGGGGAAGAAGCTTTAAGAGCGGGACTGGCGGGTACTGATCCTGGTGCATGCTTGGAGGGAAGGGGCAGCCTCTGGAGGGCAAGCATAGCATTTTTTGCCCCTCAAATGCACGCGGGTTGGTGCAGAACCAGGATTATGAAAAAGAGGGAAGAAGCTATGGGAATGATCTCAACTGATAAGTGATGGGGGACTATCCCCCCATTCCCCCACAGGACTGCTCCTGTGACTTGAGACCAGCAGATTGACACTTGAGTGGGAGAGAAGGAGAAAGAGGAGAAGGCACTAAGGGAGGAGGAGGGGGAGAGAGACAGAGAGAGAAAGACAGACTCCATTTCAATATCAATCAGTAAACATTTATTAAATGCCTGAATGCAGAGAACTGTGTTAAGCTCTGGGAAAAGGCATAAAACACAATTCCTGCCCTCAGCTCACAGTCCAGTGGGGAAGACAACCTGCAAACAAATATCAAGCAAATCTGCAGCAGGATAAATAGGAAATAATTAACAGAAGAAAGACAGTTTCCTTTGTAATCCTATATATTTTATTTTATGCATTTAAAAACAGTATGTTGAGAAAGGGTTCCTAGGCTTTACCAGACTGCTAAAGGGGTCTCTGACATTAAAAAAAGATCAGAAATACTTACCCTCCCATTCCCTCTCTTCCTCCACTTCCCCACATCTCTTGTTCCTTTTTCTCTTTTGATGGAGGAACTTGTTAGGGAATGGTTCATCCCAACTCTTTTGCATGAGTTTTCCTGCCAATTATGTTTTGTTGGCATTATTCGATTAAATACTCCATTATTTTATTTCTAGTGACTTTCCTGCTCTATGAGTCTGTACTAGATGAGGGCTAAAAATGACTTCATATTTTTATACCTCTACCAGAAGAAGGAAAAAAACATTTATATAGCACCTACTACATGCCAGCACCTGTTACAGGGCTTTTCAAATATTACTTCATTTAATTCTCCCAACAATCTTGCAAGGCAGATACTCTTATTATCCCCATTTTATAGTTAAGAAAAAGGAGGCAAACAGAGATTGCACAAGGTTACACAGATAGTAAATGCCCAGTTTGGATCTGAACTTGCTAATTTCAGTGCCAGCACTCTACTTTGCCATCTAGCTTTTTTGGGATAGAGTGGGAAGTTCCCATTATATATTCGTTATTTTAGTGACTTGACTGTGATAGTGTCCATCCCTTACTAGATGTGAGTTCCATAAGGACAGGTGCTGTCTCATTTAAACTTTACATCTCACCTAGTATAGTGCTCAGAATAGGTGTTTAATAAATGTTGTTAAAATGAATTGTATTTTTTCAGTGCTTTCCAGTAGCACTTGTTATAGGAAATTGGGGTAAGTCAAATAGACCAGGGCTTCTTAAACTTTTTCCACTCTCAGCTCCTTTTCACCTGAGAAATTTTTATGTGGCCTTCATATATACAGATATGTAAATAGGTATGCAAATCAAATATTTACTGAAATAAATCGCAATTTCATGATCCCTACATTCAGTTACCAGAACTCATATAGGGTCCTGAACTACAAGTTTAAGAAGCTGGATGAAAGATTACTGGGTTATTTGGGGAAAAAATGGCAGTTGGAACAAAAGAAAAATTTTAAATTTAGAAATCAAGTTACAGTTTTTATTGCCTAATCAAAGGCTATATATAAAGGACAGAATATATTTTTTTGGTAAAAGTTAAGAAGCTGGTAAGGGTCCAGTAAAATAAGCATTTCTTCAAAGCTCCCATATATGTCCTTTCCTTTTTGTCCTCCCACTACTTCTACCTTAGTCAAGAACTTCTTCATTTCGTTACTAAATGACCAGAATGGATTAGTTGAACTCTTTGCTTCAACTTTTGCCCCACAAAACTACACTATGCATCACAACCAGATTTAACCTTGCTAAATTTCAATTTTGTAATGCTATTCTTCTGCTAAGAAAACCAATATTAGACTTCCTTTTGTTGACAAGATTGATCTTAATTTCTCAGTTTGACATTCAAAGAATCTTATATCTATCTCCTCCACCCCACTACCTACATACACTTTTCTGCCATTACTCAGATTTCTACTTTAGTCAAGCTAGTCTTAGTGTCTGTCAAAAACCCCTATTTTTGCTCAGTATATTTCCCTGGGATGCTTTCCCCTCTCTCTCTGCCCAAACAAATCCTTTAGCATCTTTCTTAAATCCCACATCCCTTGCCTTGACCACTAGAGACTGCAAGTCTCCCCTTCTCTGAAAACTTATGGCCTATAGCATTTATTTTGATACTTAATCATATACTATTAGCTATTTCAAGAGGTGAGTAACTCAAAAACATGTAAGTAGAAAATGTAAGAACCAAGATTTAAATCTGGAATCTCTAATTAAAAATGCACATCTCTTTCCAGTGTACCATCCCATGTGAATTGTTTGGAATCACCTTCAATCCATTACCAACTACTCTATGAGAACCTAGGGATTTAAGATTTCTATAATATTTAATCTGTAAGAAATTTGCCCACTTAAACACTGTGTGAAACTTGATTGTTTTTTTTTAACACAAAGTAAAAATTCCTCAAGGCTTGGTTTTTTAACACAAAGTAAAAAGGAGAAGAAAAGCAAATACCTATATGATTCTGTTCAGTAATACTGTAGTCATATTACAGTGTTTAAATTGTATTTAAATCTCAGTTCTATCTGTGTAACCCTAGCCAAGTACCTTCAGTCCTTTAGATCAATGTCATCAATTATTAAGTAACTTGCTTATAGTCAAGCAGGTCAAGGTAACAAGGATCTAGAAGCACAATCTTCTGTCATTGATCTTTCCATGGTGCTGATAACACACTAATGCAATCCTAAAGAAAGGAACTATAATGACACTTTAGAATTTTCTATTAATTTTCATACACATTATATCATACAAACTCACAACTACCATGTGAGGTTGGTAGGATAGGTATTATCATCTCTATTTTACAACTAAGAAAATAGAGTCCAAGAGATTAGATGATTTATCCAAAGCCTTTTGACTAAGTGACAGAGTTAGCTAAAGAACTGAGCTCCCTTGACTTCTCATCCTATTCCATTTCCATTACATTAAAATTATTATTAATTCTATAAACAAGATTCTCTTTTCCTGGATCACCTGTGAAGATAAGGTTCTATTGGAAATGACAGCTAAGTTGCATCCTAGAATTTTCAGTTTCTTTTTGCTAATTTCAGAATCATGGAAACCATCTGGGTCTTTGAATTCATTTTTTAAAAACATATTGATGACTATATTTCAATAGAATCAGTTTTTTTTCTAATTTTATGTGATTTTATACATTTAAAACCATTATTTTGAAATACCCATAGGTTTCACTTGACAAAGAGTTCCATGATACACACACACAAATAAATGGGAAGAAATTCTGCCCTACTCCAACCCAGTCTAGTCTTCACTGAAATGCCATGTGATCAAGAAAACTCTAACCCCACTGGCAACCCATTCTATTTTTGAACAACTCCAATTTTCAATTTTCCCCTACATTCAACTATATTTTGCTTCTCTGCAACTTTTAATCTACTATTCCTAGTTATGCCTTTTAGGGCCAAATAGAATCCTCTCCACATATATTCCTTCAAAAAAATCTGAAGACAACTATCATGTCATCACCAAGTCTTCTCTCCTCCAAACTAAATATCCCCAGATGCTTCAACATATGGCACAGTCTCTAGGGCCTTTACTGTTCTGGTCCCACACTTAAGAGTTCCCAGCTCATCAGTGTCTCTAGTGACAGCATTTCTGAATTTACTACATATGCTGTTTAGTACTTTGAGGCTATTTTGGTCCTTCAATCATTCAACAAACACTTTAAAAGAAAGTAAATTCATCTTTTAAAAATTATATATTTTCATTTTAGATAAACACATTAACAAAAGCTTTATTTTACATTGGCATTAAGAATTAAATGCAAATCAATCTCAGAAATACATTTGAAAGCTTTTTCTAAAAGCAGTGGAAAATACTACAAAAGTTACATAATAGTGCACCAATTTAAAAAAAAATGAGCCATAAAGCCTTTATCATGAAACTTATCATGAAACTTTTCCTTCTAGAAGAAACTGTTAAAATATAAAATATACATTATTGATCTCTCTTCACCCCATTTTCTCATTACTATTACATGGATTATAATTCTTTTCTCAGATATGTATTATAAAAATGATATAAGACAGGAAAAGAAAAACCTGAAATTGGTACCACAGAAAACATATTTTTGAAAGTGGAAATGACTAATTTTTCATCTTCTAGATTCCATTTTCAAAAGTAGGCTGTAGTACAAAGAACAAAGTGCTTACACTAAAAATGTCAATTCCCTTGAGAGTGGCTTTTCTCAAAATGATCATCTTGTTTGGTTGTTCTGGCTAAGAGAGCTAATCATTACCTAGGCTGCAAAAACCCTAAATGCAAAAAATGTGTTTCACTCAATAGCAGAACTTGTTCTGGGGATAAGATTTCAGTTGTTTTGAAGTACCTTGTCATAGTCTGAAATTTTGAAATTAATTTTCTGAAAAGAGTTCCATTTTCCTCAAAGTAAAGCTTGTTGTTGTTGCTCATGTCACTTATAAATATTCCATAACACTAATATGTAGTGTTCCTATGTAGTACTTTTTGGCTTTTCAAAGAGTGTCACATCTGTTAACTCATTTGTGCCAGACTATAAAACTATCAAGGAAGAGTATTATAACTTTACATTGCAGAGAGAGGAGACTAAGTAGATGAATAAAAATACTGACAATCAGGAACAAGGAGAGAAAAATCTAGGCAGTAGGCAAATATAGGAAATTCAAGTACAAATGCCATTTTAAGAAGAAACTGCAGTTATGATTAACAACAATCTAACTAGATTATCCAAGGGTCAGGAACTAAGTTTTATGTGCAAAAGAAGGCAAGTCAAAAGCCAGGATCATAGAATCTTAGAGCTGGAAGAAATCTTGGGAATCATTTCATCTAAATCACATCAAGAAGAGTACCTCTCTCACAAATGACATCCAGCCTTCATTTGAAGCTTCTCTAGTGAAAGGAAAACGACCTCTAGGGACTTTCTGTTCCACTTTTGCACAGTTCAAAGGGTAAGAAAAAACTTCAGGTCTAAAATGGAATCTCTGCTACTTGCACCCAATGCTCCTACTTTTGGTCCCTAGGGGCCATTGTGACTATATTATAGTCTTGAGATTGGAAGTCTAAAGTTCCCTTAGAAAGACTAATATATGTTTTGTAATCAAAATAAAGACATAGCAATAAGATACAGAACTGGCTCTAGATATAATTTAGGAGCAGGAAAACGTTCCTTTCATCCCTTTTCTATATCCTTTTCCTTTCCTCTCTAAGTCTTTACTTTAGCATATCTTCCTCCCTCTTCCCAGGTACCTAATACTCTATGGCTGCCTTATTCTGTGAAGTAGTAGTAATTACTATTCTTGTAAATTTTCCTGTAAAGGAAAGTAATATGACACACACCTGTACATGTGTGTACATACATATACACACACACATATATTTATACTTATATGCATATATATAGATAGATAAATATATCAACTTTAATAAAGGACTGAGTTACAAGTACTATTAACTCAAGCTGCTGTAGAAGAAATTTATGGTAGAGAGGTTCTCCTCAATGCACACTCAAATTATTCTGCCTGCTATACTTTATCATAAGGTTGGCATTTAGGGGACTTGAATCACCAAAACCATGAGAGTTGCTGATAGGAAGACTGGCTAAAAGATCTTTGGTAAACAAGAAGAATAGAGACTACAATTTGACTTCAGTGAAGAAGCGGGAAAAGCCCATTTTAAATATAAGTAACAGGGGAAAGAAACTCTTTGTCATTGCTGCCTCCCTGGGTGAAGTTTGATAGTTACTGAAGGAAAAATTTCAGTGTAAAAAGGGAATTGTGATAGTGAAAAATGTATTAGTTTTGGACTCACAGAACCTATGTTAAAATATGGATAGGGCTATATGTTCATTAAGATCTTTTCAAATTCAAAAGTCTGATTTCATGATTTGAGAATAGGAGGATGCAGGGGTAGACCTAAGTTTGGCCCAACAGAGGCTATCATACCAGAAAAGCTCATGAAGTTAGCCTGTGGGGTTGATTCATCAAAACTAAGGAGAGGCAGAGGACAATTTTTTTAAATGATGTTAGGAGACATATTCAGATAAATATCTTCAATTCCAAAATGGTAGTCAAGTTCTAAAATAATCTGAGGGAGTAAAAATATAGATAGAAGCTAATTTGGATTTAACTGGTATTCTAGAGCAATAATTCCCCTGCCCCTGCCCTGATTTTGAAACTTGCTCCAGTTCCAGTTACCCCAAGGAGTGTTATGCAAATGTCAAAATAAAATTAATCATAAAAGTACCACATGCTCTACATTTTTATGAAGGGGAAATGCTGCAGGCTCAAAAATAGAATGTCCCAACTATATAAAGGTAAGGAATTCAGACCCTAAAAGAAAAGTGACCAAGAGAAATAAAAAAATTCTAGAACACTTATCTAGTTTCATGATCCTATTTAATAATATTTTTTAAATGAAGACATGAACATATCATATGTGTATATATATACACACATGAATATATGTGTGTGTGTATATATATACATGTGTGTATCTATATTTGCTTTTGCTTTCGTGCCATATATTTTTCATCTTTGTTCTTCACACATTAGACCTACCTACCCTGAACTACTGAGTGGCAGGTATTGTTAGCATGCACTCTGGACCTTGAATTCTGAATCTTTTAGTATTGACAAGTCAGCATACTAACCCATAGATTTCATTACCCATCTCTAATGGTTCTTCTTTGGATTAGGACTGGAATCCTAAAGTATTAGGCAATAGATAGATGCAACAATACTTGGGGTGCTGTCCAGACCTGTAGTCATTTCATTCAATTAAGAAATTCTTTGCATTGATGCAAATCCTTAATTTATTTGAAACTTAGACTCTTAGGGAGTTTCCTGGGGGAACACAAAGATTTAAATGTTTATTTTAGAGTTATATTAGCAGGGGTAGGTCTTGAACTTAGGTCTTACTGCCTCTAAGACCAGTCTTTTATCCATTTTGTTGTGCTGCCTGACCAAATTTTTAGTATTCTGTAATAGATTCTACTGGTATACAATAAAATTCCATATATCTATATAATTCACCTCAAACTTTATTACTAATAAGAACAAGAGCACCTCATTTTTTTCCATAGCCCTTTAAATCTATCCACTAAAAGTCCTTGATGGATTTCTTGAAGCAACATTTAGTCTTGGCTGTCTTACTTTAGTAACATTCCACATATACTTTCAACAATTAGCCTGATGGTGGTGACTGTGTATTAAACAGCAAGGTAATGTTATGACTCATTAACACTTTTTTACCTAATGCTGATCCTTCTACAAATTACAAATCATTTCCAAGAATAGAGCTTAAAGTTATTTTTAAATATAGTAAACTGTACTCCATCTCACCACCCAGTTAGTCATATCTTTCTGATTCTTTTGTTTCTCTTTCTGCCTACCTTTTCTTGGTGCTAATTTGGTATTACTGACAGGAGATGGCTAGAAAAAAAAAAAAAAAAAAAAAAAGGAAGCAGAATTGGTGAATCCAAAGAAATGTTATTAGGAAAAGGTTGCTGTGGGAAGTGTTTGACTCTATTGCCTAAAAGAATTCAGTTTTCCATGTTGCCGTGGTCCAATTATCAGAGATAAATAAGAATTGGCTTTTGTGTGTTTATGCAGAAGAGCACTAGTTCTTTTTAGCACTAGTTCTAATACTTCAAAGAAAATACAGATATATTTGAATATATTTTGTACTTAAAACCACACAGATTAAGCATTCTTAATACCGGGCATTCTGATATCAAACAGAGCTGAAATCGTGCAATACTGCAAAGAAGACCATATTGAAAAAAAGGCTTCAAACATATTCTGACAATCTAAGTGTATCATATAAAGGAAATTCACTCTTTGGCAGGCCTCCAGACTCAGAACAAACAATTCAAGCCAACCCATGAGTTGGAGGGAATACATTTGAAAATGTCGGACACCACTTTGAAAAAAAATAGGCACAGCTTTTTAAAAACATTAGAAATGGCTATGAGACTATTGTAAGAACGTGCATTCTGTAGCTTTATGAGGCATCAGGGTTGATAAGGCATTTTTAGGAAAAATCACTTGAACACCATTTTGGCCATGACCAGCCCATGGAGGAGAATCCAAAGGTTCACGCTTGATCATCTGGACCATTCCAGGAGCTTTAAAATCACACTGTAGCTTATAAGGCTGATGCTCAGGATGTCCCTTCATATTTGTGGAACTGGGACTATACAAGTGGTTGTAATATTCTGTGTCTTGTAGGCCATGCATGCGGTCCAGATAGGCACAGTTTGGTGAGTAAAATGGTGTGATCTCTTTACCAGATCTACCAATGGCTCTATTGTTGGGATGAGTGCTCACAACACACTGTCCATGGTGAGGGGAATAACCATAATGCTTGGGATTTTCACAAGAAGACAAGTGCTCGGTGAAATCTGGTTCTGTTTTAAAGTGCACCCTGTTGGGGAAGCTAATAAGATGTCTCTTGACCATACTGCTCTCCCCTAGCCACACCTGGTTTTGTGACATGGGGTAGCCATCAATTCCATTATCAGAATCAGAATCATTTTCCATCTTGATGGGTATATCTAAAGGTAACATTTGATTGTACAGAGTTTCTGGGGGTAGCAATGCACTTTGCAATTTAACATTTTCTGAAGAATAGCTTCCCACAGCAAGATGTTGAAAGCCTGGGCAAGTCTGACAATTCTCAATCCCACCTTGATGGGGATGGCAACCGGATGGAGGGTTTAAATGACTCTGATCTCCATTATAGAAAGGTCTGATTATTCGGTTGGGATAGGCACTTAGAGGTGAATTCATAGCTTGAGAATTGGATGAACTTCTGAAGGTAGAAATATTGTTTGTATTACATGTGTTTTGGACAGCTGGATAGGGCATGCAAGAACTTAGGGTTTCCTCTTGTAAAAAACATTTGTCAGTTTTATTTGGTTCAAACTTCAGTTTTATACCATCCTGATCATGTTTTTCTGCTGTCCAATTCAAATGCTTCATGGGTCCCAATGTTTCAATGGAACAATTATACATTAGTGCTTCTCTTCGTCCTTTCCCATTGGTTGTACTGCTTGACATTTTCAAATGTTCTTCCTCTTCCCTATTGCTAATCATAGAAAGAAATAAACTATTAGATGATAGGACAGGAATTCAGTTGATGCTGTTCATTTAAAAACTTTGTTTAAATGTAGATCACAAAAACCAAGCAACAAAGTTTCCTATAATTGCCCCCAATACCAATACATCAATCAATGAGAGTTTTTTTAGTACCCATTTCCAAAAATAAATATAAGATATAGTATTTGCCCACAAAGAATTGATAATCAAGTTAGGGGTAAGACATTATGCACAAATGAAACAATTTATAAATAAGGTACCATTTTCTCCAATTTTCTTTCATTCTGAACCTGTGATTTCACTAACACCTAGCAATGGGAAATTTCTCTGCAGTGTACCCTGGCACCTATTCTATAATTTATAGTCTTAGAGAGTTACCTGGGAAGTGTAACTCAATGAGTTGTTTCTCACACAGTTATTGAGTGTCAGAGGCAGTAACAGAGCTTGGTCTTCCTGACTGCAAGGCCAGTACTCTATCCATTAGGCAACACTGCCTCTCAACCTCTCATTAACATCACAGCATTACATATGAATGTTGTTAAACAATGATATTTTTAATGATATACTTTCTTCACAATGTACTTCACTAACTTCCCATTTAAAAAGTCATTGTGATCCTTTCTTCTAAGGTTAACTCCCTTCTACTCTCTATATTTCAAGTACATACCTATTTGTTTATTCAGCTTTTGCCTTTCTTTGTATCCCTGGTTCTTAACATAAGTCCTTCTACATAATTAGCACTTAAAATACTTGTGATTGATTCTAGAGGAGTTACAAAGTTGTTGCCTATATTTATAATGCCCTCTATGTAGCAGATGAAGTTCTTGTTGAATCACTGATTTTGAAGTCAGTTAATAGCAAAGTTTCATCCTGACAAATGTTGGAACTAGGTGTAATAACGATTCCACCATCATGAACAAATTTCACATTTCCACATTATCTAAATGAAAAATAAAAATTGCAACTGATGTAAAAAACATTCTATGTGCTGATTAAAGAAGGTAGTATTCCCTGTGAGTTTTTACTTGAATGATTCACCAAAAATATGAACTGACAACAATGAAAAAATGAAATTGGGTAAGGAAAAGATATGAGGAGATAATTATACTTTACAAACAAACAACACATAAAGGCAACATGAAAATTTTAAGTAGAAGACATATTTAAATGCTGAGCTCCACAAAAATTACAAAAACATCCACCTCAATAATATAAATTACTTTCTTTTGTGTGTGTCTATGTTTTTGTATCCTTATGCATATTAGTTGATAATACAACAATCTAAGAATTAAAATTTCATGATATTGATAAATTAAAAAAACAATTCAATATACATATATGAAAATGCACAATTAGGAATTCTGAATATCCTGTTTTACAACTTTGATAAAATTGGATCTTTTATAATGAAAAGAATAGAACATTGGAAAAGTCTACTCTAAGCTTGACCACAATGAATGTCCCTTGCCCTAAGTCTTTGTTACACTTGTCACTTTTGATTTTCTTATCTATTTTCTTTGGGAAAAAAATGAAGTCAATATAAAAAAATTTTCAAAGAATCAAATAGACTAGAGAGCATCTATTCTCTAATTAGAGACATGTGAACAACTCAACAAAAATTTATTAAGCACATACTATGTGCTACTGTGCTAAATGTTGGGGATAAAAGACAATCCCTGCTCTCACATTCTAATGAGAAAGATAACATGCAAACAACTCTGTGCAAACACTCTGTATAAAGGATAATCAACAAAGGGAAGGTACTTGAATTAGGAAGATTATGGAAAGACTTGCTGTAGAAGGTGAGATTTTATCTGGACCTTACAGGAATCCAGGAGGAAGAGAGGAGGAGATAAAAAATGCCTGGTGTGTCAGGAGATGGAATATTTTGTTTGGGGAATAATAAGAAGGCTCGTATCACAAAGTACATGGGAAGATTGGAGGATAAGCAGACAAAAAAGGGGCAGATGGGGCAGGTTATAAAGAGTTTTGAACTCAAAGGATTTTATCACTGATTCTAGAGGCGAAAAAGAGTCACTGGAATTTCCTCAGTAAAGAGGGGAAGGTGATACAATCATACCTATGTTTTAGGAAGATTGCTTTGACAGATGAGTAAAACCAGTGTCATGAGATTTGTAGCAAGTAGACCAATTATTGAAACAATTTAGCCATTTATGTGATGAGGGTCTGCACCAGAGAAAGGGACATAGGTGAGAGATGTTACAAAGGTAAAATTGCCAGGCTTTTGCAATGTATTTGATATGGGAAATTAGAGTGTGAGCAAAGACACCTAGATTGCAAGCTTGGAGGAGTGCTTTAAATAGTAACAACAAAAGTTAGAAGGTGGGAAAGTATGAGAGAAAAGATGATGAGCTCAGTTTGGAACATGTTGAGTTAATATGGCCATAGACCATCCAGTTTGAGATATCCAGTAGGCAGCTGGAGATATGAGTGTGTAGATGAAAACCCAATGATTTAATGAAATAATGAAAGAGACATAGCACAGTTAAAAAATTATCCTTAAGTTTATATTTCTCTCCCAAAAGTTACACTTTTGCACCAATTACCATTGGTGCTGCAAAGAAACAGACTGTGGTGGGAAAGGGCATAAAAACATCAGTGCTTGGGGAACAAATAGGAATCACCAGCAGGTACTAGGCAGGAGTTAATGTGGAAATTGGAACAGGGACTGAGTACATCCTGACAAAAGTGTACTTAAGCCCATACTTCCTGTGGAGCTCTATGATAGAGTGGGAACCAGGGATTTGAATGTTCATCTATCCTCATGGTACTTCCAGTCTAATAAGAGCAAATATTGCATGATAAGGATATTAGAAAGTTACCATACTAAGTGCTATGTAAGATATAAGTGTGAAAGTCTCACTGAAGTATGGCAGTTGATAAGTTGTATAGGGAAAACACAAAGAATGGGACAAAGAGTCACCAAAAGGTCAGAATTAGGTTACTAAGCCAAAATTTAGAAAAGAGAATAGCAGGCTTAGTTGTTTTAAAATCAATTAATTAATAGTTTTAAATTAAATTAATTGAATTATTTAAAAAAGTAATTGTTTTTAAACAATGATCAGGAACACAGAATACTCAAGATCAGAAACAATGGAAATCAGAGTTGAGAGATGTAGGGAAAGGAAAACATTTGAGGCCCCATAGATTGGAAGAAAGTTAAGGGCAGAGAGGAAGTTGAGAGTTTGAGGGCCTACCTCTTTACTTTTTTGTATTCCCTCATGACTCAACTCAAGTTTCACAGGCTTTTTCCTGAAATTGTGATTTTACTAGGATGAGAAATTACTGAATAAGGAAATTATCAGTGCAGTCTGACTCTCTCTCATAAGACTTTATGGTCTTATTGTAGCTTCTTTGAGATATGAAGTTATTTAGTCAGGAGTCAAAAAAGCCAGCAAGCATCCACTTCCGAACCTGAACCCAAGTGTTCCTGGATTGAGGATAGTTCTCTAAATTATTTTGTATCTGCCTTTCTCACATTTAGAAAGCACTTTAATACATGTTGAATTGAAGGGCCCTGATTTTTAGTAACCTGCTTCTTCACAGATTCATAACAATTACAAAGGAAATATGTACAAATGTATAAATGAAAATGTGTTTGTCTTTCTATAAATGTATTTCAATTTCATTCTAGGAAGGATATAGGTGCATTTACTAATAGCAGTAATGAAGACAAAATGTTTTTGATAAACAAAACTCCATTTGGGAAGACAAGTGAATTTGTGAATCCTCCTACCCTCTCAGACTCAGTCAAACTTGGAGATTACTCATCATTCATCCATCAGTGAGTGTTTGGCCCTGATATAGAGATAGAAAGAGAGATAGAGCTATATTCGTCCATCAGTAAGTGTTTGGCACTGAAATATATATATATATATATATATATCTATATATATATATATATATATATATATATATATTGCTGTGTAGTGCAGTGCAGTGGAGGCCCACTGAGATAAGTGTGGAAATATTTACCAATTCTAATCAATATTCTCAAAAACACCCAAACTTACTTGCCATACATACCTTGCCACTGTCTGTGAGTTTAGGAGATAGTCAGAACAACTACTCCTGTAGAGGAGTTGAGCGTTGGCTTGTACCCAGACCCAATGATCATCATTTGCTTGTACTTTGAACATAGAAACACCATTTTCCCCATTATTCTTTACTATAAAAGTTCAAAGGGAAGAAAATGTTATTACACATACATTTTTCTTAACATCGCTCTTCTCCCCTATTCTGGACAATCACAAATATACTTAATTTCTACTACTATTTTACTTTTCAAGCTATAAAGAAATGTGAAGGTCACAATGTATAGCCGTAATAATTATCCACTTCAAAGGTGGGAGGGAAATTTTCCTTCCCCATAGAAACATAAATAGAACCATTGTCTTTTTTGCTCTCCCTTGTTCCAACAGTACAAAAAAATTAGAGTCTCTTGCAATTATTATCCAATAATAAAAGATTGCAAAAAATCACAGAACAGAAATGTGCATGAGAGAGGAGTTTCTTTGTCTATGAAAAAGGTCTAGGTAAACAATTATAAACATATTTGCTGTTTTCTAGAATAAAATATAGAATTGTAAAAATTATACCTCCTTGGTAATGTGTTCTTCCTTGTGGTTCAGATTCACATAGACCTGCAGTAGCTTTTGCTCTGTGAAAAAAAGAAAACATTGAAGCATTTTGTTAATAAAATAAGTGACAAATGCAGAAATTCACAACAGAGACAATTTAGAAAAATGGACTAATATTCTTTTTTTTGACTATGTTTTTTGAAAGTGGTTAAAAAAGCTAGATAGTTGGCCTTGGGCAAAAAAAACCAATTAATTATGATTTTGTGGTTTCATAAGTGGAATACTCTACTACTACTCTAACTCTAAGCTGGATCATAGTATCATCTCACATAAAGAAGCATGTGGAATAATAGTTGTAGAATATATACTTCCTTGCATATAGTAGGTCTTTGTTTGTTAAATATAATGGGAAACTGGGGCTGAAATTGTGATTTTATCTTTCCAAGGAATCTCCAGGTAAGAAAACCTCCCCTTTTCAATGTAGATTGGCACCTTCTCTGTAACTTAACACTCTTAGTCATCTAAAGCCTTGATAAAGTAAATGTCTTGTCACTTAATCAGTACATCTGACATCTGGTGGATGAACCCTGATTTTCCTGGCTAGATAACACTTATTCCCTAAAATAACACTGTTATCCTGTGCTATCCACTGGAGGGCAGTGAAGCTCAACTTTTAATTTCTTAAGTGGAAGTTTTTTGGAGAATTTCCTTTATTTTGTTTATGAAAGATGGAAAAAAACATAGAAAGAATCATTTGAATTTTTAATTACAAAAATTACAAAGCAAGAAAATAAAAGGTAAGATAAAATCACTAATAAGAAAATTTAAAGACATTTCATATAAAAATTAGAAATGGGAAGGAAAATATAGATAAAAATATTTTTTAAAAAAGTATTAAGATTTCCTGAGCACCATTTTTTATTAGGGATTTTTTGTTGTTTCTCCTAGCCATATTTCTGCAAATCAAGGAGAGGAATTAACCCCGTTTTATGAAGAGAGCTGGGAAGAATAAAAGAAGAGAAAGAGAGAAAGCTTGGGTTTCATAAGCTTATACAAAAAAACCAAAGACAGGAACAAAAAAAGAAAGATAGAAGTGAAAAGGAAAGGATAGACAATATCTAAGAATATAAAACATAAACATAAAAAATAAACAGTTTAAAATTAATGTCTTATACTTATATATTATTTATATGAAATGTATATGTGTGTTTGTGTGTAATACACATATATACCTCCACCTTTTGTGATTCAATCAATTTAAGGAATTCTGCTTTGAAATGCTCTCTACCAATGTAGATCAACCCATATAAAGTATACATATATGTACACTTTTTCATGTACAAGTTTATGTGTACTTTTTGGCATGTTTTAACATCCATAATTTTATTTATTCATTATGATAGCCTTCATGGGGTTTGGGCAGAAGAAGGAAATGTTATTAACCAGGGCAAATAATGGTTAGTCCAACTAGAAAAAGGACTAGGAAAAAATAAAAAAAAACTATTTTAAAAGATAAAAAATAAAAGGATTATTGCTTATGTTTAAAAAAAAACGAGTGAGAAAATGGAGGAAAAAATGAAAAAGTAAGGATTTTCTTAGAAAAATATTAGAAATAATTTCTGATAAAGGCTTCATTTCTCAAATATCTTGAGAAATGAATCAAATTTATAAGAATACAAGTCATTCCACACACTTAGAATCACAAAAAAACCAATGTCAGAGTTCTTAGTATTTTAAGAATGACACACGATTGAAGGTTAGCCTGAATGATGGTATTATACACAGTGCTTTTTTCTAGGAGTTGGCAAGGGAACAATTGTTCAACTTTCCTGTCATAATACTATGTTTTTTCCTGACTTAATAGTAGTTTACTTAGTTCTGTTACATGTAATGATGATTTTCAACATTCATTTTTATAAGATTTTGAATTCCAAATTTTTCTACCTCCCTTTTCTTTCCATCCCTCCCTAAGACAGCAAGCAAACTGATATAGTTTACACATATACAATTATGTTAAACAATTCCACATTACTCATGTTGCGAGATAAGAATCATACAAGAAAGAAAAAACAAAACAAAATGTGAAACTAGTATGCTCTGATCTGTATTCAGATTCCACAGTTCTTTCTCTGGACATGTATAGCATTTTCCATTATGAGTCTTTTGGAATTATCTTGGGTCATTGTATTACGTGAAGTTGCTGTCAAGTATTACAGTTGATCATCACACCATGCTGTTATTATGTACCAATGTTCTCCTGGTTCTGCTCATTTCACTCAGCATCAATTTATGTAAGTATTTCCAAGTTTTTCTGAAATCTGCCTGCAAATCATTTCTTATAGAATATAAGTATCCCATTACACTCATATATCACAACTAGTTCAGCTATTTTCCAATTAATAGGCTTCTGTTCAATTTCCAATTCTTTATTACTACAAAAATAAAGGCTATAAATATTGCATATGTTGATCCTTTTCCTTTTTTATGATCTAAAAATGCATTTAATATTTCTATCATTCTGCATTTGTTTGTAAAGATTTTATATCCTAATATATAGTCAATTTTTGTATAGGTGCCATATATCACTGAGAAAAATGTATATACCTTTCTATCCCCATTCAATTTTCTTCAGAGATATATCTAACCTTTCTAAAATTTTAGTCCTCTCCTTTTTTATTTTCTGGTTAGATTTATCTGGTTCTGAGAGAGAAGGTTGAGGATCCCTACTAGAATAGTTTTGCTGTCTATTTTTTCCTGCAATCCACTTAACTTCTCTAAAATTCGGATGCTGTATCACTTGGTACATATATTTAGAATTGGTATTACTTCACTGTCTATGGTATTTTTTAACAATATGTTTTTTCCTTGTATCTTTTAATTAGATCTATTTTTGTCTTTGCTTGTCTGAAATCAGGATTGCTATCTCTGCTTCATTTTCTTTATTTTAGCAGAAGCATAATTATTCTGCTACTTTTCACTTTTACTTTGTGAGTATTTCTGTGTTTCAATTGTTTCTTGTAAACAACATACAGTAGGATTCTAGTTTTGAGTTTGCTCTGCTGTCCACTTTCATTTTATAGGAGAATTCATGCCACTCACATTCACAATTATGTTTACTGTGTATTTCCCGCCATCCTATTTTCCCCCATTTATACTTTTCTCTCTCCTTTCATCCTGTCCCTCCTCACAGTTGTTTTGCTTTTCACCATCCCCTCCCTCAATCTTCCATCTTCTTTAAAAATCCTACCAATTTTTCTTTCCTCTTTCCCTTCCTATTTCCCTAGATGGTAAGATAAATTTCTATACTTAACTGAGTGTGTATGTCATTCTCTCTTTGAACCAAATCCAAAGACAGCAATGATCATCCCCTCCATTCTTTCCCTCTACTCTAGTAAGTCTTTTGATCCTCTTCATGTGATGTAATTTAGTTTGTTCTTCCTCCTTCTTTCCTCTTTCTCTATACAATCCTTGTTTCATCCTTAAATGTTTTATATCATCACATCAAAGTTAACTTAGACTCACACCCTTTATCTATGTACACTCCTAACTGTCCTAATGGAGATATAGTTCTCAAGAGCTACAAGTATCACCTTCCTGTGCAGGGATGTAAACAGTTTAATCTTACTGAATAACATGATGGTTATTTTCTTTTTCCTGGTTACCTTTTAATGTTTCTCTTGAGTTTGAATTTGAAGACTGAATTTTTTGTTTAGTTCTGGTCTTTTCATCAGGAAAGTTTGAAAGTTCCCAATTGCAATGAATTTCCCATCTTTTCTCCTGAAATATGATGCTCAGTATTGCTGAGGAGTTGATTCTTGCTTGTAATCTAATATCTACTTTGTTTTCTGGAATATCATATTCCAAGCCCTTCTGATTCTTTTATATAGCCGCTGCTAAGAGTTGTGTAATCTTGATAGTGGTTCCTTGGTATTTGAATTGTTTCTTTCTGGCTGCTTGCAGTATTCTATTTGATCTGATAATTCCGGAATTTGGCTACAATATTTCTTGTAGTTTTCATTTTAGAATCTCTTTCAGGAGGTGATAAGTGCTTTCAATGACTATTTTACTTTGTGATTATAGGATAGCAGAGTAGTTTTTCTTGAAATTTTTTTGAAAGATGCTGTCCAGGTTCTTTTTTTTTCCTGTGGCAATTGGGTTTAAGTGACTTGCCCAGGGTCGCATAGCCAGGAAGTGTTAAGTGTCCAAAGCCAGATTTGAACTCAAGTCCTCCAGACTTCAGGGTTAATCCTCTATCCACTACACCAACTAGCTGCCCCCAGATTTTTTTTTTTAAATCATACCTTTTAGGTAATCCAATAATTCTTAACTGCTATCTCTTGGATCTATTTTCCAACTTGTTTAGTATTTTTCCCCAATGAGGTATTTTATATTTTCTTCCATTTTTTCATTTTTTAAATTTTGTTGCACTGATTCTTGATGTTTCATAGTGTCACTAATTTCTACTTGTCCAATTCTATTTTTTCTCTTTCTAAAACAACTTATTTAAAATTTAAATTCAAAATAGAAAAAAGAAAAATGTAGAAAAAGAAAAAAGAAACGATTGCTGTGTTCACAGCAGAATGAGTAGATTCAAAATATGAGACAATAAATTTCCATTTCAAGACAGTCTATATAATAAATAGCACAAGGAGTGTTCAGAGCTTTTCAATATTTTCTTGCCTTCTTTGTACATTTACTTTTTTTCTTTGCTATGTACTTTTTATTTTATCATATATATGTACATTCATATATATCTATGTAAGATCATATCGTGTTCTGTTTCTCTGAAGGTGGATAACATCATCTTTTCTAAGTCCAATTCTTTCCAAATTTTTCTAAATCCACCAACTCTTCATTTCCTACAAAACAGCAATATTCCAACCTTACACTCTCTAGTTATTTTAGATAGTCTAAAACAATATTGACTAATATTGCTGACATATAGTGTAGTTTTCCTAATTTTCTTTTTTGATTAAATCTATTTTAGCTTTAATTTTGAGATCCATGACTGCTACCTCTTCTTTTCTTTTTCTAATAAATTATACTTCTGATCTAATTATTTTTATGTTTGTGAATATCTCATTTCTTATCCCTGATGAGTCCTCTACTCCTATCTGTTACTTTGCCTTGCTATTATTTAATCTCCCTTCTGGTCAAAGATCTCTTCTTATCCTCTCCCCCATCCTTTCCCTCCCTCTTTATCCCATTCCCATTAATCTACATACCTTATCCCATTCTCATTAGTCTACACACCCTTGTAAAACTCTTATCCTATTCCCTTCCCCTCTTATTTCTTTGCTTATTTATTAGACGGTTATATCCGTGTGTGTGTGTGTGTATGTGTGTGTGTGTGTGTGTGTGTGTATTTATGTATTGTTTCCCTCCTGATGTGAGTAGGATTTCAGAACTTTCAATCCTCCTCTCCAACTAATTTTGTATAAGTTCTGGCTCTTGCACCTCATTCAAATATTATAATTACCCTTTTTATCTTTTCCTACATCGTTCTGATTTTTAGAATCTTGTCATACTCATTTCTATTCTAATCTTTCTTTTGAACTACCCAATTACTAATCACAATATTGGGCATATATAAAACAAAAACAATTTGTTTTTATTGAGTTCTTTGAAATTAGACTTTGAACCGTATATATTTCTCTTGAATCTTTATGTCAAATTTTCTATTAAGTTCAGGTCTTTTTGCAGCAAAAATCCTTAAAATATGACAATTCACTGAATATCCTTTTTTTCCATTCAGGATCAAGTTTAATTCTGCTGGGTATGATATTGTTGGCTGCAACCTTAGTTCTTTCAATCTTTAATATATAGTACTCCAAGATCTGTAGACTCTTATTGTAGCTCCTGATAGTTTTTGTGTAATTCTAATTGTGGCTCCAGCATATTTGAATTGTATTTTTTATTGCTGTTTGCTATTGTTATTGCTTGTAAAATTTTCTCTTTGATCTGGGTATTTCAAAATTTATTAATGATATTTCTATATGGTTTCTTTATAGGATCTCTTTCAGATGGTGATCAGTATTTTTTTTTTCTACTTTTCTCTCTTGTTCTAATACTTCAGGACAATTTTCTCTAATTATTTCTTGTATTTTTGTATCAAGATTCTTCTTTTCATCATAGCTTCCAGGTAATCCAATTATTCTTGTTTTTTCTTCTTTTGTTTTCCAAATCTGTTGGGCCAAGTCTTAACTTCAACCCAACTAGCCCCAAGGCTCACTACTTGCTGTTAGAGTGTAACTAGCCTGGAAGTACTTACATTTCACAAGGGCCAAAACTCAATCCTGGTGATCTTCTGATTATTCTAGGAGAAGCTCTATTCTGCCCCAATTCTCATTTGCTTTTAGCACTCTATATTCATTTTGAGGAACAATTTTCTCTTGTTTTGGGAAATCTGGTGAGCTTGAAATTTTCTGATCTATTCTGCCATCTTCAAGAATTCTCTCTCCCCCATTCTAATTTTTAAGAAATTATTTTCTTCAGTTAGTTTTTGTACCTCCTTTTCCATTTGGCTAATTGTATTTTTTAAGGAATTGCTTCCCTTTGAACCCGGCAACAGCAATCTTATACAATGATCAATTCTGATGAACGTGACTTTTTCCAACAATGAGATGATTAAGGCCAGTTCCAATGATCTTGTGATGAAGAGAGCTATCTACATCCAGAAAGAGGACTGTGGGAACTGAGTGTGGATCACAACATAACATTCTCATTCTTTTTGTTATTGTTTGCTTGCTTTTTGTTTTCTTACTCATTTTCTTTCCTTTTTTTGATCTGATTTTTCTTATGCAACAAGATAATTGTATACATATGTTTACATATGTTGGATTTAACATATATTTTAACATGTATAGCATATATTGGATTACTTGCCATCTAGAGGAGGGAATGAGGGAAAGAAGAGGAAAATTTGGAACACAAGGCTGTGCAAGGGTCAATGTTGAAAAATTATTTGAACATATGTTTTGTAAATAAAAAGCTTTAATAAAAAAAAGGAATTGCTTTCTTAAGTCAAGTTTTGTTCTTCCTTTTCCAAACTGATGACTTTTTTGCATGATTCTTAAAAAAAACTTATTTTTTCCCAATTTTTCTTCTAACTCTCATTTAATTTTTAAGTCATTTTTGAGCTCTTCCAAGAAGCCTTTTTGATCTTGAGACTAATTTATCTTCCCCTTTGAGGTTTTGATCTTCTCTGTTTCCATAATATCTTACAATGGTCAAGGCTCTTCACATTTTTCCTTATTTATTAGCCTATTTTATGACTTTTAAAATTGAGTTCTGCTCCTGGGGCAAGGAGTATTGTCCCAAGCTTCTTGTGCTGGGGACCAGTGGCCTGATCATTGGTTTTCTACACTAGGACCTTGGGTCCTGTCCACTTGCCAACTATATTGAATTGGGTAGGCTTAGTTATACCTGTTATGCCAGGGGCTGGCAGTTTGCCTTCTGCTCCGGGGCTGGAGGTCTCAGTACTATTAGTCTGCTAAGTCAAGATCAAGGGGCTTTGGTTGCTGGTCTATACTATACCTAAGAACCTCCCACTGGCTTCCTCAGACACCACTTGCCCTGAGCTGTGTTTACCTTTATCCAAGTGAGACAGACATTTCCTGAAGTCGTTCTAAGTTATCTTAAGCTTGAAAATTATTTCCCTCTACCTTTTTATAGGTATTATCATTCCAAAATTTGTTTAGAGGCCTGATTTAATATTGTTTCTGAGAAAACTGAGAAGAGCTCAGGCAACTTCCTAGCTTTTCTCCACAATCTTAGCTGTACCTTCTAAATTGCTTTACATTATAGCAAAACTGACCAATGAAGGTATGGGCTCTATTCTAAAACACCTTTACTTTTCTGAGTTCATTCCTCAAGAATCCCAGAACTGGAATTTAAACACATTTAAAACAGAGGCAGAGAGGGAAAACCTGACGGCATTACAGGAAAAAAGCTCAGTACTTTGGAAGATATTAATATAGTCTAAAAGCCATTCTTTTAAGTGTAATATGGAATGATTATGGTCTTGACAATGCTCTCCTGTACATATATCAATAGCAATATCAAGGAAGATGTCCAGAAAGAAGTAGAGATTGAGGGGATGCACATCAATTAGAGAATGGCTAAACAAGTTCTAGTATCTTATTGCTATAAAATACTATTGTGCTATAAGAAATGATGAGCTTTCATTTGATGAGCATCATTTCAAATGATGGTTTCAGAAAAATCTCGGAAGATTTATATAAACTGATACAAAGTGAAGTAAGCAAAAGCAGGTGAACATTGTGCACAGTTACAGCAACAAAATGGTGATCAATTGTGAAAGATTTAGTGATTCTAATAGGTTGGTTGTACTTCATACTTGAAGAGGAACAAAATGACATCACTATGTTAGAGTTGAATTACAGTGTGACTCTAATCAATACAATGATCCAAGACAATTCCAAAGGACTCATGACAAAAAAATGCTCTCCACCTCCAGAGAGAAAACCAATGAGTTCTTAGTAGAGATTGAAGCATACTTTTTTCATTTTCTTGCTTTTTTTTTTTTTTTTTTACAACATGGCTAATGGAAATGTGTTTCGCATGACTTTATATGTATAAATGATATCATATTACTTCCTTTTACAATGGCTGGGAGAGGGACTAGAGAGCAGAGAATTTGGAATGTGAATTTTTAAAAATAAACTTAAAAATAAATAAAATTTCTAAAAAGAGAAGAGAGAAAGATGCCCAGATTTACCTGGGCATATAAATTTAAAAGATAATATCAGCAAGTTTCCAAGCTACATGTCTCAAAGGTCAAGGTACAATAAATGCATTTAAATTGGATGAGCTGCCTGAAGGCAAAACCCAAATAATCAAGTTTTTTTCTTTGGTTATTGGTTTCAGATTCTCCCAAGTTTCCAAATTAGTGGTTTTGGAAAATACTTTATGGAGAAAGGAGAGCTAATAATGCAAACAGAAACTTACTGGGATGAGAACTGAGAAACTGGAAGCTATGAAGGAAAAAACTCAGAAGAACATGCCAAAGAAACTAGAGATCCAGCACAGAGATTCTGAGTCATCTGTTGAATCCTATTAGTGAAGGGGATAGCAGGGTTAGGATTTATGGTGGGATTATTGATATTACTTTATCTATACATACCATACTATGATTTAGAAGATTTTTTTTGTTTTGTTTTGTTTTTTAGTTTTTCCTCACAACCACCCTCTGCATTAGTGTGATACATATACTGTGAGAACAGGTATGTCTCAGAACTCTAGGTAACTCAGATTATAAATTGCAGGAAATTTTGCCTTCTTTGGTAGAGGTGGTTTCCTCACTTGGATGATTCCCATGACACTCAGATCACAGGTACAGACCCTATCCCACAGAATGTCAGAATTGGAAAGAACCTTGGAGTTCATAGTCCAACCCTCTCCAATTACTGATGGGAAAACTAACACAGGCAAAATAATCTGCCCAACATCACATAGCTAATTAATGGCAGTGTCGAGGCTAGAACACAACTTCCTTACTCTTAAACCCAATCTTCTTTCTACTTTACTGTTCCTGTTACTCTTAGTAGAGCAAGAATTACTAAAGAAAATACCTCACCAGTGACATGGTATTATAAATATAAACTACCTGTACCTATAAACTTCCCAAAGTGAATGTATAAAGGCTTAAAAAAATGGCTTAGGATGCCTGACTGGAAGAAATGCTCCACTGTTAATACCTATGGAATACAGAAAGGAGAAATGTATTCAGAACAGAGGTTCCTGATTTTTAAGTTGGGTGGTAGGATTATGAAAGCCTTTCACAGTCCGCAGTAGGACAGCCCTGGGCCAAATTTCCTAGAGATCCTTCAAAGCCAGCACTTTGATTGTCTTGCATTATACTGCAATACAACCCACATGAGGAATGACTTCAGATTCTGGTCATTCTTTTTGACCATTCATTGATCCAAATCACTTGCATGCCATGGCATCATCCCTCTGATGTACTAAATGATGTATATTTGAGAGCACTAAAGATAAAAACAATAACCATCGAATAAAACTGATTGCAGATGAGAGAAAATACAAAATACAAAGGAGGATGAGGAGGGGAAACTTATACTCGTGCCTTAAGAAGAACCTTTCTTAGCCAATTTTTTTTTTTTTTTTTTGCAGATGATAAGATGAATTAGACAATTTGAAGATTAACTGAAATGAGAACTTCAGCAAAGTTGCAGGATATAAAATGAAATCACATAAATGACAGAATGTGAAAAATACTTGGAAATAGAGTTACCAAGATACACCCTCTAACTCTATGAATAAAAGAGACCCAGCTCAATAGTTGTGTCAATTTCCCTCATCATAGCTCAATGAGACTGTTATTATGAATTTTATTCCATTATGCAGATAAAAAATTCAGACTCAAGATGGTTTAAATTATCTGCTCACAGTCACAATGGTTTGTAAGCTATGGAGCTGGGAACTGATCCTGGGTTTTTAGATACTAAGATATATGCACTTTCTATTGTATTCCATTGTAAGGGAAACATGTTGTACTTATGTACATATATAATGTGTATATATATATATATATATATATATATACACAGCTAGTTTAGATATACATGCACATATGCATATCTTTGTATATGAATACACACTACACACTGTATACAGTACATAAATTTATACACATACAAATTTGTTTATACATAAACTCATGTATGTTTGCATATATATATATATAATATATATACACACATACACACACATATACATATATATTTATGTACATGAAGTAGAATAACCAGCCTGTCTTTGTATAGTCGGACTAGAAAGATCTAATGATAAAATTAGGTAAAATGAATTTATCTATCCCTTTGAGCTCCTTAGGTCCCATGTTCTAAACTGAACCTAGATTTTTCCAACTCTCCTCCCTTTATATTATAAATCTGGGTTTTGCAGACTGTTGCAACTTTTCCTATTCAAAGAACCAAGGTTCACAGATAAACATTTTTTTGTTATTGTTCTTCTGGACTTGTGATTTCATCAAGTACAGGGAATTCCTGGTGAGAAAACTCTCTTTACCAAAACAGTTCAGCCAAACAAACAATGCCTGCTCAAGACTGTAAGAATTTAATTGTTTCATCTACAAACTCATGCAATTAGTAGAGGCCAAAAACATGAGCTGAATCTACTTCTTCTTGATTTCTTGTTAGACCTGCCCAGCTATTACTTTGTGCTACTTCTGTTTGATACTGCTATAAGGAAATACTATGAAGAAAATGAAATTAAGGATTGAAAGATTAAAAAATCTTTTCATAAACTGTGGCTGCAAAAGGTAAGAAGAAAGTTTTTAGCTCAATATGCTTTAGAGTTCTGGATTCATAACTAGAATAAAAAAACATGAGTGAAACCTCAAATATGTCTGGCCTCATCCCGTCTCATTGTTTATTTCTCTACATAGTTGGAAAATACTACTTATATGAATAAATACCATACTTCAAACATCAGTCAGGAAATATTTGTCTATATAATGCCAAATTAACCCATAGCCATTTAACTTATGGATTTGAATAAGTTTATTTTGTTTTTTAAAGAAAAAAATCAAGGCCATTCCCTTCTTCTGCATAACCCAATATTGAGAGACCTTCTGCCACTGGCTTTTCCCCAACTTGCCTCTCATAATGAAATGGCCATACTCTTTACCAAACCCTTTGCTTATTGCTTATTTTTGCTTATTCAAATAATCCTATTCCATCTCTTTTCCTCCAACAGATTTCTCCCTCAGTCATCCCCACTTTTTCACTTATCTTCAATCTTTCTCCCTCTACTGGCCCATTCCTTACTGCCTACAAATATGTCTAGTTCTACTTTTATCCTGAAAAAAATCATCCTCTTTGTAGATAATCTTCTTGAAAAGGTCATCCACAATTGGGACCTCCACTTTTGCTTCTCTCTCCCTTTTCTCAGTCCTTTTACAATCTGGCTTCCAACATCATCATTCCACCAAAAAACCTTCTCTCTAACTCACCATATCCAAGCTGTTGCCAAGACTTGTCACCTCTGCAACATCTGAATACTTCTCTCCTCTGATACTGCTCTGGTGCATTATCTCACACCTGGATTACTGCAATTACCTGCCTGCATCAAGCCACTTTTTTTAAAATTACAATAACACTAATCTTCCACGAACAAGACATTTCGTCTATCAGCATTCTCTTTGGCTGTTCTCCATGCCTAGAATGCTCCCCTTACTCCACTCCTTCTACTGACCTCCTTTGGCTTCCTTTAAGTCCTAATTAAAACTCCACCTGTAGGAAACTTCCCAAACCCTTCATAACACCAGTGCCTTCCCTCTATTAATTATTTCCCATTTATTCTATATATAGCTTATTTGTACATATTTATCTATATGATGTTTCCCTCATTAGATATAAACTCCTTGAGGACAGAGAAGTTTTGGGGGGGCTTTTTGCCTCTTTTTATATGTGCCTAATGTATAATAGGGGGTTAATAAATATCTGTTGATTGATTAAAAGTGTCTATTTGCATCAATAAAAATATTTGAAAATGGCTATGAGAAGTTAATTCAGATGGAGTGCTACTTACTACTTAGATAGCCATGTATAGTTAGAAAGATTTTCCTGGGGAAGACTGACAATATTCAGAAATTAGTAGAGTCAGAGATTCTATGGAGCCTGCAAATTCTTTATCAGTCCCTCTACAATGATCAATGTAGATCAATTACAATGGCTGTAACCACATTTATCAGTGTCAGATTTTGATGCCAGACCATTATGGGTGGGGAGGATATGCTGTTAATGTGTAATGTCTACTTCAGAATATTTTCTGATTGTTTTTAATTACTGCAAGCTGGTAAACTGCACCCTGGGGAAGGGAAGGAGGGGATGTGAGCCATATGAAGCATGATGAGGGTAGTGAAGTTGTTAAACTCAACAGGATGAGAAGAGGGGCAGGTATTCAATTGCCTGTTAATCCTAAGGGAAATATGCCTTCTCAGTTTCCCACTCTAAGAATAGGCCACTTACAGGGGAGGGGGCAAAACAAGAAGGGAGCTTCTGTCTTGGCAAGTCTTCTGTTGGAAGAAGCATGTGATAAAATCAGGATTAGCCAAGTAGCCACAGAGTCCTGTTCTCAAATTCTGAGCCACATGGCTGCTTCGAGGATAGAGCAGTAAGTAGATCCAGGATATGATAATGTGGGGGAAAGTAGCTACTACTTTCAGATCAAGTGAATTTGGCTTTAAAAGATCAACTAGAAAAACAGAAGAGACAAGTGGAGAAGAAGGGGAAAAGAAGAGAAAAGAAAAATGAAGGGTAAGAGGAAGAAGAAGAAAATGAAGATAGGAAGAAAGGGGGAGGAAAGAGAAAGGGAAAGAGGGAGAGGAGGGAGAGAGTGACACAAAGAGAAACAGAGATACAGAGAAGCAGAGAGAGAAAGAAAGAGAGAGAGAGAGAGAGAGAGAGAGAGAGAGAGAGAGAGAGAGGAGAAGGATAGAGAGGGAGGGAGGGAAAGAGAGAAGAGAGGAAGAGAGGAGGAAGAGAAAAAGAAGAGAAGAGAGGAGGAGGAGGAGCAGGAGGAGGAGGAAGGAGAAAGAGGAAGAGGAGGAGGAGGAGGAAGAGGAGGAGGAAGAGGAAGAGGAGGAGGAAGAAGAGGAGGAGGAGGAAGAGGAGGAGGAAGAAGAGGAGGAGGAGGAGGAGGAGGAGAAGAAGAAGGAGAAGGAGGAGGAGGAGAAGAAGAAGGAGAAGGAAGAGGAGAAGGAGGAGGAGGAGGAGAAGGAGAAGAAGGAGAAGAAGGAGAAGAAGGAGAAGAAGAAGAAGAAGAAGAAGAAGAAGAAGAAGAAGGAGAAGAAGAAGAAGAAGGAGAAGAAGAAGAAAAAGAAGAAGAAAGGAAGGAAGATGAAAGAGAAAAAAACAGAGATGGAAAGAGAAAAAGAGAGAGAAGCAGAGAGAAAGAGAGAGAAAAAAGAGGGGGAGAGGGAGGGAAGGAAGGAAGGAGAGAATAAGAGAGAAGAATAGGAGGGAAAAAAGAAGAGAGAAGGAGAAGAAGAAGGAGGAAGAGGAGGAGGAGAGGGAGAAGGTGTGCTTAAGCCCTGAGATTTTTCAGATGTGCAGTGAGGGAATTAAAGGCACAAAAACGTAGGGAGGAGATAACTTGGAAAGCCAAAGCAGGAAAAGCCTTTTTTGTCTAAGAGCTAATAGGAAGGAAAAGGGAAAACATTTCCAGGCCCATGGCCAACTAATCATGGATGAGGGAGGCACAGACCTGAATTTCATGAAGAAAAATAGAAGAGGAGGGGTTTTAGGATACAGGTACCCTTCCACAATTCATCCAAAGCCCTGGGTTCCCCAATACAGACCTGAGGAGCAAAAGAAACAGATTCTGGAAGGTGGAGAAATCAACAACCTTGTTAAATCATATCTACCAACTTTGGAAAATCAGATTTAAAAAGATAATGCAAAAAATATGGATGAAAATATTTGTGTCCTTGGTAGGAAATAGCCTTTAACACAGCACTGGGTATACAATACACACTTAATAAATGTTTATTAACTAACTGGAGCTTTACTCCAGAGCACCTACATTTAAAGGGCATAAGAGGTTCAATAATTTGGTTTTTCAGCAGATAGAAATAACTAGTTTAGAACCTAGTTAAAAAGAATTAACTAAAACAAATGTATCCATCTATATTAATTCCCTTTCTGGCTCAAAAGAATTAATACAAATTGACTGTAGGTTGCATTTAGTGTTGCTTACTCCAAGAACTAAAGTTGCTAGTGCTCTGGTGACATGTCAACCTCATACCTAAACTTTGAACATGGAAAGCAGCATGATACTGTTAAAAGAGCATTGACTCCAGTCAGAGCATCTGATTTAAATCTTGCCCTAATGTTGGCTACCTGTGTGACCTCAGGACATCTACCCTTGCCCTCAGTTTTCTTATATGTGTAAGAGAAGCTGAACTAAGTAGTTAGTAAGGTCCTTTCCAGTTCTTAATCGATGATCTATCATTTTAGTTTGCTATAATTACTTATTTTCTCATTTGTGCTTAATCTTTGGCCAATAAAAAATTTCTTTTGATCCTCTTCTCAGACTAAAGAGAGGCAAAAGAAGGAAGCATACAATGGCAGAGACATGCTTCTTTTTACCACCAGGACTCATCTGATTACACAAGCCCTCTTCTCTCAATTTTATTCTCACTTGATGTCCCCTATTACCAGACCAAGAGAATATAAGTATTTGCCTACCCCATAGCAGACATGGATAGAGAGCTTCCTTACTCCCACTGATTTCCGTTAGAACTAAATACAAATGAGACTAGAAGAAAAAGAGAATGGTTGATTTCTTTAATCACTACCTCATTCCTATTAGGTCCCCCTCTGGGAATTATTATTATTATTATTAATTATTATTACTGGTAAGGGTGGTAGGAATTAATTGGTGTTAAAATATCTTATCCAGGGTCACACAGTTACTGTTTGAGGCTGGATCTGAACTGATGACTTTCTGACTATCAAGATAGGGGCTCTACCTATTGTACCAACTAACTGTCCCTAGGAATGTTTTAAAGTATATCCTATGGGCATCTGGCTACTTTCATAGACTAGTAAGGAGTCCACAAAAGGCTCTGAGGAAATGAAAATAGACTATGAATAGTTGCGCTCATTTTAACTGAAAAAATTCTCCCTAGAATTAGTGTGGAATTGAATAAACTGGAAATTCAAACCTCTGTAACCATTACCTCACAGCCATGTCAAATTGCAGAGTTAACAGTGTATCTAGCTTTTTGACTTAGCTGTCCAAATTTGTAATTTACCACTTAAACATAAATATTTAGTAAAAATTCAATTTGGATTTAGAAACTTCAGGAAAACCACCCGGATTGGCTCCCAAAGTCCTGAATCCCCTAATGAGTCCATAGCCATTCAGTTTGGCTACCTGTCCTAAGCTCCAGCTTCCTCCAAGATATGCTCTACGACAGCATGAGAAGAAGGTTACTGCCATATCAGACCACTCTCCCAGGAGGGAGAGGAGAATCTTACTGCTTTTCTAAGTATTGAGATGGCACAGAAGAATTATATGTAAATCTGTAGTGAAGTCAAAATAGGGGTGCCAAGAAATGTAGGGATGGATGAAATTCAGTGCTAGTTATCCTGGAAATAAAGTAAAACATAAAGGGGATTTATGAGAAAGAGAAGGGATTGAACAAGTAAATGTCCAAAATAGGAGGAATTCAGATTGCAAGCTGAAGCCTTGGAAACCCAAACATATTAATCTGAGGGATCAGAGCCACTGTTCAGGGTGTTGGAGGTACCTTAAAATACAGTTTGGCCTTGCAAATTTAAGACCTAGAGAAAGTAGCCAGAAAGGATATTGCTTCCTTCACAATGTACAATTGCAGCACCAGCTTGAATTTGGGGGTAGAAGTGGAAAGGAAATGGGAAGAAAAAAATCAGACAGTGGATCAGACAAGAAAAAAAAAAAAAAAAAAAAAAAAAAAAACCCAGCCAGAAAGGGCCCTGTCCATCCAATTGCACTAATTTTCTGGCATGAAAAGCATTTGTACCCCAAGATTCTTCCTCACAACTAAATAGTTTTGCAAACTAGCATGTGGTGGGTTGAAAAGACAGTACTAGGGCAGGGATACTAGCATTAGAGAGAAATGCAAAGGATGAGGAAGGTCATTCTGCTTAGGGATGCAATTAGGATCAGAGAGTAATTAAGTTGATTTTTTTTTCAGTTGATTCTTATTCCTCGTGATATTTTTGAGGTTTGAATGGCAAAGATTCTGGGGTAGTTTGCCATTTCCTTCTCTAGCTCATTTTACAGATGAGGAACCTGAGGCAGACAGGGTTAAGTGACTTGCTCAGGATCGCACAGCTAGTAAATAAATGTATGAGGCTGGATTTGAACTCAGGAAAATGCATCTTCCTAATTCCAGGCCAAACACTCCATCCACTGTGCCAACTAGCTGCCCTTCAGTAACTGGATAAGTCTAATCAAACCCAAGGTCTTGTACATATCAACTGATTAATAAAGTTCCAATCAGGCAATGCTTCTGTACCAGACTTAGCAAGTATGATGCATGAAAATAATGATTATTATTATTTGCTTTTAGTTAAAAGGGTAATTCTACAGCACTGAATTGTATTACATTACATTGTGTTACAGAAAATAAGAATTAATATTAACCTAATTCTTAACCAAATTTCCTTTCTCTCTCTTGAACTGCTAACCAATTGATAATTTGAGAGTATTCTTAATCTTCTGAGAAGTCAGGAACAACTCTTCTTAAGGATAGGTAGGTCTATTTTTGTCCCTTTTAGGGTAATTTTAGAACCAAGGATAGAACACTGAGCTTGGAATCAGGAAGATTCATCTTCATGAATTCAAATCTGGTCTTAAGACACTTACTATCCATGTGACCTTGGGCAAGTCAAATAACCCTGCCTTACTTCAGTTCTTCATCTGTAAAATTAGCTAAAGAAGGAAATGGTAAACTACTCTAGTATCTTTGCCAAGAAAACCTCAAAAAGGTCAGGAAGAGTTGGATACAATTGAAATGATTAAGCAACAAGAATTCTGCATGCAGCCCATGGCACATATTTCTTAAGGGTTTCTGTAACAAAATTAAATTTAAATAATTAAAAGTATAATAAAACATAACATTAAAATCTTGGTCAATATACAGCCTGCAGGAGTTCTTATGTACAGATTAGTGACCTTTATTTCTATCTGAGTTTTAGACCACTGTAACAAAAGACTGTAACTGAAAACTATTTTTTTTTTTACTGCTGCAGAATTTTATCTTTTTTTAAAATTTGAATTAGGCATTTCTTTAGGCAGTGTTCTATGAATAGAAGAGGAAATTGTTGGCCACTGATTCTCCTTGAACAAAACTGCTTATTAAATAATAACTCAGTCTCTGACAGTCTTGAGCTAAAACATGGAGTGTTGATTGTTTTCTTTTTCCCAGCTTACTTAACTTATTAATCTCACAACTTCTCAAATTTATCTTTTTGATTTCCTGTTGAAAACAAGAAAAGCATATACCCCAAGTCTTGAATGACACTGAAGAATTATATTACTAGGTTAAAACATTTGTTCGCAGGGACATTAGAAATCCATTCTTCCATATATTTCAATGCTTAATTGCTATGTACTGCTATTGATATTAATAACGAGTAAATTGGCATTTACTTGGCGTCCGTAGAGGCTGCCACATCAGCTTTCTGCTTGGCTCTCAGAAGCACATTTTTCATTTTCATTTCTGTCACAGACGGGAGGAGGATTGGTACCACCACACAAAACAACGAAAGCTGTGGAGGTAAGAGCGTTCCTGAAGGGGTCTTTTTCTTTTGTCCAAACAGAAACTTGAGCTTTCCTTGAAACTGCATTGTCTATTTTTGGGAAAGAAACAAAGAAATGGTCAGACAGTATTTGATACATAAAAGAACACAATTATGTAATATTAAGTAACTGGTTAAATCTTTTGTTGCTGTTCTATCCTGTCTGATTCTTTGTGGCCCCTTTTGGGGTTTTCATGGCAAAGATGCTGGACTGATTTTGATTTGCCATTTCCTTCTCCAGCTCATTTTACAGATGAGGAAACTGAGGGAAATAGGGTTAAGTGACTTGCCCAGGGTCACACAACTAGGAAGTGTCTGAAGCTGCATTTGAACTTGGGTCTCCTTAGCTTTCCAGACCCCATGCTCTATCCATTGCTTCACCTGGCTGCTCTAAACAATTTAAACAGAGAATGGAAAGGAAACTCATTGAAGTAAGTCTGTAGATACCTTTCCCTGCTCCCAGATACATAAGAAATGGAAATGATTGAATGGCACTGAGTCATGGGCTGAAAGTAGAGAAGCCAAGACTGGAAGAGCGAGGGACAGACCAGAAAGTTAGGATAAAGAATTGGCTCAGAAATGAGCCAGATGTGAGCAGGTGAGCAATCAACCAGGTATGAAAAGAGAAGACCAGACCTCAGGCAATTCATATATGTTCAACCAGGAAATCACCTTCATCCAAGTTTTAGAAGAAATATGTAGTTTTTGTGATATGTATTGGGTGATTTCACAGACTTCTCTAGAGGTGTCTTTAGTGCTTTAAAACTTCTAAGTCTTGCTCACATCCAGCTCATTTCTGAACCAATTCTTTATCCTAACTTCCTGGTTTGTCCCTAGCTTTTAATACACAAAGAGATGTGTATCTATATATCCTTGCTATTTAGCTTAATGACTTGGTAAGGACCCTCTCCACCACTTACAAGATCATAGACATAGAACTGGAAAGGAACTTTAAGGTAATTAAATTCAACTCTCTCATTATTTTACAATTCAGGAAGCCGAGGAAGAAAAGTTAAGTCAAGGCAACAAGCATTGTATTAAATACCTATGTGTCCAGCAGAGCTTTAAGTGCCTCAGGATATAAAGAAAAGTAAAATGCAATCTCTGTTTTCAAGGATTTTATAGGCTAATGAAACAATATGCATATATTGTATATCTATATTATATGTATATGTATATCTGTGTGTGTATATATATATATATATATATATATATAATAGATATGTCTGTATATATACACACAATGTGTAATGCCCCATTTCCCACCTCCACAAAAGCATGGGATAAACTGAGTGAAAACTCTTAAAAGGATGTGGCTGCGACCTACACCCTAATTATGACTTAAGATTTTGCAATAACAGGTTAAACTATAGCTAAAAGCTGCAGGTGTTTGACTGTCTTGAATGAAGATTTTTCTCCTGTTTCCCACCACTTTTTAATTAGCATTTAAGTACTTCTTTTAAAGGCAATTTATTCTTTTGTTTCTGGGATAAATTTCCATGTTTAGAGTACAAGCCTGGATTCCTCCAGACAATTGGAGAAAATGTCAAGGTAAGGGGGAGGGGGGGAATTCTGTTCTGTTTAATATTGTGTTTTGCAATTTGTGCTTTGTATTCCTTTAACTGACACTTGTCAGTTAGGAGTTGCCCTTTCTTATGAGAGCATAACAACTCCTTTTTTGCTTTTCTCAAAGCAAATCTCTGATTTTAATTTAGGTTTACTGTCCTACACAACCAAATACTCATCAAAACTATAATGAGTTAATTTTAACTTGTGTTAGAGCTTGAAAATGAGTGGCACTGAGTCATGGGTTGGAAGTAATAGTCAAGCCTGGGAGAGCTAAGAACAGACCAGGAAGTCAGGATAAGGAATGGGCTCAGAAATGAGCTGGACATAAGCAAGACTTAACTTGGCTCCAGATGGAGCCAAAGGCCTGGAACCAGGTGAGCAATCATCCAGATATCAAAGGTAAGGGCCAGACCTCAAGCACCATCAAAGTCAGGGCCTATTTAATCATCCATAACCAAAGGAAGTGGTTGATTCAACTCTGCTAGATGAGCAAGGACAGAAAAATTATATGGCAGAGCAAGCATGGCCAAAGGTCCAAGTAATGAATAGGAGCCTGGACATGGGAAGCAAACAAAGTGAGAGACCAAAGGAAGCAGGAGAATATAAGTCAGGCACCCACATCAAGAGAAGACAATGTAAACAACTGGGTACAAATAAGATATACATATAAAGTGAGAGAATGAATGAAATCAGCTTTAAGTTCACAACTTTAAATGGCTTTTGCTGAAATAAACATAACTGTGTGGAAAACTTGGATCCTATAGAGAAGATGGCAAATGCTGAGATCTGGCATATATGGCGAAGAGCAGAGAGTAACAAGTAAGCCATAATTGGAAGGAAGCCTAAAGTTGTGGATGGCATCCTTTTTTCAGTACCATTCACCCTAATTGCTATTTTCTGCACAGGGAATGTGAAGATGGTTCATAAACTCATTCAACTATCCAATAATCAACTATGGATTGCATCTGCTAGGGATTAGCTTTGTCCTGCCTGGTCTAAGAGGGAAAATTTGCAATGAGGCAGATTTTAGAGTCAAATAAGGAAAATTTTTTGATGATGAAAGCCATCCAGAAAGGAATGGGAGGTGGTGAGATCCTCTTCCCTAGAAGTCTACGGGTAGAGACTGGTTGATCATGTGATGAAGATGCTGTAGAGAGAATTCCTGTTCAGACCAGGTGGAGTCAATTGACCTTGAAGGTACCTTCCAACTGTGATATTCTGTAACTTCTTTTTTATTATCCATAAACTGAAGATTTAGAACCAGATGATCTCTGAGGTCACCACCAACTCATCAATCCTATCATTGACTATTCTGTAGACATCATGTCTATAGTACTAGAATGCACACGTGTGCATGGAGTACCTGTTGAAATTCCATTTTTAGAATATTAACTTCTTAGGGCAGCTAGGTGATGCAGTGGATAGAACACCAGTCCTAGAATCAGGAGGACTTGAGTCCAAATACCTGCCTTAGACAATTACTAGCTGTGATCCTGAACAAGTCACTTAACCCTGATTACCTCAAAAAGAAAAAAAAAAAGAATCTAAGCTTCTTGAAGCCATATGCTGAGTTTTATTTTATCTTTACAGCTTTAATGTCTCAAACTGAGGAGGTACTTAGTCAATGCATGTGGAACTGAATTGATAATATTCAAAACAATAGCTAACATTTTTATAGCCTTACTTTGTGCAAGACACTGTGCTAGCCACTTTATAATTATCTCATTTGACCCTCACTGCAACCTTGGGAGATAGGCTCTATTATTATGCCCATTTTACAGATGAGAATACTGAAGCAAACAGAGATTAAATTACTTATTCAAGATCACACAGCTAGGAAGTACCTGAGGCCAGATTTGAACTGAGGTTTTACAAACTACAGGACCATGATCACTATGACACCTAGCTAAATTAAAATGGAGTAAATGCAAAGAATAAGAAATAAATATAAGAATAGAACTAGTCTGTAACCTTGGGCAGAGTACAATACGGTAGGAGAAAATAGACACATGTATCTCTATCAGGTGATGTCTCTATCTTATGATTTCCTTCCAATTGTCTCAGTTATGAACGTCTCCCAAAGGTGTGTCCTCAATTCTGCTATCTGTGTGTATGTACACACAACTATATATACACATAAATGTGTACATTTATTTTATTTGTATATATGTATATTTACATATGTTTATGCAACTATATATATATGTTTTAGGACAGGATTTATAATTTTGCTGGTATTGAGAATCACTCCCATCATCTATCCTTACCAGGATAGATTGACTTACCAGTCAATCAACAAGTATTTATTGAGCTCCTGATAATGTGCTAAAAACTTGCTAAGCCTTGGATATATAAAGAAAGGCAAAAAGACAGTCTTAGTTCTCAAAGAATTCATTCAGTCAACTCTGTATATACAAGATATATATAGGAGAGAATCTCAGAAGGAAGGCACCAGTAATTAAAAGAAATTAGGAAAGACCTCCTCCAAAATATGGGATTTTGAATCTTGAGGGAGGAAAAGACAAAGTGAGAGAATATTCTGGATAGAGTAGAGAGTTGGTAAAAAGGAACAGAATCGGGACATGGAGTGTCATGTTTGAGGAACAAGTAGACCTCTATTTCTGGATTATAGAGGATGTGAAAGGGAGTCAAGTGTAAAAGGACTAGAAAAGTAGAAAGAGACCAGCCTGTGAAAAACTTTAAAAGCCAAAGGTAAAAGAGGTAAAAGAGAGCCACTATAATTTACTGAATAGTTGCATTTGAGCCTTGGAAATATCATTCTGCCACTTGAACTATAGCAGTGGTCTGGATAAAAGTGAAATAGTGAGAACCTGTACTAGGGTAATAATTATGAGTAAAGAAAAGGGGATATGTGCAAATGATGTTATAAACTCAGAAAGAAAGGTAGAATGGCCTATATTCGATGTTTTGCGTCAGTGCAAGTGAGTATATGGGGAAAATATTGAGGGCTGTGAGTCTGAATGACTAGGAAGATGAAGTGCCTTTAACAGTTATATAAAAGCCAGAAAGAGAGGAAGACTTAGGAGAAAAGGTAATGAATTCGGTTTTGAACAATACAGGATATCTCATTCAAGATATCCAATAGATAATTGATGACATGAGACTAGTGATCAGGAATTAGAACAATCCATTCACCTATAATTAGAGACCTGAAGGAGGTTCTGGGGTTCTGTGAAGCTAAATTCACCAGCTTATAGAATCATGACTTGCCCATGGTCATCGAGTCGGTCAGTGTGTGTCAAAGGTAGGACTTGGAGTTCTTTTTTACTTCAAGACTAGCCCTTTAGACCTGGCTGCATCTTCATAGCTAGATTAATCTTTCTAAATAAATCTTTTTAAAAATCCCAGTTTCATCATCATGAAATGTTGAAAGTTCTGCTGTTTCCTTTTTTTTCTCTTTACCAGTTAAAGTCCAAACTCTAATGAGCGTTTAATGCTCTTTATAATCTGATCCTATCTTCCTTATCCAATCTTACTTCTTCCCATTCTCCAAAATGGAGTGCTCTAGACCCCTTAAATCTCCCACATCCATTCTGTTACTGCCATTGTTTATGCTGTTGCACCCTTTCCCCCCTTTCCTTATCTAAAGCCTGCTTCAAGTCACAGCTAAATTCTCACCTTCTCTATGAAAATGTACTCCCTGACCAGTCCAACCTGGGTTGATGACCCCTTTCTTTGAAGTCCTACAGTACTCAGAATCATAGACCTAGAGTTTGAACAGTCCCCTCAGGACATCTAGTCCAAGCCCCTCACTTTATAGATGAGGGAACTGAGGTGAAAGGCTTTCTCCAAGGTCATAGAGGTGCTAAGTGGAAGATTCAAACCTGGGTCTTCACCTGGTACATTTTTCACTGAATCACAGCCCTAATCAGAACTAGTGTAGGACTTTAGGCTCTGTAATTGTTTCCTATTGTCTACTTTGCCTTATCCAGCTATAATATATTTGAGACAAGGGCCCATATCTTATATTTCTCATGCTTCTCTTCAGAGCTTCTAATATGGAAGAGAATTCAGTCCAGTATTGTTGGATTATACCCACATGAAAGCCTTGATTTGCACCCAGACTAGTTATATTCAAAAAATAACTTGCCTTCCTTTAAATACATTATATACTTCTCTGCTTCCATACTTTCTTTGAACTTGTTTTTACTCCTAATTGTATTACTTTTATTCCATTCGCTCCATGAACCTATCTTCTGCTACTCAGAAGCACACTGATCTCTCCTTCCTCTGGACTCATACAACACAGACCATCCATGTTAGTCATTTGCTGCATAATTAGCAAACCAAAGCAATATCTTGTTTTTTCTTATGTATCGGTCTTGTCACCACAATTATACCCTAAACCAGATTTGGCCCTTAAGCCAAATCCAACCCACAAAATAGATGCCCACTGCCTGCATTTGTACAGCTCCAGAAATTGTTAAATAACCTTTTATTATATTTAAAAGTGTAAAAAACCATTCTCAGCCTGAAGGCTATATAAAAGCAGGCAGTCAGTAGGCCAGATCTGGCCCTCAGACCATAATTTGCTAACTCTGGAAAACTATCTGACGGAAGAAACTGTATTGTAGACTTTTCTATATTCCCCATGATGCCATAAAATTAGTAAGTGCTCAGTAAATATCTGTGGACTGGGAAATACCATGATTTATCTGATTTTTATTCCATATGGTATAGTTTTTCAGCATGACATTGTTAACTAAAAAGCTTTTAAAAATCATTTTAAAAGTATTTATACTATGATCATTAAGAAGGTCCTACAGATGAAATTTCATGAGGCAGACTTAAAACAGTAAAATAACTTACAATCTGTATGTGTGAAGGTGTGTCTCTGTGCTAAAATTTTTCCTATTCCTGAAAATCTCCCCACTTCCATTGCTGTAGAGCACTAATGTAAAGAATTCTGTCTCTTTGTTTCATTTGATCTTTCTGGCTCCCTTGCTCTACAAAAAGGAAAAACAACTTACCAATAATTGGATGCCATTGTCATCCTCTTCCCTCTGACCAATAGTGTTATGTTTCCACCTACCAGGAAGCATGAAGGCAAAAAAAACTGTGAATCACCTGCTGGTATGAAGAGCTCAACCTCCTTCCACCTTTGTTTAGGAATTTGCCCTGGTTACATTCTACTGCTGGAGCTCAAATTGAAAGCAGGGAGAGAAGGACTCAATGCAGGATGAGTGAGTGAACAAAGAGAACCATAACACATTTTAGTACTAATTTCAGTTATGCTAATTTGTCTCTTTAGTCCTTTCTGACCCATATCTTTCAAAGGAAAACATTCTGACCAACACTGAGATAGTCACTGGTAAGAACAATGGGAATAGTTAAATAATTAACATCTTTAATGTGTTTCACAATGATATTTTATACAATGGCTCATGTTAGATCCATATGATAAAGGGAAGATATTGTCTCTATTCTATAATGAATAAAATCTACAAAGATCAATCACTTAGAAACAAAATATTCTACCCAAAACCTTTCTAGTTCCATATTTTTTAAAATTTTGTTTTGTTTTCAAAGTAGCAGATCTGTTTTTCCATTCACTGGAAATAATGCAGCTTTTCTATTCAACGTCCCCAAAGAAATAAGCAAAAAAAAAAAAAAAAAAAAAAAAAAAAAAAAAAAAAAGCTTCAAGAATTGGAAAAGCTACATGACTGCTTTAGAATCAGAGAATAAAAATTAGTGGTAAGACAAGAATTGTCAAACTCTCTGAATCACTAGTGTATTATGTTGCACAATGAGTCATGATTACAGTGGACTGTATTTTTAAGAACTTTATTTTTAAGCCAACTCTGAGTGAGATAAAGCAAGAAAGCTCAGTTTGAGTGGATAATAATGGAATATGGTTCTGATCAAAGGGATGCTCTTTAGATATTGGCAGCTGTCTCATTCCCTTCTACCAAAAAAGTGTAGAGGAGGAGTACAGATAAAAGTCTAAGCTTTTCTCCAGATACTATTATTCTTTAGTGACTAAACCCTATAGATCATGGAATATTGGAGATGCTAAAATAGCACAATGAAAAGTGTGATGTATTTGGAATCGGAAGACTTGGGTTACAAAATTAATTCTGTCACTGTGTGAACTTGAGCATATCATTTCAAATCAGTTTCAAATTGGGAATAGGAGTAGAAGATTTCTAAAGTTTTTTTTTTCTATCTTTAAATCTGTGATCCTCTCATCATTTTTTCCCCTTTAAGGCAGGAAAACTATCTTAACAAAGACATTCATAATCATGAATAGATCTCATTTTGTAAAGCATACAGATGCCATCACACCTCTTCTGCCAACAGTAACCAAAAAGAAGTTTGAAAAAATGAAATATATTTTTCAGGTACTTTGCCTAACTTTTCTAGTTATTTCCAAGTCATATGTGAAGAATTTGCTTCTTTCCTTCTTTCCATTTAGCACAGGATATGAACTAAATATATCTCTGTGTCTTTTCATAGTCTCTTTGTTTGGCTATTTTTATTTTTAAAATCTCTATTTTCTAATGTCATGATTGGATTCGGGTTTCAAAGAGTGTACAGATTAGGGAGAAAAAATATTAATTCTCCATATATGTACTCATGAGATATAGGGTGCATGTTGGCAAAGGAAACAGTCTTACAATATATTGCCGCATATTGACTCAATTTAATATTGGCTATTGACTATTAAACAAAATAAAACAAACATGATGTGTTGTTGGTCTCCCTTTGATAGTCCTATATGTCTCCAGCCCTTGTATGAACTATGAATGGGTTATTCTAATACCACTGGATTCTTCCCAGAGTATATTATGATTTTCTACCATGTGTACTCCATCCTGTTAAAATATTAATTATGCATAAATATGTATAGAAGAATTGCACATGTATTGGATTATTTGTTGTCTAGAGAAGGGTGTGGGGGAAGGAAGGAAGGAAAAAATTTGAAATACACGTTTTTGCAAGGGTGAATGATGAAAACTATCTTTGCATATATTTTTAAAATAAAAAGCTATAATTAAAAAGATAAAATAAAAATATCAGTCATGTTTTCTATATATACAAGGATTTTCACTGAAGTACCTAAAAGCTTCTCACATTACTAAAAGCTTTGGTACTTTGCCACTGGTAATGGAGTTAAGTACAAAATTCCAGGTGTCTGATTCCTAGAGGCCAGGGACTTTTCCTCTGGGAGCCAAGAAGAGGTACCGAGAAATGAGAGAAAGGGAGTTGCTCCTGGAGTCTGGGCAGCTGGATGGGAATCCTGGCTCTGACTCTGACCAGCTGAATGAACTTGGGCAAGTAAGTCACTTAGCTCCTCAGAATAGCAATTTCCCTTATAAAATAAAGCAATAAACTTTGCTTTATGTACCTTATGCGTCTGTCATAAAGAAAATGCCTTGGAAACTTTCATTATTATATAAATATGAACCAACATAATATGAACAAAATGTTAACAAACATACTTCCAAATGGTCATGGCGCAAACTTGAGAGAAATGAAAAGTCTGAGAAACACATTGGTGGTTTTGGCTATTTATACCAGCAGTAACTGACAGATTTTTCTTCTTCCTTGTTTCCTGGCAGGTAGAGACATGAAGCTATTGGTCAGGATGCTTTCCTCTGTAGGATGGGGGAAGTATAGTTAAAAAAAAAAAAAAGTACACATAGTATATTTTAAATAAAAACACAAGTAAACCTGAAGATGTATTATAAGCAATCTGTGGAAAGATTCTGAACATTTTCCAGAATTTTTGCCCCTGTGTAGCACAGTTGAAAGACAGCTGGTCTGAAAGTCAGGAGGATTTGGCTGAAGTTCCCACATCTGACCCGTACTAGCTGTGTGACCCAGGACAAGTCATGAGCTTCTCCAGGATTCCAGGGGGGTTTCTAGGACTATCCGTTGAAGAAAAGAATCTGTATTGATAAAGTTTCCCCAATGGGAGCTCCTTATACCACTGAAATCACAAAATTTGTGTCTATTCCCATCTTCTACCACTATGTAATCAAAACTGTCTTGTTCAATGGTAGCATTTGATGAACTGTCACTTTACTAACCAAGGACACATTTTTTTTCATTCATTCATTCATTATTTACTGATTAGGTCTAAAGAATAAAGAATTTTACTCTTCATTATGTGTGACATGGTCACACATGAGACCATGTGAAAATGGTCAAATTATAGGCTGAAGATTAAGGAATTATGTGGTGATATTGACAAATAAGAAATAGAATGGTATCTATTTCAATTAAATGCTTTTTGGAGAGCAAGCATTTAGAAGGGAAAAAGGTGTATTTTTAATACAAATCTACATAACTACAAAAGCTTATCATTAAGTACAACTAGAATGACAGGCTAATAAGCATTATTTAAAGTAAAAAAAGATGAAATACAAATAGAAAAACTGCCTTGTTTGGCCTTGGGAGAACCTGGATTCATATCCAGTTTTGGCTAGATTCTAGATGTTTGACCATGGGCAAATCACTTAACTTTTATGTACTTAGGTACCAACTTAGGATTTATTTATTATGTCATAGATGAATCAAAATCTGCATATTTGAAATTTCTCATGGCTAAATTCTTATGGAAACTAATATATATTTTCTTTTTTTAATTCATCAAAAAGTTCACATAACCCACTTGCTTTTCTATTCCTATTTTCTTTTTCCCTCCTCCAAAGAAGCTATATATGTCATTCATCATATTGTTTTCAGATCACTTAGAAAAATTATTTGTTAGAATGTTGTTCAGTTGCTTTTTTTCCCTCCTTAATAAATTTTACTTACCAGAAAACCAGAAGTGCTATCCAGCAGGCAGCGAACTCGACAGATGAAACAACGGGTTAGGAAGGAAGAGTATTCTGTTGACATGCTGTCACATTCTTGGGCTTTAAGCAGCTTATCAAGTATGTATTCTTCTCCTGCCAATAACAACAGAGAACAAAGTATGTGTAACAATAATATTCACGTAAAAACATGGACAGGTGAACAAAAGACAAGTAGAAGATCATGATTTGCTTATTTTATTTTACATTGCTTATTTTATATTTATTGTCTCAGATCTGTAGCTTGTCCAAAGGAATATTTAAGATTAAAAAAGTTCCTATTATTCCATCCAGTTTCACTTGTGCCTTTCCCTAACAATTTACAGTTATTTTGACTGTATCATTTTATTATATTTTGGGATTCTGATGAGGTAACAGACTTTCTACTTTGTATGTTCAAATCCCTGAATGTTTAATTCAAAATGGGCCTTTTATTTTTTGTCCGGTTTAAAGCAAATTTCTTACTTCTCTGTGTGTTTGATTCCTTCACTGGTAAAATACTAATGATGGTAACATTATATACCCTTATTCTTTATTTTTGTCGGTCCAAAAAAATTTTCTTTGAGGACCATTTTCTCCTTAAAGCCTTTCCAAACAAACCATCCTATATCTGATCTCTTCCTTCCTTGGAACTATCTTGTTTTCTAGGTATTTATGTATATACATAAGATCAGTGGAGGAGAGTGAATAGAACACTTGGCCTAGAGTCCTGAATTTTCCTTTTTTTTTTTTTTTTAAAGCTTTTAGTGTGATCTTATGGGAACTATTTCACTGTGTTGGGCCTCAAATTTTTTTATCTATACAATGAGAGTATTGGTCTGGATAACTTCTTAGGTTGTTTCCAACTTTAAAGTCTATCTTGACTCCCGAGTATAGTGTAATCTAAGAAGTCTGAGAGCAATCTATTTGCTTTATATTCCCCAGACCACCTACCATAGTGTTGTACACACAGAAAATTTTATGTTAGAATACTTGGCACTGAATGAATTGTAGGAATTCACAGCTCTTAGCTATGTTTTTCACCATTTTTATTTTGCATGTCTTAAAGATTAACAGAAGTGTTGGTCCCTTTTATCAAAATAAATAAATGTTGCCTGAGGAAGTTTTTATCCAAGGCAAGAAAGGCAGAAAGTGAATAGTGATTTTCACACTAGAAAAGTATCATATCAGATTTTTCTTGTGCAGCCTGACAAATATAGAAATGTTTTTAGAAACATTGCACAGATTTAACTTATATCAGATTACTTGCTGTCTTGGGGAGGAAAGGAGAGAGGGAGAAAAATTTGGAACACAAGGTTTTCCAAAGGTGAATATTGAAAACATTTGCATGTATTTGGGAAAAATAAAATGCTATTTTTAAAAAGTATCATACACAGGTACAGTGATCTCTAAGCATCAAACAAGAGGTAATCTATGAATGGTTAATTTTAGAGAAGAAAAGTTTCCAGGAAAAGAGGAAATTTTACAAGTGATTTTGAAAAAGAGTAATCAAGTAGCATGGTTTGTTGGAAGGTGGATAGAAAGAAGTAGATGTAGTATTCCAATTATTCAAAGATGACAACTGACAAAGAAACTAAAGAAATAGCTAATATCCTGGGATAACACAAAAGAAATAAAATAGCATGTAAGAAGAGGGGGAAAAGGAGATGTAGGTGTAAAGTGTAGAGTGATAGAGATTATATACTGAGTGGTAGAAAGGATCTCAGAGGACATCAAGTCTACTTGCCTCATTCTACTAATAAGGAAACTGAGGCACAGAAAAGTTTAGATACCCACCCAGACTCACACAGCTAGGATATAAGACTCAGAATTTGAACTTAGATTTTCCTTATTCAAGGCAGCTAGTTGACACAATGGATAAAGTACACAACCTGGAGACAGTCAGGAAAATCTGAATTCAAATCCAGCTTCAAACACTTATTAGTTATGGGACTTTAGGCAAGTCACTTTACTGTGTTTGCCTCAGTTTTGTCATCTATAAACTGAGCCAAAGAAGGAAATGGCAGATCACCCCAGTATCTTTGCCAAAAACATCCCAAATGGGGTCATGAACAGTCAAAGATGACTTTAAAAGACTGAACACATCTCCTGACTCTAAATCCAGGATTCTATTCACTATCACACACTGCTTCTCTAGATGGAGATTGTTAATCTAGAAAAACAGGGAGAACAAGGGTGTATTAAGTAAAAAAAACATCCAAAACTAGTCATGATCATTTTGATTTTCATGAGAGTAAATGGAGAAATACCATTATAAATTCTTTGAAAGCCCTGCTCAATTAGCAACAAGTTACCTCTAAATAATAGTGAGAAGAAAAAACAAGAAGTAAACTATGGGTGCATGAAGTAACATAGTCATGTATGAGGCAACATGTATGAGGTATATAATTCAATGCTTTTCAATGTAGTTAACCCAAATGTTTGTGTGCATTTCCTACTAGATTATGAGCCAACTTCGTTACAGCCCTAGATCAGGAATTGTTTACCATACTGCTTTGATAAAAACCATAAAAGATATTCTATAGAGTAACTTATCAAGTTAACTGAGCAACTTATAAAGTTAACTGGACATCATGGAGGCATCCAGCAAGAACAACATTCTTTCCCCTTCTCCCTCAAACTTAGAAGGCTGCAAGCTTCTTTGGCTTTGGATTGTGAACAGGGATGCTCAAAGGGTTGCTCCAGGCTGCAGCAATGATTCCATATGCAATAACAGGGAAGAGAGTCATAAGTTCCATCCCTATGAGTTCTCTCTTTCTCTCACCAAGATCCCAACCTTGATTGATACTTTGCATTTTAAGAGAATAAAACGAGGTCAAAGTGAAGTTGGCAAAGAATTTCAACAATTGGTTTGGACTTTGCAGCACAAGTAGATTTTTCCACCTGGTGCCTGATTCTGACCCACCTGTTTCTGACTGTAATGGCTGCCCAAATACCATCTGGGGAGGATTCATGGCCCAGTGAAGCTGTCTGCAGAAATCTTGGCGGTCGTCCACATGAATATAATCATATATGTTTTGGTGCATTACATCAGTCTGAAATAGTTACAACAAAGAATTTTTAGACCAAATCTCAAAATAAATTCCTCAATTTCTGTCACCGGCCACTAGCTGCAAAATTTCCCATATGCATCTGCTGAAAATCAGCTAAATTCCCAGGAGAAAATCCTGTATGAAAGATATAATAATAACCCACATTTATATACTGCTTTCAGGCTCACAATAGCTTTCTTCACAACAACCCTGTGAAGTAGGAAGTAATAGTATTAATTTTATTTTCCCCAATTAATCATGTCTCAATGTATGTGTTCTATCGTTTATGCTATTATGATTTAACTAGATTCACATTTAATGTGGCTGTAGGAAGGAGGAAGGGCAGATTCCCCCAACCTTAAAATACAAGAAATTTCCATTGCAAAAGGATCTGAATCAGGAGACCAAGTGGTCAGCAAGAATATGACAGACATTCATTAAATACTTGTCTGATTAATTAAATCTTCTCTCTTCTCCACAACAGTTGTATCTTTATTGAGCTAGCTAGCCACAAAAACTGGAATAGCATCCTTTCAGCTATCCCAAAGTCCTGCTACCATCTTCTTCCTTTCCTTAGATGCTAGAGAGTATCATGCTAGAGAATACACGAGAAGTGAATGAACACTCAGAAACAGAATATTTTCTTAGCCACAGACTTAATTGTACTATAATTCTTTTATATTTTTCTGCCAGGATCCCCTTTTGGCATCAGATTCAATCTCTTCTAGTATTTCTACCTACATTTCTCTTTCATATGAGCTTCTCAGGCAATGTTTTGTTTTTCATAATGGTACTTTTAGGTCTAATATTGTTCCTCTTATAAATCCATGCCTCTTTCTCTTCAGAACATCTCTAATACCAATTCTTTTACAGCATTGCCCAGAAATATTTCCTGGCCCAGAATCACAATAGGACTCTCCCTTCTGAATCTCTCTTTGGAAAGAGACAGACAAGTGGATTAAGCAGAATGCAGGAAATCCAAACACAAGCCCTAACTAGCTTTAAAAAAAAAAAGACAAAAACTCTTCAATGTCTAACTCAATTTTGTATAGTGGTTGCATATATTCATATCACGTTTTTAAATGACTTTGACAGAAGAGAAAATGTGACTATTACTGCACTTGATTTCTCCCCTCTAATCACTTTATCTGATAAAAGAATTTTTGTTTACTATTTGGACCACTCATTTAATACTTACACATTACTTTGTTAGTTAACTCTCTGATAAAGATTTTAATCAAATATTTTTTTCTCCTCCCTTCCCACTGGGAAAAAAAAGAAAAACAAAAACTTTTCTAAAAATATGCATAGTCAAGCAAAACAGCTTCTCATATTGGCCATATCTGAATCCTGAGTCCATTGCTTTTTTTTTTTTTAAATCAGAAAATAGTTAGCATTTAGTAGAATCAATCCTCTGGAATCACAGCTGATTATTGGGTTGATGAGAATTCTTAAGCCTCTCAAAAATATTTTTTCTTTTTTTTTCTTTTCTTTTTTTATTATTATAGCTTTTTATTTACAAGATATATGCATAGGTAATTTTTCAGCATTGACAGGTGCAAATCCTTTTGTTCCAACTTTTTCCCTCCTTCCCCCATCCCTTCCCCCAGATGGCAGGTTGACCAATACATGTTAAATATGTTAAGGTATAAGTTAAATATAATATATATATATACGTGTCCAAACAGTTATTTTACTGTATAAAAAGAGTTGGACTTTGAAATAGTGTACAATTAGCTTGTGAAGGAAATAAAAAATGGAGGTGGACAAAAATAGAGGGATTAGGAATTCTATGTAGTGGTTCATAGTCATCTCCCAGAGTTCTTTCCCTGAGAGTAGCTGGTTCAGTTCATTACTGCTCTATTGGAACTGATTTTTGAATTTTTGAAGAGGGACACATCCATCAGAACAAAAAAACTTTTTAAACAATGCTGTTATGAAAACATAAACTGTCATCCTGGTTTTGTTCAATTCACTATGAATCCATTCATGTAAAACTTTCCAGGTTTCTCTGGAATCGCACCCCTTCATTTCTTTCTTTTTCTTTTTATATTTTTACCCTCTTCATTTCTTATATCATAATTCTATTATATTCACATACCATAATTTGTTCAGCTATTCCTTCAATGATAGACACCTTTATAGTTTCCAGTTCTTTTTCTCTAACAAAAAAAAAAGCTGATATATTTTTGTACATATAGGACTCTTTACCTTTTCTTTAATTTCTTTAGGGTTATATGTCTGTTAAATTAACTTTCCACATGAAAATGGCAACTCTAAAATCAGCTTGTAAAGGACTTAAGAACAAAGGCTCTCTCACATTTTTTTAATTCAATGAATCAACTGATAAGTATTTATTAGAATCTCCAATGCACCAAGAATTTGGCTATGCACTCAATCCCCATATCCCCTTATACACAAGGTGTTCAATAAAATAATTTTTGGCTGATTACCAAAATCAGGTTTTGATATTCAAAGAGACTAGAAGATCAAGTAGTCAACCTAGACAGAAGATATTATGTGAAGATGGAAAGTACTATCCAGAGAAACCTGAAAAGTCTTACATGAATGGACTCAGAGTGAATTGAGTAAAAAACCAGGATGATAGTTTATATTTTTATAACATTGTTTAAAAAAATTTTTTTTGAGAGACTTAAGAATTCTAATCAACACAATAATCAACTGTGACTCTTGAAGACTGATATTGCTGAATGCTAGCCATTTTCTGATTTAAAAAAAAAAAAGGTGATGGACTCAGGATTCAGAACTGAGACATCCATATTGGGATATGGCCAACATGAGAATCTGTTTTGCTTAACTGTGCATATTTGTTAGAAGAGTTTTAATTTTCTTTTTTCCCCCCAGTGGAGAGAGAGGAAAGAAAAAAGTTTAATCAAATTTTTTTTAAGAAAGTTAACTAACAAAATAAAGTATGAGTATTAAATGAGTGGTCTAAATAGTACACAAAAATCCTTTTATCAAGTAAGGTGTGGTGGGAGGAGAGGAATCAAGTGCAATAATAGTCACAAGATAAAAGACTGAGGAGAGGAAGAACTCTTCCCCTGGAACTGGGAAAACACATATTTTTGTTTTGTTTTGTTTTGTTTTTGTCATTCTTTGTAACCCCCATACTCAGCAAACTACCTAGAAAATAGTAAGCATTTAATAAATGCTTATTTACTGATTGATTGACTAGCTCTGATACCTTCTAAGTATAGAAATTATGTTTAATTTTTTTTATTCTCAGTATCCCCATCAGGAAAATGGGTATAATAATAATAATAGCTAGCATTTCTATATAACTTTAAAGTTTGCAAAACATTTTATATGTATATCTCATTTGTTCCTCATGACAATCCTGAGGAGGATACTATTATCATCATTCCCATTTTGCAGATGAGGAAACTGAGGATGAAAGAGCTTAAATGATTTGCCTAGAATCACAAAGATAGTAATTATCTAAGGGAGGCTTTCAGCTCAGATTACCCCAAGTTTCAGGACAGTGCCCTATCTACTATGCAGCCACCTAGCTTCCATGTTTGTACTATTTGCCTCACAGACTGTTGGGAGTTCTATATAATTAGGCTTGATGTTAGGAAAAGCTTCTAAATATTTATTTACAACTGTCCAAAAGCAGAATGAGGCTTCCTTGGGTGATAAAAATGATGGCTTCCTCCTGCTAAGAGGGTCTTCAAGTTGGTTGTTTTCCTTTGTTTTGAAAGGGGACCAAAATGATATCATTTTGTTAGACAATATCACTTATATGTCCAGCTGTGGCTGTTTAGACCAACATGGGCTCAGAGAACTCTGCCACAGGGCAGACATTTGTCCCTAGGAACGTTTGTAATTTCTCTAACTGTACATCTCACATTTCTTCTGAGCTAATTTTGATGCTATTTTGCTCATAATGCACAGCACCTTGTCTAAAGAGGGCACAACATGTATGATCCTATGTCAGTGTCCCCTAGGCCACACAATCAATTCTAAAGTTCTTAGGAAAGACCTGAGAGTTACCTAGTATCACTTTTTCTGACCAGCTTGTGAGCTCTTAGGAGAGACCTTGAGAGTGACATTGTATGATTTTTTCTGGCCATTTTTGCTCTTAGAGGACACACTGAGAGTGACCTTGTATTGCTTTTTCTGACCACCTTGTGAGATTTTAAGGGAGACCCTGAAAGTGACCTTGTATCACTTTTCCTGACTATCTTGTGAGCTCTTAGGAGAGACTTTGAGAATGACCTTGTATCATTTTTTTTAATGACTAGTTTGTGAGCTCTTAGGAGAAACCCTGAGAATGACCTTGTATCACTTTTTCCTGACTATTTTGTGTTCTTAGGAGAGACCTTGAGAGTGACATTGTATGGGTTTTTTTTTTTTTGGCCATCTTGCTCTTAGAGGACACACTGAGAGTGACCTTGTATTGCTTTTTCTGATCACCTTGTGAGGGCTTGCCATGTGTGAATTCTCCATAAAATAGTCTTTTTGGCAAATGTACATTTGACCTTTGAACAATCTGGCCAGCCCAATGGAGCACTCTCTGCAGTAGAGTTGGAATGCTTGGCAATTAGTTCGAGGAAGGATCTCAGTGACTGGTGTCTTATCCTGACAGGAGATCTTCAGAATCTTCCTGAGACAATTCAGATAGAAGACAATTCATTTCCTGTCATGGCACTGGTATATTGTCTAAGTTGCACTGGTATACAACAATGAGGTCCACACAATTGCCAGATAAATAATCAATTGCCCCGGATGTCTGGGATGTCATAGTAAGGGTTCTTTTAGATATATGGGTTGAATTAGACAGCTGCTATGGTCCTTTCCAAATCTAAAATTCTGATATTGTGTGATTTTGCAAATAATTTTGATTTGTTTGGGGCTTATGAATTTATTTGTGTGTGAAAATTTGAGGTCTGGAAACTCTTTTCACTGAGGTACATCAACAATTGATCAGCAATCACCCTCACAGTTCCATCTAGAATATGGTTGATAAATGCTTATTGACTGATTAGAGAGCTACTGGGGACACCAAGAGATAAAGTGATTTGCACACAATTAGTGTGAGGCAAGGGCAGAACTTGAACCCAGACTTTATTAACTGCCAAGTCTAACTCTAACCATTACACAAGACAGCTTTATATATAAATATGATTTCATATTTATATAGGCTTTAAGTTTTATAAAGTGCTTTTACTTAAAAGTATCAGACCTCAAACACTAGCTGGCTGTGGGGACTTTCCTCCATCCCATTTCCCTCCCCACCCCATCCCCACCATCCCCTGCCAATTGCCTCTGTTTCCTCAATGAGCTTGAAATGGAAAAGGCAAATTACTCCATTATTTCTGCCACAAAAACCCCTGATGGAATCCCAAAGAGTAGGACACAACATAAATGATAGAGCAAAAACAAAAATATAAGTTAGAACTGACACTCTAGCTCTTCTAAGACCAGAGTTCAAAACCTTGTTAACCTTGTGACCTTTAAAGGTCCCACTCTTCTGAATCTCTGTTTTCTTCTGAAATAAAAGGCTGGATTCACTAAATTCCAAGTTAATATCCTCTCCAGCTCTAATAGTTTGTGATCCCAAATTCAATTCTCTTTCCACACCATTAGGTGTAGAAAGTATAACAAAGCAAAGAATGCAAAGATCTTCTCTTGAGAAGGCTCAATTTAAAACTGGGTGAAATGCTGTAATTATGACTATTCCATCTTTTAAAACTATAATCACATCACTCACTGCCCTTCTTATTTCCTGCATGATTTCTTATGGGACTTATTTTGATGACCGATAGAAAAAACAATGACCCACAGGAAAAGAGGGCAGGAAACAAACAATGAAAACAGTAGGAAGTAATAGAAGATTGTTTAAATGATACAAAATAAACTAATTCAAATCCAGTACATTTAGTTTACTTTAACTCTTACTTATGGGGTTAAATTAAATGGTTTCCCCTTTACTCTACAGAACTGGTCGCTTCTCTAAATGCCCTTGTCACTCTGTTATAGTGGTAGGTTTACTAAAAGGCTAATTAACCTCTCCTATCTTTCCTGGAAATCCTTATTAATAACCTATTTTTGGTCTCACTCACAAACATATCAGTCCATTTACTTTCTGCTGAACTGCCCGGTGCTGCCAGCTTAAGTTATACTCCATCCCTGGTATTGAAAATAAAAGTGAGCAGAGGGAGATGCACTCTGGCATGTCAGTACAAAGTGCCACAACAGATTGAGAACTTCTATGATATAGGCTTATATATCAATGATCCAAAGACTTCTTCATGTAGAAGCTCTTCACCTGCATGATCTTTTAAGTTTCCTGTGTCCTTGTAAACAAAGAAATAAGAAATATGTTGTTTCACCTTAAATAAACTTTATAAAGAAAGCAGATTTAGATTTTTAAGTACTAGCCTGATCTAAGCTTTGGATAAAAACAATTTTTTCCCCACACAAATCATTACATTGCTTATTTCTCCAAACTACAGAAAATCTTCTGCTGAAAGCTTACCAGTAAGGTAATGATAAACACAAGTGAGAAATCTTCCCCATTCTGCTTCCAGGGAATATGATAGCATTAAGGATAATGATACAATTTTATGTGTGTGTGTGTGTGTGTGTGTGTGTGTGTGTGTGTGTTTTATATATATATAAAATACTTATATATTAAGAGCTGAAAGGAACCTTATAGAACTGGGAAGATCCTTATCAATCTTCTAGTTGAACTTTCCTCATTTTATAGATGAGGAAACGGAGACCCAGAGAGACCTGCTATTTTATAACAAAATTTATAATAATTTATAACAGATTTTTTAGAGAGTGCCTATCTATTAATTGACTCACTAGACAAACTGCTGATGAACAGACCTGGCAACATCCCTCACAACATCAATTTCTTTGCTTGAAACTCATTGCAATAAAATTAAACATTGGCAGTTTCTGCCAAGTGTTTTTTCCAGCATTGTAAACCTTAGAGAGTTGTCAGGAGTTCAGGGGTTAAAAGTCCTGCCAAGAGTCACACTGTTAATAAATGTCAAAAATAGGATCTGAATTTAGGTCTTCCTGATCCATAATATCTTTTTTTAAATTTAAATTTAATTTTAGATCTGTATCCCAAAGAGATCATTTAACTCACAAGCACAAAAATGTTTATAGCAACTTTCATTGTGGGGGCTAAGATTTAGAAATTAAGGGAGTGCCTATTTCATGAAATGTTTATGAAAAATTGTGGTATTTGAATGCTATGGAATATTATTGTTCTACAAAAAATGGGGAGCAGGCAGTTTTCAGGAAAATTTGGAAAAACTTATATGGACTGATACTGAGTAATAGAACCAGGAGAACACTGTACACAGTAATAACACTATCATGCAATGACCACCTTTGATAGACTTAGCTCTTCTCAGCAATACAATGATCTAAGACAATTCCAAAAGACTCATATTGGAAAATGCTATCCACATCCATACAAGGAACTATGGAACCTGGATGCAGATCGAAGCATACTAGTTTCATTTTGTTGTTGTTGGTTTTTCTTTCTCATGTTTTTTCCTTTTCGTTGTGATTTTTCTTCCACAACATAACTAATGTGAATATATGTTTAACAATCCTGTACATGTATAACCTATATCAGATTGCTGTTTTGTGGAGACAGTAGAGGAGAGGGGGAGAGAGAAAAAAATGGAAATCAAAATCTTATGAAAGTAAATGTTAAAAACTAAAACTAAATTCCAATAAAATAAATTTAATTTGTGCTCTGCGACTGTGAGCTGGGGTCCATCAGTCTCACTTTCCTAATTTGTAAAATAAGAATTTGTACAAGATGGTATCGAAGGTCTCTTTCAGCTCTAAATGCATATCATATTGTGATCCAATATCTAATAATATTAGACCTGGGAAAGACTTTAGAAAGATCATTCACTTCAACCCCCTGAGAAAAAAGACTCTGAGGCCTTGAAGAGATGAGGGACTTGCCCAAACTGTGCTGCCACCACTAAGATATTTACCAAACAGGACATCATGCTTTTGGCTTGCCGCATTTGACATTTTATCTATATGATTTTCACCAAACAGATCAAAGAAGTTTCCATACAGCTCTTCTTGGTTTCCATGTTTCAACTTGCTACCAAATCATTTATCGATTTAGTTTCTTTGTTTGGAGATTTGCTTTCTATATTGTAATAGTATAAAACTCTCTTTTCATTCTAAGTTTCCAAATGCCATAAAGGCTGGCACATCTAATTCCGGAATTAATGTCTTGAAAAGGCCTTTAATAATTTTGCCTGACATTGGCACCTGTTTTGTAAAAAGTCCTGCAATGAGTCAGGGATCAGAACATCTCAAAAACAAGCCACCTATTCATGCTAATCTCAACTTAACACAAGACTTGAGGATGATTACAGTTTATGCAGGTATAGATTTTCCCAGAGATGTATATATATGATAGAAAGATTATCTATCTATCTATCTATATATATATATATACACATACACACATACATATACAGACATATACATTGATATTTCTACAGGTATACAAACTTTTATATAAATTTATAATTATCTACATGCAAACACAGGGTGCCCCAAAATTTTTGATACAGTTTAAGCTTTAATAGCTTGGGACATATATTTAGTTCTCTGTGACATTAAGTAGATGATGCTTCCATATGGTCTCCTATTCCAAATACCTTGACTTCCCATTTGTGGTATTAGGTAAGAGAAATATAGATTAGTACACATTCCCAATTAATTTTGCTTAAAACATTTTAAATATTACTCAATTAGTTAAATATAATTTTTTTAGGGGAGCGAGTGGTCCTGGCCTATCAATTCATTAGAACAGAAATTCTCAGTGTGAAAACTCCTTTCATCAATCCAGATTAGTAACTTGTTTATAATTTGTAGTTTTAGAAACTACAGTTTTTCTCCAGACAACTTAAGTTTTTACGTTTCTGATCACTAGGTTATTGAATTCAATTGTATCAATTTTTTCTTGATCTAATCTTAATCCTCTGATCTACTTGTCATTAACCAATACCAAATAGTTTTGAAGACTATTATTTTATAGTATAATTTAAGGTCTGAAAGTATTACTTCCCTGTCATTCCTACCTCTTATATTATTTTATTAAACCTTCGAGATTCTAGATCTTTTGTTTCTTCTAAATTATTTTGTTAAGGTTTATGAAATATGCCTTTGATAGTTTTACTGGTATAGTATTAAATCTGTAAATTAATTTGTTATATTGTTGCAGACCAACTAGGAGCACCAATTATTCCTCCAACTACTTCAAGGCAGAGCTTCTTAATCTTTTTTTTTTTTTTTTTTTTTTTTTTTTAAATATCAGAGACTCCTTTGGCAGCCGGGTGAAGCCTATAAACCCCTTCTCAGAATAGAGCTACTGTTGTTTCTTTACATTCATAATTGGAGGAAATGCCAAATCTCAGTGAGAAGTTGAAAAATTTTTCCACTTAAGTTCAGGGACCCCTAAAACTGGGCCTGTGGATATCAGATTAAGAACCCCTGCTTTAAAGAATGTCTTATATTTGTAAAGGTTCTAAGTATGCCTTGGCAGGCTGACTCCCAGAGATATTATCCATTTCATAATTACTTTTTAATAACTTCCCTTTTATTATTTCCTCTTATATTTTGTTATTTCTATGTTATTGCTGATTTTGGATATATTTTGTATCCCATTAGTTTATTGAAGCCTTTATCACAATTTAAGTAAAGGATTTTGTGATTAGTAGATAAAGATATCTGTATCTCTTCTTTGCCTATCTTTATGCATTAATTTCTTTCTCTAGTCTTTGTTAGCATTTTTCAAATAACAGAGGGGAAAGGAAGTATCTTTGTTTTATTTCTATAATTTCGGGGAATGGTTGTCATGTTTGGCTGCTGCATTTAATATTAGATTTTCATTTTGCATACCTGATTTTTAGTGTTACTTTTTTAAAAGTCCTTTGCTTTATAGTATATTTTTTAGGGATTTTTAGAAGAAATATTATATACCAGCCTGAGAGTCAGGAAGATCTGAATTTAAATCTGGCATCAGACACTTATTAGTTCTGGTATTCTGGGTAAATATTTAAATTCTATTTGTCTCTGGAGGAGATGAAAAACCAATCCAGTATCCTTACTATGAAAACCACATGGACAGTATTGGTGTGTCTATAGGTCACAAAGAATCAGACACAACTGAATGATAACAATACTTTTCAAAGATTTTTTTTTCTTTATCAATTAATATATGACTTTTGATGTTTTTGTTTTTAATGTTGAACTATCCTGACATTCCTGGTAATCTAATTTGATCATATTGAATTGTATTTTAGATATTTGTGTGTATACATACATATATATATATGACAATATCATATGTGTACATATATATTATATATTTTTGCTATATTTTTAAAAACAAAATTTCATTTTAATTTTTTTGAATCAATATTCATTATTCATATTGGTCTATAGTATCATTTATTTTTCCTTCCTTAGTTGGAGCATTAAGTCTATATTTCATTTAAGAAAAACTTGGTAAAGAGTTTATTTTTATTAGTTTTTGAGAATAATTTGTTATTATAAATATTACTTATTTTAAAAATTTGTTGTCTTCTATAAATCCATATGGACCAGATATTTATACCTAGCTCAGTTTCCCTTTTGGAAACTAGATTGATGAAGACCTTTATCCGGTGACCTTTTGGTATAGAAATTTTATGTTTTTGCAGATAATCTATTTTGTTTAAATTTTCATTTGTGCTGAAAAAATCCTGATATTCCTTTTTGTTTCATTTATGTTGTTATTTCAGTTTGTCATTTTGTTATTTATTAATTTAACTTTACTCACATAACTTTTTAATTGGGTTATCTATTTTATTAATCTTTTCAAAGAATCAACTTTCAGTCTAATTTACTATATCTATCTTTTTTTATGTTTCTATTCTAATTTTCAAAACTTCCTCAATTGTGCTCATTTTGTGTATGTTTGGTTTTTTCTTATTTTTAAAATTGTGTTTTTGAGTTCACTAATCTTCTCTTTAAAATGTTGTTAATGTATTTATCTTGTAAAGGTTAGAAATCTTCCTCTGAGTACAGCCTTAGCTGCACCACAGAGTTGTTGGCCATTCTGTCTCACCAATTTTATTTTCATTAATATAGTTATTGTTTCTATGATTTGATTTTATATTACTAAGGGTGTCATTGTTAAGTCTCCATTTAGATTTCCATCTTTTATTTGTACTTTTTGTACTAATTATTTTTATCCTGTCATAGTCTATAAAGGATGTGTTCACCATTTTTTTTTTGGTGAAGATACCATGAAATGCTAGGAAATATGTATGTTATTTTTAACTAAGTTTTATCCATCAAATTAAGTACTAATTGTAATCCTAAATTTGAAGTCAATGCATAAAGCATTAACTTCTTTAATGTCCAGGGAAATTGTTTTTATGATTCACAAAAGGATTAGTAATTCAAATATTTCCTGGATGAAAAGTCTTATTCTGGTGGACACCAGGCATAAAAAATTTTGGGAATTCCTTTGCAAGTGTTTCTTATATTACTCATTCAAAGTTGATGAATTTGAAAAATATGAAAATAAGGGGAATAATTAAATCTATTAATTTGTGATCCTAATTATTTTGTGTGGATAGCTAGACCCAAATTTTTCACTTTTTAAAAAATTAATTTAGGGCGACTTCTGCAAGCCAAGATTGCACAGTAAGCAATAAACTGATATTACTTGTCCATATTTTCTTCCAAACATCCCCAAAATAGTTCCCCTAAACAAACCAACAAAAAGATGAGATGAAGTAATCTTTGAGCCAAAGAAACTTGGAAGAGTGTGAGGAAAGGTCTGTTTCATTTGAGGAAAAGAGGCATGCAGTACAAGATATAAAGTGTTTCAGCAAGCCAGCGAAAAGCCCCACCTCAGCAAACCAGTGTAGATCCTGAGTCCCAGTGCGGTGCAACAGGCAAATTCCAACACTAGGATCCCTCACTTGGCTTACTATATATAACCAGGGGAACAGATCGACTCCAGCTCCAAGAATCACCATGTGCTTCAGTGTTTCCCTAAGGAAGCTGCAGCCCTTAGCACAAGAAGCCCATGACTGCCCTTCCACTGGTGACACTACAGCTTCTTGGAGCCACAGATATGGTTTAGGTGAATCATGTGGACATCAAAGATGGAAAGTAGACCTGAAAAAAGCTTGGCAGCCTTCACATCAAAGCCACTAGTATTCCTGAACACACCCTATATACCAACTGATCTAATCCTAAAGAAAAAGTGGCCAAAGAACAAATCATAGAAACAATCTATTCATTAAATAAAATGATGAAACAAATACCAAAATTTAAGGGTTGCCAAAGTAGAACTTAGGGGAAAAATTATTTCTCTAAATTCTTACATCAACAAAATAGAGAAAGAGTAGATTAATGAACTGGGCATGCAACAACAACAACAACAAAACTAGAAAAAGAATAAATTAAAAATCCCTAATTGAGCACCAAATTGGATATCCTAAAAAATCAAAGATGAGATTAATAAGACTGAAAAGAAAGGAAAAATTAAGCTAATAAATAAACATAGGGAGCTAGTTTTATGATAAAACTAATAAGAGAGATAAGGCATTGGTTAATTTGATTTTTTTAAAAAGCAGAAACGCAAATATCAAGTATCAAAAATGAAAAACATAAAATCACCACCAATGAAGAAGATATTAAAGCAATCATTAGGAAATATTTTGCAATTATATGCCAATAAATATGATAATTTGAGAAAATAAATGAATATTTACAAAAATATAAATTACCCATATTAAGTGATAAGGAAAGAGAATGTCTAAGTAACCTCAAATTAGAAAAAGAAATCAAACAAGACATTAATGAACTCCCTATGAAATAAAGTCAAGGACCAGATGGGTTCACAAATGAATTCTACAAAATATTTAAAAAGCAATTAGTTCCAATATGGTATAAAAAATTTGGGAAAATAGACAAAGAAGAGTCCTATCAAAATCTTTGTATGACACAAATATATACTGATACCTAAACCAAGAAGAGCTAAAGCAGAGAGAGAAACTTATAAACCAATTTCCCTAATGAATATTCATGTAAAAATTTTGAAGACAACACTAGCAAGGCAATTATAGCAATATATCACAAGGATTACACCCCATGATCAAATGGGATTTATACCAGGAATGCAGGAATGGTTCAATATTAGGAAAACTATCAACATAATTAACCATATCAATAACAAAGCCAAGAGAAATCATATGATTATCTCAACAGATGCTGAAAAAGCTTTTGACAAAATACAATATCCATTCCCATTAAGACCAATAGAGAGCATAGGAATAAAGAGAGCATTCCTTAAAATAATAAGCAATATCTATCTAAAACCATCAGCAAAAATTTTTTGTAATGGGAATAAGCTTGAAGCCTTCCCAATACAATCAGGAGTAAAGCAAAGATGCCCATTATCACCACTGTTTTTCAATATGTACTAGAAATGTTAGCCATAGCAATAAAAGAAGAAAAAAGAAATTAAAGGAATTATAATAGGTAGTGAGGGAATAAAACCATCATTCTTTACAGATGATAAGATAATATACTTAGAAAACCCTAGAGAATCATCAAAAACACTTGAAACAATTAACAACTTTAGCAAAGCTGCAAATTAAAAGATAAATCCACATAAATCATCAGCATTTCTGTATATAACCAATAAGACCGAGTAGCAAAGGATAGAAAGAAATTTCATTAAAAAAAATTAACAATATAAAATCCTTGGCAATCTGTCTGCTAGGACAAACCCGGGAACTATATGAACACAATTACAAAACACTTTTTACACAAATAATGCCAGATCTAAACACATGGGAAAATATCAATAACTCATGGGTAGGTCAAGACAATATAATAAAAATTATATTTCTGCCTAAACTAATTTACTTATTCAGTGCCATACCAATCAAACTACCAAAAATTATTTGACAGAGCTAGAAAACATAACAATAAAATTTATCTGGAAGAACAAAAGGCTGAGAATATTAAGAGAATCAGTGATAATATACAAAGGATGATGACCTAGCAATATCAAATTTCAAACTCTGTTATATAGCAGCAGTCATCAAAATTGTCTGGTGAATCAGTGGAATAATTTAGGCACACAAAACACTGTTATCAATGACCAAAGTAATTTAGAGTTTGATAAAATGCATTAATTTCCTTACAAAATTGAATAGTAGTTATATCTTGTATATTCAAATATAATTCATTCATAAGTGAAAAGGTGTATAATCAACAAGTAACCCATTCTTTGATATAAAAATATTTAGAAAAATAAAAATTATTTGTATATAATGATTATGGGAAAGGGATAAATGAAGGGGATTAGGTAAGAAGATCCACTAGCATAAAATGTATTTTAATTTAGTATGGAATTTCATAATGAAACCCTGTACTTAACCTTCTCCCCATTCTAGACTTGACCTTTATCTTAGAAGAGGCTAGTTTAGTAAATCACCAAATTTATTATTACTTAACCTTCTCCCCATTCTAGACTTGACCTTTATCTTAGAAGAGGCTAGTTTAGTAAATCACCATGAACATGGACCTTTATCCTGTCTCTGTGTTTTCTATGTTACTTTTAGACAAAATAGTATTTGAGATAGTTATGATTTTGTGAGCTTTGAAAGAGCACAATGTTGAGCTCCCAGAAGTCTTGAAACTAGAATCCATGGCAGCATTTGAGAGCCATGTTCAACCCAGCATTGAGGCTGCAAGGTCTCTGTGTGGACCCAAGATCCCCAGGTCAGTGATAACTGAGATTATTAGCTGCCAGTGATTAGAAACCTATTCCATTTCCCCAGGTAGAAGCTATGGAGAAAGTGCATTGAATTTGAGCCCCACTCTCCTCAAGCACCAAGGTAGTCTAGGTTAGTGTGTGCCCTAGGTGTTGGAGAGAAATTCTGTAACTTCTGTGCTTGCTATATCTTTGCATTAAATATCCTTTTGTAAAAGCTAATCACTGTTAGCTAATAACAGGAAGGGGAACACACTAGAATTGAGGGGCTTAAATCAGAGGCAGTAGAGAAAATCACCCCCTGCCCTATCAAGAAGATAGAGCTAGTCCCATTCAAAAAGTGAGACCTTTTTATAACAGACTTCATTCCCCTCTCCACTGTTCTCCATACATGATGCTGTATCTCCCAGCACCTTATGTTTTCACTGGCCAGCTCACATGTACTCTCTCACTTCAGTCTCTAAGATCACATGTCCCCCTTCTTCATGAAATCCCTCCTGTTCCTCTGCCCCATTTACACCTCCGGATGCTAGGACTCTCCTTCTCAAGCTCCTCTGTATTCACCTTGCATACTCTATACACACTTGTATGTCATCTTTCCTATTAGAATGTTCCTTGAGATCAAGGAATATTTCCATTTTCTTTTTTATATCTTTTTTTTGGTATTCTTAGCATAATGCCTGGCATTTAATAAATGCTTGTTGATGGATTGATTGTCTTCTGATTGAACTAAATATATGAGGTTCAAAATTTCAACTGGCATGTTAGCTGCCCAGGATGGTTTTTTCCCCCACCCCTCCTTCTCCAAATTCTCAGAAAAAAATAAATCTATTAATGCCTTGGACATGGGAATTCTAAAAATGTCCCTTTTGGGGTCAAACCAAATCTTGTTGACAGACAGAATACAGATGGGAATTGTAAGCAAGTGAGGAGATAAGGAAATTCAACTAACTAATGGCACACTCTTACCAATTAGCTGGACCTAATTGTCAGTAACCCCTCCCCCTTTTAAATATTCATGTGATGCTCCTAAAAGGTACTCTGAAGAAAAACTTGTATACTGAGAAAAATTCTCCTAGGGAGAAACTTAGCTGTTGAGAATGTATTTTAATTCTAAGGAAATTCACAATGAGAAAAGACAAATATAGAATTCACTGTGGGAGGCTGGGGGGTGGGGAGGAGAAGTTTTCAAAAAGCTTGAAGCTATAAACATTTGCAAAGTCAATTCTATCATTAATAAAAATGGAAAGAGTTTTAAAATTGTCTTTCTTTACCTGATGAAAGCCCAAGTAGTCCACAATCGTTGATGACGCATAAAATATCATGCCTTCTGCACTCACCACCAGAGCAAATCCATTAAGAGACTGGAAAAGAAGGATAAATTTGAAATTACTTTAAACATCAGAAAATATTACTGAATGAATCCTTATCTATTCAATTGTCAAATCTTAGTTTCTAACTTTACAAATACTTTGCTATACATCTTTTTCTGTGACTTCATTACTCATCTCCTTTTTTCACGCCCTAATCATTTCTCATTTAGACTTTTAAAAAAGTAATAGCTTCCTAATTGATTTCCCTTTCTCAAATCTTATTTCACATATTTCATTCAAATCTTATTCCATTCAGCTGTGAAAACAACTTTACTAAAGCAGAGATCTGATCAACTCTCTCAACAGACTTCAATGGCTCCCTATCATCTCCAGAATGAAACACAAAATCCTTTCTTTTGTATTTAAGGCTCTTCATCAGTTGGTCCTTCTCTTCCCTGACCTCCCCCTTATACCAGCTGGTTTTTCATATTTAAATGTCTCTTTTGGTTTCTGTTTTTTTTTTAATTTTTTTGTTTTCTGTTTCAGTTTTTCTATACTTTCCTCTCCTCGATCATTCTATGATCCAGCTATTTGTGGTTTACTTGTTATTTTTTAAACATGTCACTCCACCCATCTCTTCAATGCCTTTGCCCAGGCAATTCCCCCATGCCTTAAATGTACTCCTTTTTCACCTCTGTCTCTTAGTTACCATTATTTCTTCCAAGATTCGATTCAAATCAACTTTTTTCTCTGAGACATCCTTCTTTTCTGGATATGCTTTATATGTACCTAATTAACTTGATGTTGCTTTCCCCATTAGATTGTGAGACCCTTAAAGTCAGGAAATATGTTTTTGCCTTTTTAAAACAATATCCCTAGCATTGAGCACAATGCCTGGAACTTAGTCAACACTTAATAAAGGCTGCTGAATGACTGAAATCCTTCAGAATATAAAATGGCATCCATTTGTCTTTATAGATACACATTTTTCAGTCGTTTTTATTATATTCATCAACACCACCCACAAAAACATATTTCAATCCTCACCCATTAATAGGGAGCATGGGAATTGGGGTGGAGCTCCAACTGGCTAAAGCCATCTGTTTTTTTGTTAGTGAATGAAAATTATAAAAGACAACAGGCAATGAAATGAATTAAAATTTCACTTTCCCCTTTGTTGATTTATCCTATTCATGTACTTTCTACTCTAGGGAATTGGGGGGGGGGGGAGAGTGGGAATAGAAATTGTATTATCTGTGGGTTTTTAAAAATTAATTTGTTTATTTTCATACATATTGCTTTATGAATCATGTTGGAAGAAAAAAATCAGAACAAAAAAATAAAAACCATGGGAGATAAAAAAAAAACAAAACAGAAAAAACAAGTGAACATAGCATGTGTTGATTTACATTCAGTCTGGATGCAGATGGCATTTTCTATCTAAAGTCTGTTGGGATTGCTTTGGATCACTGAACCACTGAGAAGAACCAAGTCTTTCATAATTGATCATAGCACATTCTTGCTTTTACTGCTTACAATGTTTTCCTGGTTCTGCTTGTTTCACTCAAAACAGTTTGGGTAAATCTAGAAATGGTATTATTTGACAGAAATTTTTTTTTCATGAAAACAGCAAGTTTACTGGAACCACATTCCTTTCTTATACTTCAATAAATATCTGTTGATGTTAGGTTTTTTTCAGTTGTGTCCACCTCTCTGTGTGAGGGGGGTGTGTGTGTGTGAGTGTGTGTGGGTATTGGCAGATACTGAAGTGGTTTGCCATTTCCTTTTCCAATGTTAGATTAAGGCAATGAAAAATTAATTGGCTTGCCAGGGTCATACAGCCAGTAAGTATCTGAAGCTGGTTTTGAGCTCGTGAACATGAATCTTTCTGATTTCAAGCCCCATGCTCTAACCATGAGCTCCCTAGCTTCCCCCAATAAATATAACTAATGATAAAACACAGCTTCACCCAATAAATATAACTAGTGATAAAACATAGCTTCCCCCAATAAATATAACTAATGATAAAACGTAATCAAAAGATCAATGGATAGTTTATACACCATGCTTGTTTCAGTGCTTCTGGGATCCTGATAAGTTTTATCATATCAATAAATAAATCTTCTCTGTAGTGCTTTTCTTCTAAGGAACTCTGATACTAATCAAATATAAACACCACAACTTTTACAATATCTCTGTTAATTTTAGAAGAAAGCAATTTGGCTAATGTGGAAATATGTTTTGCAAAACTTCCACATATAAAGCATGTCAAATTTCTTGTCTTCTCGATGGGTGGGGGATGTAGTAGAGCGAGGGAGAAAATGTGGAACTTAAAAATAAAATTGAAATAGAAAAAAAATTTAAAAGAAATTAAGAATTATTGTCTTCATTTTATTTCTGGATAGCCTAAAGTACAAATGCATTTCATGCCTTGGATCATAAGGAAAGTCAATAGTGAGTTCAGTAAGTTAATGCTGAGTCCCAGAGAAAAGATGATGAAACACTCCTTCCATGGCTCAGCAGAGCTAATAACTGACCAATTGGGCTTGGCCTGGGACCTATTGTTGGTTAATGAGAGCCAGAGTGATTTGAATTTAAGGGATGGTCTTTAAGAAAAAATCCAGCCAGCAAAACTCAGGATATCTTGGGAGATTTCAGCATTTAAAAAAAATTACATTCCTTTGGGCAGAAACACCTGCAGGTAAGGTTATGATACTCTATGTGAACAGAAAGAAGGGAAAGAAACAGGCTTACTTTCTGGGGAAGCACATTTAGTCTCTGAATACTTAGAAGAAAAGATACTTGTGGCTGGAGACCCTCTTTCTGGGAACATTTCACTTTCTACAGGCTTGCTCTCTGGGGAAGCACAGTAAGTGAAAAAGATGGGTATTTAATGAAATAGAGGCTTTTGAAGTATTTCTGATAAAAAGACAATACCCGAGTAGAAAAAATATGACTTTCAAACATAAGACTCAAAAGAAGCATCAAAAGGAAGTAGGAAAAGTCAACAAAACTATACAAAACACAGAGGAAAAGATAATTGTGCTTGGAGACACTCTCTGAGAAAGAAAGGAAAGAAAAGAAAGGAAGGAAAAAGGAAGGAGGAAAAGAAGAAGGAAGAAAAGAGATGTTAGTTCCATTTGGGTTCCCAACAGGGAAGCTCTATCACAGAGGTTGTTGTTTGTCCTCTGTTCTCAAAGAGGACCATGACATCAGGGAGGTGATGCCATGATATACAAGTGAGTTGGATTTAAGTGAGGGAGGGCTGGGCAACAAATAAAAAGCTCACTTTCCCCTCCAGAGCCTTCTAGGGAAAGTAGCCAGATATAGCTGGGCACTGATTGCCTCAGAGTGAATGTAAATAGAAATTGTTTCTGTTTTGGCCAGAAACTCTAAGGATCTTCCCCTCCCAGATTGATTTTTTTTTAATCAGGTAAAAGAAACCATTCTTTGCCTCATTTCTTACCTTCCCTTAATCACTGACCAGACCTTCCTCCAGTCAAACTGAGACCTGTTAAAGACCTTGGCTTGAAAAAGACCAAAGTGTCCCACTGTATCCTATTCTATTTCCCGTCATTCTGATCTATATCTAGCCATAGGACCTACATGGTTTTGGAAGAGAAAGTGAGGCAGGTGAACTTGCACAGCCCTCCGTCACTTAAATCCAATTCCCTTGCATGTCATGGCATCACCTCCTAATGTCATGGTCCCCTTCAAGAACAAAGGACAGACAACAGAGCCTATCAATATCTCTACCTCAGTAGGCTTTGTTTAATTTCTTTCCTTTGTTTCAAGGAGGATTTGATGGGACAAGGGGTGGATGAATGAAGGGAAAGAATAAGGATGATGTAAATTGGCAATTACCAAAAGATTTATAAGACCAAAAATATATGGATGTTATTTTGGAAAATTGGGTTCTACTCCTTTAGCCCATACTGACCTCCAGTTTCTCCATATCTGCTCTCTCTTGTAGCCATCTAGAATAGAAGGATATATCATATCATACCTTGAGAGTTTTCTCTGAAGAAATTATAATCTGTGTTTAATATTTTATGTGAATACCAAATTTACTGTTCAGAATAGAGTGTATGAATTTGGCTTCACTAAGATTATTCATTTTAAGGGACTTAGAGTCCAAATAATTAATAATAATATCTAATGTTTATGTAGTGCTTACTATGTGCCAGGCACTGTGCTAAGTGCATAACAATTTTTGTCTCACTTGATCTTCACAATAACCCAGAAAGGTAGGTGTTATTATTACTTCCATAGTATAGATAAAGAAAACTGAAACAGAAGTAAATTTAGTGACTTACCTACCATCACACACTTAATGATCCAGCCTTTATTTAAACTCAAGTCTTCCTGCCCAACACTCCAAATTTAATCTCTGAATACTAGACTATAAAAATTAGGGTTATTTTCCCAATAGTGACCAAACAGCTTTAAAGTACATGTTTTTCCCACTTTCTAATTTAAAAATCTATTCCTTCCTCCCACAGAAATAACTAAGTATAGAAAAGACACAAAGAAAACAAATTTAAGCGACTAAACTTCTCACATGCAGATACAGCTAGTCCTAAACCTCAGAAGGACCTGAGTAGTCAAAGTCAAGCTTTGACCCAAAAAGAGGTCATGAAGAGTAGGACATAAATGAAAAATGCCTGAACATATTTACAGCTCACTCCCATTTATTATACTTTTAACAAGGTAAAAGAGTTAAGTAAAAATATAAAATGAACATCATCTCATAAGTACCACTTCCCTTCTATTTAAAAAAATGAACAAGATCACTTTTCTCTCTTTTTCATCCTTCATATCCCATTGGGGGAAAAAAAAGGAAAAGAAAGATTATTTTGACAAAGATACATACTGAAGCAAAACATATTTCTCTAATGGTTGTACACAAATAAATATATTCTGAGTGTGTGTGTGTGTGTGTGTGTATGTGTCTATCTCTGTCTCTGTCTCTCTCTCTTTGTCTCTCTCTCTCTGTTTCTCTTAGTCTCTGTCTCTGTCTCTCTGTATGTATGCATGAATTCTGGTAGAGAAGAGATTTCAAAGAATTAAGGGTAGGGATAGGTAGGGTCCCATATGTAACGAAGGCTAGAAGGGTGGACTGTACTACGCAGTGGCCATATAATGTACTATAAGAGGCTTCCCCTCAGAGGAAGAAGAGAAAGAAGGAGATCAAAGCTAATTGATGTCACAGAATATGAAGCCATAGGCTACTAGATATATCTATGATCCCAAGGACAAAAATTTTTCAGGATAAGTTCTCATTTACTGAATAATACCAGGTATACAAATTTTACATATCTTTGTATTTACATACATACATTTATGTGTGTATGTGTGTGTGTATATATATATATGTGTGTGTATATATATACATAAATAAATATAACATTTCCCCTCAGGTAAGTACTGGCCACCACAAGGTGCCATCCATCATGACTCTTATACACATATACACAAATATGTACACATATACACATGTTTATGTGTATATGTTTTATTCCATACTCCAAATCTGTTGCATCTCTGTAATGGATACTATGTTTCATCATTGGTCCATTAGATCTTATAACTTTCAAAGTTGTTTGTTTTTACAGTGTTGAGATTATGGAAACTGTTCTCCTGGTTCTGTTCATTCATCTTCAGTTTACAAAAGTCCTTAAAACCGCTCATTTTTATAATACTGATATTCTAGTAAAAAAGATTCCTCTGGCTCTGTACTGACATATGTCAGTTTTTTGAGTATCTTATAATGTAGTCCAGACTTACTAAACTTTTTCCATTTACCACCCCTTTTATCCTGAAAGATTTTTATATGACTCTAGGTATATAAAATACATATTCCAATAAATTATAGTTTCATGACTCTCCTAAACAAGCACATTCAATTATGAGACCCCATATGGAGTACAAACTATAGTTTAAGAAGCTCTGAAGTAGTCAATCTGGGCTAAGTGACTTCAATTTATTAAAAGCAACTGTATCAATTAATGTATCTTTAGCCACCTATTTATTTAGATTATCAATTCTATTAGCCTTTTTTTGGTTGTTGTTATACTGATCTTTCCAGTCTCAAGGTCATTCATTATTTTTGACAGAGAAAATAATCATGAAGCAGTTCTGCCCTCCCTCTATTGTCAATTGTCATCATCCACATCATGGGTGCCAAGGATCTCTTTTTGTACTTGCCTTTTTTCCCTAATAAAGATAGCTTAAACAAACAAAAACCTCCCCCTCTACCTTTGTTGATTTTTAATTTTTTTCACTAAAATCAATTCAGTCTGAGCTGTAGGTCTAAACATTATTCTTCCATATAATTTGCCTTCAACTTTTGTAACCTGCCTTTACTTTTATATTGGATACAGAAGTGTGTATTTAGGGCATGTGTCAAGTATGATAGGGAAAACTAGGAAACCCTTGTAGGTATTATTTCTTTCAATTAAAGGAAAAGGGAAAATCATTGGTCATATAGTACTATGATGGCACCTTCTCTATGTGTACATGGCTTTTAAAAAAATTAAATTGGTTGATAACTTCTCCATCTACATATTCAGATAATTACACTTTTCTCCTTCCCACTGGGATTATTTCCTTTGTTTCTTCAAAACTTCATTCTTAAAAGTTTTCTATTTTTCTTAGGCCAACTTCCCTTTAGGAATTACTGTTCATAGGATTGTGCCTGGAAGAGTATGCCCACATATTCTGTTGCATGAATTAACTTTTTCCTCTTTTTCCTCAGGGAAGAACTGGCCACCATAGGGTGCCATCTCTCACAGCCTTCTAGCTGCAGCTATATTTGGGAACCTACTTATACCTTCCATGACTCCTTTGAAATCTACTCTACCAAAATCTAGTATGAATGGCATTCCATATCCAGTTTTCATCTCCTCCTCTCTTACAAATTTCCATTAAAGGACAGTCACTTTCCCTCAAATTCTAATAATTTCTTCTAAAATAATGAATTTTTCCCTATTGGAATCAGATCCAGAATAGAAGTTCCCACACTACTGGTTCCTTCAATTTTTGAGAGAAGAAATTATCATAACAGAACCTCTCTGTTCTGTTTTTAGTATAGGAAGAACTCCTATAGCTGTCTGGATAATTGAAGTCCTCCATCAAAATTACAGACCATGCCTCTGGGCTAAGTCTTTGGATCCATTTTTGGAACTCTTCATCAATTTCCTCTTTTGTTCAGATGATCTGGAACATATTCCAGTGGCCAAATTATTTTTTTATCCCATCACTGATACTCATTCGAATGCTCTTCATCATGTTCTTTCTGGTTCCTGGGTTTCCTCACGTGAATATTTCTTCTTTCTAATATTTCTTTTACTATCCCTTTTGACTTACTCTGTATGTTTTGAATAAGACATACCTATCCAAAATTATATTCTAATAATGATCTTATTATACCAAGTCTCAGTGACACACATAAGGTTAAATAAACCTCCTTGTACCACTACCTCTAGTTCATGTTATTTATTTTATCATTTATTTAGTCTGTGGTTTTTAGTAGAGTAAGAACTCCTATAGCTGTTTGGATAACTGAAATCCTCCATCAAAATTACAGGTCATGCCTCTGGGCTACGCCTTTGGATTTATTTCTAGAACTCTTCAATTTCCTCTTACTGGATTACTTTTCCCCTGATGACCCCAATAGATCTACTTTATCATTCCCTACAATACCAGCAGAAATTTTGTCACCCTAACATCCAGATCCCTCTTCTTCAGGAAAAACCTTAGCTGTTTTTTTGTTTTTGTTTTTGTTTTTTTAAGGTGCAGGTATTTAGTGGAACATCTTCCTTTTTTTCTCTGTGTGATATTTCTTTCACTCTCTAATGTGCAGATGCAGGATTTCCCTCAGCCATTTCAGATTCACTTTTTCTTCCATTTAAATTGTGATTCTACTTCTTTCTGATGTTGTTTTAAGAATGTTTCCTTGTCCCTGATCACCTGAGATATGGAGAGGTCTTCCTTAAGCCCTTTCACCTTCTTTTCTAGGAGGAAAACCAGCCTACACTTTGAACATAGATTGCAAAACAATATATAAAATTACCCATTCCAAACAAGTCACTGAAAAGCTTTTTCTGCTTTTCTTACTGATTGAAATTCTCTTGTCTTTCAAACTGCTTGTGAGTGTTTATAATTTATTTATTTCCTAAATATCTCTTAAAATCCTCACACTCATTTTTCACCTCAATCATTTTCTAGCAACAGAGCATTTCTGTTTTTATCTTTGAACAAACCAATAGTCATATCAGTCCTCCTTTTTCTCTCATTAATACATAATTTTGTTCTACTAATTGTTTTAAATTTACCAATTCAACTTAGAACAAACATGAATTTGGACTTACATTAAAAAATCAGCTCATTAGAGTATCTTGAAATACTAACATGAACCACAGCTATTTGTAAATCTGAATTCTTAAACAGTACAGGGAAAATTCCATCTGGTCCCACTGCGTTAAATTTTTTATGAGTAGTAACTGGAAAATCCAGTGTGCTTGCCTGGGTTTCTTCCAAGTGGGGCTGTTGAAGAGTTTGTAAATATATGTGAATCTTCCCCAGGAGGCTTTATTCTCAGAGGTATAAAGTTTCTTGGAAAAAAAATTCTATGAAACATTTGGGGGTTGTTTATTTGTTTTTATCATTAACAAAAATCCAAATTTCAATGTTATGATAGTTCAAAAGACAGTCAACAAAAATGGAAAATCTAACCTAGAGTTTGGAACAATTTTGTGAATACCATTATTTGTAAAATAGCCTGAAAAGAAGAGGGATAACATCCTCCCTTTATCTTTCAAGTCTTTCCCAAACAGTCTAGATGAAACAACTGATTAAAAAAAAGGAAAACACCTTATTGTTGCTTAGAGATGAATAATTTGGCATATATCCATTTCTGTTTCTATAAAATACATTAAATTATTTTATTAGAGAATTTATTTTTTTTAAGTTCTCTCCTGATAGTTTGAAAAAATGAGGCATATCTTTAATTTCTAGAATTGTACTTCCATGTACACCTAGACCTACTAAGGACAGAAATGTCACAGCCATTAAGTTTACTTCAGTAGTATATATGTAGAGGTATTGAATAATACCCCTTTTCCAAAAGCTATATTGCTTATATATCAAATCTTGCCCTGGGTTTAAAAAAGAGGGAACAGGGAAATTCAAAACTGAAAAAGATATGAAAAATTCTAAAATAAAGTAACTATATGACAATAGTTTTTATATCCCCCCCCAAAAAAAAAATTTTACAAAAATGTCTCACAGTTCTTGCATGAGTTTAGTAACCTATTCTCCTTGTTGCAATATATCATGGTGAATAGAGAGCTGGTCTCAGAAAACCACCTGAGTTCAAATGCATATAAAAATATGAATCTAAGTCATTTCATTCTTAGTAAAAAATAAAAAAAAGGCAACTCTTAAAGATTGCAAGTGACAGTCTAAATTAGTTGGAGGAGTTTACTCACCTGGGAGTTCTTGCCACCAATGAAATTACAGATCCAATGACCATCCTCTATATTCCAGGGAGACACCCCTCAAATGTTTCCTACATATGAAATTCTGTCTTAAGCCCTAAGGATTCAGGGCCCAAAACAACTGTGTCTAGGAGAATTTTGAATCTCAAAATATAACAATGATGAGAATTGGTGCCGCTATAACAAGGAAGTGCTAGAGACATCAGAAAAAGAGAAACTTAACTTACTCAATGATAAAGAACCACAAGAGTGACTTCATGCCATAATTCAGACAATAGCACTTTTTAGCTTCAGCACAGTCCGCATTATTGCAGTTGGGTTACCAATTTCCCACCTGTAACCAAGAGCAAGAGTGCAGACTAGGATCTGACAAAGATTTTTAAAGATCAAGGAATGAAATCTGGCTATTTCTGCACAATGTCAAAATAAACAGCTGAAAAAGGAAGAATTCATTCATGCTTATTTTGTATGCATTAAAGTTCCAAAAAGAGTTTGATAAAAGCAATTTTAAGAAATAAAAATAATTGGAGGGAGTTTTGTTTGTTCTGTAGATTCAACTTCATCTAAAGGTCCTATTTCTATAACAGCATCAGAGAAGATACAGGAAAAGTCTACTTTGGATACTGGGATAAGGAAAAATAAATCATGTCTTTATCCTATTCCTCATCCCTTACAGAACTCCTAGAGCTCTTGTCTGGCCCTCATGGAAGTGAATAAATGTGAACTATGGTACAGTGAAAAAATTGCTTAAACTACCAATCCTAAAACCTGACTCTATCACTCCCTACTTGTGTCATAAGGGTCATTTTGTTTAATTTCTGGGGTTCAGTTTTCCTCATCTGTAAAATGAACTGGATAAATTTAGCTAAATCTTATTTAGCTTCTAATTCTGAATCTATGCTCCAATATAAAGATCCCTAGGAAGTATAAGGAAGAAAAGGACAAGGCAGGGACTTTTAAACATTCTCTCAAACATTCCTAAATCTCCTTAGTCAACCCATTCCCATGATTTCCTCTGTAGTTGCAATATGTCAGTGATAGTGACAGCTATCCCCAAATGAACCCTCTGCCCAGCTCTTAGAGTTAGATGGAGGGGGCTCATAGTTCCTTTGGCTTTTTGTCTTCTAGCTTTGTGGCTGTGGACTTTCCCAAATGGATGTGCTTACTGCACTCTAATGACATTCTACCAACAATAGTTCAAAGACCAAAGAAATTTTCAAGGCTTGAGTACACAAAACCTCTTCTTAAAAAAGATTTTGTGAGATTAGTCACAACTAAAAACAACCTTAATTTTAACTCATACAACTGAAATGAAGAAAAAAAAAAAGGCTATAAAATGCCATTTGGCAAGTCATATGGATTCAATGACAGATAGAGTTGCTGATCCAGAATAATCTCAGCAAATGCTTTGAAACATGTGGGACCATCCTTTAAATATGCATCATGAACATTTGTTTGTTTTCTTTCCTTTAAAAAAAAATCCTACATGATTTTCTTACATCGTACATGGAAAATGAAATCACTTTTCCAAGTGGGAAAAAAAAGTTTGGCCTCAAGCTTAGGACTGAATGTTTATTTATTTTTTTAAAAAAACATCTATATTCAATTACAGAATGTCACGACAAGTTGCACCTGCCATTTAAACTAGTACAATCCATTTATCAGTTCAAAGCAAGTATAGCAGTGCTCCAGTGCCCAGCTTGACTCTGAGATAAGAATTATCAGTTTTGCCCATTCCTAGGCACTTGTAATTAATAAGTGGATTCTCTGGAGCAATTAAAGGCAAACATTTTGAGGAAGATAGGACTTCCTTTGGTAAAAGCCTTTAAAGATAAAGGCAAGAGGCTTTAAATATCTGAGTTTTTTCTAGTCCCATAGCAGAAAATTAGCCAGTAAGTACTTCAAAGATATTTTTGTCAAGGTCATGGCATAGAAAAAAAAAGGAGGAAAAAGGAACAATTCTAAACAACCTCTCTCTTATTGCTCTTCCTTGAAATAAAGGAAAATTCACTCACATTTTGGTCCCTTGAGAGCTCATTGCCATAGTTACCAAAATACAACAGCCAAGGCCTGCAGCCATGCCTTGCTATGAACAGCTTTTTCAGTCACGCAAGCTGGGCACTAATTTTCCAGGGTCAGTTGGCTTTCATATTATCTGGAACTGCTTCACTTAACAGTGAGCTGCTTGTGTGTGTGTGTGTATGTGTGTGTGTGTGTGTGTATGTGTGCATACAGGGTGGGGTGTATGTATTCTAGTGATTTGAATAATTAGCTGTTTATGGATTCTGCAAATAGTAAACTCATCCCTGAGTTTCTTCCATGAGACCATCTACTTAAAAAGAACACTGGAGTCATTTAGTTGACCATTTCTTACAACAATCAGAGATGAAAGAGCTCATAAGTTGTACCTCCATCCTTAGGCAGGATGCAGAAAAGTCATCTGAGAAAGGTGTGCACCAATACTGTTTGAAGGGGACTGTCAAAGAAAAAGTTTCAACCCCACCCTTTTTTTTTTGTTAAACTGTTTCAAATCCTCATGGTCAGTTCTTCTTAATGACTAAGCCCCTCATCCTACTATTTAAATCTGCTTTTTTTGTTGTTCTGTTTTTAGGAGAAAAGAAGGCCAGCAGACTACCATATGATTCAATTAAATAAACATTCATTAAGCACCTGTTGTAAAGCACTGTCTACAAACAAAACAAAGACAGAAAACAGCCAATATCAACATCCTCACATACATACTGCCACCATGTATATTCTCTAAGAGTTTTGGGCTGGGGTCAGTAGGACAATATATGCATAGAAAAATTAGATGATCTGAGGGAGGAGAGAGTCCCAAGAAGAGCCAGGGAAGATTTCAAAGGAAAAAACAAAGGGGAAAACATCTGAACTAAAGCCTTGAAGGCAGATGGAAATTCTAAAAAGTAGAGAAGAAGAGTTGCTAAAAGGTAGCAAGTCTATGCAAATGTACTTAAAGCAAGCAGATATTGGATGAAATATTTAAGGAATAGTTAGTAGGCCAGTTCAGGTAGTATGTCGAATTTAAAATAAAGGGGAGTAATATGAAATAAGGGCACCTAGACGGTACCACAGTGCAGAATGCCCAGTCTGGAATCAGAAGAACTCCTCTTCCTGAGTTCAAATTCATTGGATACTGGAACCATTCCAGTATCGTTACCAAGAAAACCTAAAATAGGATGATGAAGACTCAGACGTGACAGAAACAATTAAACAACAGCAAAATAGGAAAAACCCCAAAAAGATAGTTTAGAAATGAATTGTAAAGGCCCTAAGTACCAACTAGAGGAGTTTGTATTTTATCCTTATCTCACTGAAGGGAGTCACTGAAGGGTTTTTTTTGTTTGTTTGTTTGTTTGTTTTTCACCAAGAGAATAAGACAACCAGATCTAAAATGGAAAGAAGGTTGTTGTGTTGTGTTGTGTTGTGTTGTGTTGTGTTGTGTTGTGTGGTGAATATAGTCAATGAGGCCTGCCAACTGATTGGCTACAGGTAAATCAGTGAGGAAGAGGGATGAGTTAATGATAATTGCTCCAATTTAGAATGAAACAGAATGGAATGTAATATTCATTTATTAAGCACCTACTAGGTGCCTGGCACTGTGCTACAATTTTTAATCTCATTTGATCTTCAAAACAACCTTAGGAGATTGTAGCTATTATTATTTCTCATTTTGCCACGGAGGAAGCTGAAGAAGACTAACATTAAATGATTTGTCTCTAAGTATCTGAATCCAGCTCTGAACTCTGGTCTCTACTGTGGGATTGACTACAGTTAATGTCTGCAAAGCACTATACATATATCATCACATTTTATGACTCTGAAGTTACAAAACTTGGTGATTGAATGGGAAGTGGTACCCTCAACAGGTTTGGGAGAGCAGTGGATTTACAGGGGAAGAAAATCATTTCTACTTTGGGTATGATAAATTTGAACTAGAGATAGGGTATCCAGATGGAGAGGCATTGCAAATTGCAGAGATGCAAGTTGTAGTTTCAGAGAGAGGTTAGATAAATACTTTTTAGTTCAATCTTTATATTTTATTTTCATTAAGTATTTCTTATATTCCTTCCCTCTATGGGGCACTGCACTAGTGATAGGGTACAGCTTCTAAGGGAAACATAGCAGTGAGAAGGTCCCCCAACCTTAGATGCTTCTCTTCTAACAATCTGTCAATGATTCTAAAGTCCTCTAGCTTTAGAATCTGTGACCGAGGTCCCCCAGCCTTAGAGTGCTGTTGTTCTAACAATTTGTCTATCAGTGATTCTAAAGTCTTCTGGCCTTAGAACAGTCCTACAAACATTACTGACTGTCAGACAGATAATCTGTCAGTGATAACCAAGTTCCTGAGACAATAGTGAATAGACCACCTCTCAAACCTACCTGTAAGCCATAAAATTAGCAAATTAGCATGAAGCTCTGGTCTAATGTTGTCCTATAAATTTATCTTATTTCTCTAGGTTTCTTGCTAAATCCTTTTGAAACTTAGCCCATTACAATTGACATTATAATTACAATAAATTTTGCCTTTTGACTGAGAGATGAGTTCAAGCCTGCAAATTCTTTTGAGACACCTTGTAACATGGGTCTGTGACCCCCAACCATTGGGGTCTGGACCCCAATACTAGTAGTAATAGTATTCCAGAATTTTAAAAAAAATCAGTATTTTCCACAATCTCATGTGCTAAAATTGCCTTTTGTAACCTCTTCTGGTTTTTTAATATCACTTCTCAGTCGTGATGATCAGAATCAGGCAGAGTCTCTGAGAAGTGTTGAGTATCTGTTTCTTCCTGAATTATCCTGCCATTTCCAAAATGTATAAACAACATTTAAATAAGATGATGAACAAAATGTACTGCAAGAAACCAACTTTTCAATATAAGAATAAATATGCTATTTAATATGAAAGAATCTGAATATTTCCTAACTAAAGATCTCCAAGAATTTTATTTTTTTCTGGTTATACGTGTATATTAACTTTTTAATACACATTTCTTTATTAATTATATTGGGAGAGAAAAATCAGAACAATAGGAAAAAACCATGAGAGGAAAAGAAAAAAGAAAAAAAGAGTGAACATAGTATGTATTGATTTACATTCAATCTCCATAGTTCTTTTTCTGGTTGCAGTGGTTTCTATACAGAGTTTATTGGGATTGCCTCTCCAAGAATATTCTTGACCAAGAAAGAACCTACGCTCAGGATATAAACATTTCATTGATTGTCAGGATTGGAATAGAGCTCAGGAATAGGACAGGAATGCCTGTTCTACTATGCTTGATGAATTGTTTTCCAGTCACTCCTCGAGGACCTTCTGGGAGGGAGAACCAATGTCTCTGAAAGGGTAGGCGGTTTTTTTCCTTACAATTATCCTTTTTTGGAACTTTTGTCCTTTTCTCCTAGTTTTGCCCTTAAGGGCCAAGAAGAACAAGTCCATTTCCACAAGACAATTTTTCAAACTGTTATTCAGTCACTTTAATCAACTTCATGATTCTATTTGGAGTTTTCTTGGCAAAGACAGTGGAGTGGCTTGCCATTTTCTTCTTCAATTCATTTTATAGATGAAGAACTGGGAGGGAAACCGGGTTAACTGACTTGTCCAGAGACATATAGCTAGTAAATATCTGAGGTAGAACTGAACTCATGAAGATGAGTCTTCCTGAATCCAAGCTCAGCACTCCATTCACTGTGCTACCCAGTTGCCCATACTTGAAGACAATTATCATGTCTCCTCTAAACTTTCTTTTCTTAGACTAATGAAATCCAGTTCCTTTGACTGATTTTCATATATAATGATCATGAAATTTATTATCCCAGTTTTCCTTCTCTTGATGTTTTCCAACTTGTCAGCATCCTTCCCAAAATGTGGTCTCTGGATCTAAACTAAATATAAGACCTCAAAACATGGTCTGATTAAGATAAAGTGCAGCAACTCTCTTATATCCCTTGCCCTGTTCTCTAAGCTTTTGTAAGAGAGCCCAAGATCACATTAGTTATTTTGGCAATATCTAATTCTAGTTTATCTTTTTTCAGGCAACTAATCATGCCTCCTAAACCTTGTATTTAGGAAGACAGGTTTTTAAAATCCAAGTGTAAGATTGCATATGTATTTCTTTCCTTATCAAATTATATCTGCAATAAACTTATGGTTGAGTTAGGGTAGCTTTATGCTTTTGAATTCAATTTTTAAATATTTCAGATCATTAATCTCATAGCCTTCCTCACTGAACTCTCTAAAATTCCCATGGACCACCCTTCTTGAGGCATGTCTGTATATCTCCAATAACTTTCTCACTAGACAGCTGTAAAAATATAGTAATCTAACTTATTTTGATATCTTCCACCTTACTTTTATCTTCCCTGAATCTGCAGAGGATGACTTCAAAGACTTTTTGAAAAGAGAGAAGCCAAGAGTGTTTCCTAACATATCAGAGTTGGTAGGAAAGGACCTTAAAAATCTTAAATTTAGGGGGCAGCTAGTTGGTGCAGTGAATAGAGCACCAGCCCTAAAGTCAGGAGGACCTGAATTCAAATTTGGGCTCAGACACTTAACACTAATACTTCCTAGCTGTGTGATCCTGGGCATTTAACCCCAGTTGCCTCAGCAGAAAAACAAAAACAAAAACAAAACTTAAATTTATAGTCATTGGACTGTGCTTCCTCATCATCAACAAATTTGATGACTGTTGAATTGAATGGATAAATCTTTCTTCCTGATACAACTCATCAACACCTTCAAAGATTAATGGACTGAAATCACATCATGAAATTTTTGAGGATGGATCTAGAAAATGGTATGTTCTTATTTCTGCTCATGTAAATAATCAGACAGTCAATTTGTAATCAGTGTATATGAAGCTAAACTTAGTGATTTTGCATAAAAAAATTAAATAGAGCAAACTTCTTAGAATTGTTTAGGTATTATTTTAAAAATATCTCACAAGCCTTTCTCTGCTTAAAGGTTTTAGATCAAGTATCACCTTCTTCATGAAGTCTTCTGTGATTTTCCATCTCCAGCCCCAAATGCAAATGATATCTCTCATTTCATAGCAAGGAATTTTGTAATCATATTATACATTCAGGATGTTTCAATTTGTATTATTTTTGTATGCATGATTTTTTAATCATATCTTGAAATACAGAACAATGTTTTATTTATCTTTGTATCTTCACTAAAGACTAATACATTGAGTTATACAATTAGTGCTTAAGAAAGGCTTGTTGAAAAAAATGTTGAGTAGTAGTCAACTTTGGAATTATCCTCACTAATGATGGGAAGCAGAATCAGTGTGATGGACCAATCAAGCTGGAGGAAGAGGAGTAAGTGCATGTCCTGAAGCCAACTGGGGGAAAGGAGTCAAAAGGAACATTATAGCAGTAGTGATTGTTGGGCTCTGTGGATCAGACTCAAGTCCTTCCAGATGGATTTGGGCCATGGCTTCAATCCCTAGAGCAAGTTTTCCTGCCTAACAAAAGTAGTCACAGCCCCAACCAGTCAGGTGGCATAAGAGGGAAGGGGGTGGGGTGTGTAGAGAGACAGCAGGAAAGGGAGCTCAAAATGTGCAAATAATCTACAATGCAGAAAATAGCTACGTGGCTAATTGGGAGTTGACTATATTTGTTTACTAGCAAATCAGCTACAGTAATTCTGCATCCGTGCAAAATCTTGTGTGGCAATCAATTTCCTTTCTCTTAAAACTTTTGAATAAAAACCACATCAAAAAGAGCTTCAGAACAATAGCTTTAATGCTAAGAACAAAAGGCAATAAAATTGGGGATATCTCCTCATAGAAAGGTCACAGGAGCTTGGAAAGACCGAATGAGTAGATTACAATCTGACTCTGCTGGGATTTAGGAGGGAATTCTGAAGAATCCAACCTGGAAACAGACACAAAGCATGACTAAGTGCCAAAAACACCAGAGCTAAACTGAAAGCAATGGGGTCCTTGGGTGAAGGGTACCAGGCTCCTGACTGTTTGATAACACTTGGAAATACCACAGACTCTAAACAAAACCCCAGGGACCTGCCTCCTACCTGATTCTTCACTGTCCAGATCCTCTCTGCTGTTTTACTGCCAAAATTCTCAAATGAGTGGTTTAGACTTGCTACCTCCATTTTGTCACCAAGCAATCTGCCTTTAACCCCTGAAATCTGGTTTCTATCCCTTTTGACTAAAATCACTCTCTCCAACGTCACTAGAGTGATTCCTACTCTCCAAATTTGAAAGCCTTAAAATTTTTTGAACCATTCTCATCCTCCTTGAGTTAGCTGGGACATTTAGTCACTCTTCCCATCTGAATGTTCCATTAGGCTTCCATAAAACTTCATTATCCTGAAGCTTCGTCATTGGATACTGCTGTTTCTTTTCCATCTCTTTATCTGCTTTCTTGTTGCCTCTATGGGTGACCCCTCCCAATATTCAGTTCTCATCTCATCTTCCTTTAAGGAAGTGTTTATTAAGCAGCTATTGCAGGGGATATTCTGGAGAAAGGGAACAAAACCTGAACCTGTAATTTCAGTGAAATACAGAATACATCTGAGGAGAGTCTCTCAACCAATGTATGTCCACCTCTTCTTTGCCATTTATAATCTGATAGCTGCCAGAGCTTTAAGATGTTTAAATGATTTACCCAGATTACACAGATGACCCAAACAAACACACACACACACACACACACACACACACACACACCTCAAAGATGAAATCTGAACCTTCATTTTCCTAACTACAAGGACCATTCTCTATTTTCTCCTCCACGCTATCTATAATCTTAGAATACACAGACAAAAACAAAATAAACTATATCCTCAGGGAGTTTACATTCCATTAAAGGAAAATACATGAGCATAAAAAATTATATACAAGGTAATTTGGGGGGAAGAATACATTAGCAACAAGAGCAATCAGGATTTTTTTCCAAGGGAAAAATCATCTAGTTTCCCAGCTTCCACTATCACTGTGACTTCATACTACTTCCCTAGATAATTCTACCTTAACTGTACATTTCCAAAACTGAACTCACTATTTTCCCCTGAACACTGAATTTTTGTCTTCTTTCCTGCTTCTTTCAACAGTAAAACCCAAAAACAAAACCTTGGAATCATTTTTGACTACTCCTCCATTTGCAATTCCAATCAACTGTCAAATTTAATTAATTCTTGAGGATCTTCAAATTTACCATAATTATTTATCTTGGCTGGTATTTTCTTTGATTTATACAAGTCTATAGTTTGGACTTACTACAGTAGCTCTTATCCCTGCTCTTATTCATCTTGCACATTGTTATCAGATAAATTTTCCTAAAAAGCTAATTCATCATGTTACTCCAAGACCTGAAAAGCTGCAATTGTTCTGTACTGTCCCTAGAATAGATTCTAAGCTGTCTGATCTGGAATTCAGAAAATCTACCATTTACTCTCAATTTACCTTTTGAATTTATCTCTGACCAGCCCCCAACACAAAACCTTTATGCCAATCATTCCAGTCTCTTCCTATCCTATGAAAATATGATTCCATTTTTTTTCCCTCTGTCCTTTTACTCATGTAATAATGTTTGTATGGACTATTTCCCTCTTCCTATTCTATCATTCAATCTATATATCTCTCAGGCCCAGTTCATATCCCATCTCCTCCATGATGTTTTTCTAAACCATTCTACTGCAAAGTAATCCTACTGCTCATCTTCATGTTTACTGCATCTAGCAATGGTACGACCTCTTCACACTCAGTCACATACGGTTTTTTGTATTATTGTTGTTTAAGACCCAATCTATGACTTTATGGATCTAAAAACTTCCACGTGAAAAAATTATTTTTGATTCAAGCCAATTCCAATGGTCTTGTGATGAAGAGAGCCCATCCCTACCCAGAGAAAGAGCTGTAGGGACTGAGTGTGCATCACATCATACTATGGTCACTCATTTTGTTGTTATTTGCTTGCATTTGGGTTTTTTTTTTACATTTTTTTTCCTTTTTGATCTGATTTTTCTTGTGCAGCAAGATACTTGTGGAAATATGTATAGAAGAATTGCACATGTTTAACACATATTGGATTATTTGCTGTCTAGGGGAGGGAGTAGGGGAAAAAAAGGAAATAATTTGAAACACAAGGTTTTGCAAAGATGAATGTTCAAAATTATCTATGCATATGTTTTGAAAATAAAAATCTTTAGTAATTTTTAAAATTCTCTTTACCAATTCATTAATCAATCAGCTAACATTTAATAATTGCTTGCTATATATAGCAATCACAGTGCTGGACCCTGATGATACAAAGACAAAACTAAAACCTTCAAAGTATCTACATTCCAGTGAGGAAACTTCTACTACCACTACCATTACTTACATCATTATTACTACTATTATTCTACCTACTATTATTATTACTACCACTACTACTACTATTACTGCTACTACTATTATTACTACTACTAGTAGTATTACAACTACTATTACTGCTATTGCTGCTACTACTACTATCATAACTTACATTACTACTACAACAAATACTACTACTATTATTACTATTACTGATACTATTATTAGCATTACTACTATTACTACTACTACTATTAATACTACTTCTACTGCTATTACTATTACTATCCCATTACTTATATTACTACTACAACTACTATTACTACTATTACTACCAATAGTACTACCATTACTATTTCTACTACTAGTAGTAGTATTGTTACAACAACAACTACTACTACTACTGTTATTACTACTACCACTACCACCACTACTATTATACTACTACAACTACTACTACTGTTACTAGTATAACTACTACTGTTACTACTATTGTTACTATTACAACAACTACTGTTACTAGTGTGACTACTACTACAACTACTACTACTATTACTACTACTATTATTACCACTACTACTACTACTGTTACTACAGCAACTACTACTACTACTACTACTACTACTATTACTACTACAACTACATTACTATTATTAGTACTGCTACTACTACAACTACTTATTACTACTACTATAAATACTACTACAACTACTACTACTGCTGCTGCTACTTTTACTACTACTACTACAACTACTATTACTACTACTAAAACTACTACAACTACAATTACTAGTACTACTTCTATCACTACTATTACTACTACTACTGCTACTACAACTACTATTATTACTACTACTACTTCTACTACGTATAGTATCTACTATGCGCAGTGCTAATATAAGCATTTCTCATTTGATCCTCACAACTCTAAGAATTAGGTGCTAATATACCCTCATTTTACAGATGAGGAAACTAAGGCAAACAACTTGGGTTCCCAGGGTTGCAAAGCTAGTGAATGATTGAGATCATGTTTTAATTTCTAAAGGCTCCATTCACCTAGTTATGTGTATGTACATATGCACACGTTATACACATCAGTGACTGTATGGGTATGTATGTATGCACACATGTGAGTACACATGTATACTCACAGATGTACAATGAAGATGTATACATGCTCATATATACATACGTGCACAGCACAGATACCAGGGAAGGAGGGAGGATATCAGGCAAGGCTATGTGGAGAAGAGGGACCTTTGTTGAGTGCAGCATATGGAGAAGTGAGAAAAGTTTGGCTTTATTCATACCTAAGGCACAGGAACAGGAATAATGTGCAATGAGGAAGGAAAAAAAGGATATCCATTCCTTTCTCTTTTCACATTATTTAAATTTCTGTGCTCATCTCAGCTAGATTGTAAGTTTCAAGACAAAGACTGTACTTTATATTTTATTTGTATTCCCTGGTGTGAAACATAGTGACTACATACATAGTAAACAAGAAGACATCAGAGTGCTATCTAAGGCCTCTAGATTCTTCCTGATAACAGCTATATATGATAATATATGAGATGTTATATGTAAAACACTTTTCTAACATTAAAGCACAAGCTAAATGTTAGCTATTATTATCTTATTACTCTCTCAAATTAGTGATTTTAGTCCCCCCTCCCCCAGAATACCCAATTGCTACTGCACACTGATTTTCTGTGGATCTCTCAACTGAAAGGTATGTTACTTGTTTGAGTAATCCTTGAGTTCTTGAGCACCTTCTCCATATCTTTTTTTTTCTTTTAGGGCAATTAGGGTTAAGTGATGTGTTCAGGGTCACCCAGCTATTAAATGTCTCCAGAGCCAGGGCTCTATCATGTGCCACCTAGCTGCCCCTTCATATTCTTTTTAAGAATAGTTTTAGACAAAGTGAGATGGAAAAGCAAACTTTACCAATAAAAACTCATCAAGAACTAACTGGGAAACAAAACTATTGATCCAAACTGGCATATTTTTTCCTGCTCTTTAATAAAAAAATCATATAGAAGGAAATTCAAAGTAATTAGTAGGGTTTTCTCTGAAGTTTATTTTTTACTTCCATTCCCTGCCCTCTAAATACTGTTCCATAGGGGGAACGCTTTCCTTAATGCCTCTAACAGTCAGGGTTACCCTATGCCTCCTTAAAATAAAAGACAAGCAATAAGATGCTTTCACTTACCTCCCTTAAAAAACAACCAAAGATTGAGAAGGTCATAGCCTAGTTCTATTTCAAATTATTGAAGCATTTTAAGTATTTTAGAATTTCTCAGGAATTTTCAATGGGGCTTCCAGTAACTTTGCTGAAATAATAATATTGATTTTTTTTAAAGCAACCCACCAGCCCAATTTGATGTTTATTGAGTGTCCACATGGCAGTTGGTATTTAACAGAGCATATAAGGCATGATCCAAAATTTGTTTATATAACACCCCAAAGCATGGAGCCTCTGGACGGCCAACAAAAGCCATAATTAGAACAAGGCAACCCTGAATAATCATTTCCTGGTGTGGAGACTATTGCTCACAAATAGAATCACAATGACCATCATTTCTGCTTGCACAATCTTAAACCTGGAAATGGTGAGTGTTTCATCTGGGAAGATTTTTCATATTTGCCCAATTATATCAACTCCTTCACTTGGACAGCAAACATCTCTTTGTGTATCATACTTTATGGCATTCAGAGCTTAGTTCAGCCTCCTCATTTTAGAAATGAGGCAAATCAAGGCTCAGCCAAGGCCATGCAGGATTTGAACTTAGGTCCTGTGATTCAAGATGGTATGCTCTTCAGCTTCTAAATGGATCTGTACCTCCAGGACTGTGCTAGGTGTGAAGAAATAGGCACTTTGGCTGACCATTGAAGGAAGATGAAAGGTCTAAAAGGTAGAAGTGAGTCAAAGGTACAGGACTGAGGAATAAATGGCTAAGCAAAGACATGGAGATAAGAAATAGATAAAAGAGCATTCATTATGTGCTGTTTATACTTGTCCTTGCATAGGGACACCTGCCTCACTTTCCCCTCCAGAGCCCTCTGTGTAAGCACTATGCTCAAAGCAGGGGTCACAAATAGAAAAGCCAAGTAGTTCCTGCTTTCAAGGAATTCATACTCTACTTGAGGAAAATGTTACATAAAAGAAAGTTCAACTATGAGGAAGATAGAAAGACCTAAGACTACAACTAGAGGTGGATGGCAAGAGTCAGGAGTCCTCAGGTTATATCCATGTTAGAGAACTGTACTTGGAGTCTAGAGGCATAAATATAGTCACCCTTCCCTCCCTTTCTCACTCCTTCCCTAAATGATGCTTCTGGTTGGTTGCTAATGTTTTAAATATTTATTTATTTAATTGACTCTAGGAACATTTCTACTCCAACTGATATATATGAAAAAATGTGAATTGGTTTTCCAAGGAAGAAAACTAGTTTATTAACAACTATATTGAAAAAAGTACTCCAAATCACTATTAGAAAAATAAAAATTAAAACAATTCTGAGGTTCCATTTTACAACCACCAGATTAGCAAAATTGACAAAACAGGGAAATGACAAATGTTAGAAAGGCTGTGGGAAAATCGGCACATTAATACACAGTTAGTGGAGCCATGAATTAGTCTAGCTATTCTGGAAAGAAATTTGGCACTATGCCCAGAAAGTTACTAAATTGTACATACTCTTTGATCCAGCAATACCACTACTAGGTCTATGCCCCCAAGGGGATGAAATAAAAAGGAAAAGATACTATATGCATAAAAATATTTATAGTAGTTCATTTTTGTAGTGACAGAGAACTGGAAACTAAGAGAGTACCCATTTATTGGAGAGTGGAATACAAACTGTGCTATATGATTTTAATGGAATTCTACTGTACCATAAGTGATGATGAGAAACCTGGGAAGACATGTATGAACTGATGCAGAATGAAGTGCACAGAACTAGGAGAAATATAAACAGTAAAAACAACATTGTAAAGACAAATAAGTTTAAAAACCTTAAGAACTCTGATTAGTGAGATGAACAATCATAATTCCAAAGGACCTGTGAGGAAGCATGCTACTTAACTTCCTGGTCCAGATGAAGGACTCAAGATGAAAGACTATGCTTATTTATTGCAAAGTTTGGGTTTTGATTTTCTTTTTCATTAGATAGGGACAGTTGGGAAGAAGAGAAAATAAATGCTTGATAATTGAAAAGAAAACATATATATCTTTAAAAAATATATTTTAATGTGATCTAAATTAATTTGACTATTGGCAGTCTTTCCAAATGGCTGCAACATTCAATTTAACTTTATTCAATTAAGCATTTAGGAGGTGCCTAGGATTTGGGGATGCAAAGATAAAAATGAAGGTCTCTGCTCCTCAAGAACTTGGAAGTCAAAATGCCCATCTAAGCTACAACTTTTTTTTAAAGAACATAATCTCTTACAAAACAGTAATTATAGTTTTTGTTTTGCACTATTTTTTCCTTTCAAAACTGACCTTTGAAAATGACAAAAATCTCCTTTTTATTATAAATTTAATGCCATTTAGAACTTTTCTCCTTTGTCTTTCCATCTTAACAATTTTCAACTCGCCTTTATGGGATGACTACTAGTTTAATATGTCTCTTGTGACAGCTATCATACTGATTTAGCCAAACAAATTCATTTTTCCAAGCTCTGGTTATTCAAGGTCAAGGTCCCTAATCCTGCGATCCATGACAGAATTTCAAATTGTTTTATGAAACATTAGGGGAAAAAACTCAGCTAATTTTTTGGGAAAGCTATGGCTCTCTTAGGCATTAAATTACAGAAATTAAAACCTTCCTCAGCTCCTTGCTTCAAATTTGGTTGACCAAAGAGAAGAGTTCTTTAAACTTTCTATAGAGATTTAAACCACTTGGGCTATATCTCCTTCAATATGAATCTGTTTTTGAAGTTGAAGTATGGAGACAGCAATACAGTTAGCAATGAACTTAAAATGCTGAGATCAAGGTTCTCTAAGAAACTGTACTTTTAAACCAGATTATTGACCTGAGACATTTCACTACAATGGGATTCAGTTGTCTAATCAACAAAAGGGAGATAATAATGCTAATACTAATACTACTAACTCAGATTATTGTAAAGGTCAATAAAAAATGTTGTGAGACATGATGTGCATAAAATAATTTATATATCCATGTCAGTTAAAGTTCTTTCCAAATATTCTCTTCTACCTAGCACACATGGTCTGTTTGTTGCTTTGGAATATCATTGTGTGTTTCAGAAGGATTTTGTCCCAGAATGGGTCACATGGTCAGCTGATGCTGAAGAGACTGGAATCATTGACTCTTAGACTCAAATAGGTCATCTATCCCAGAGATGCCAAACATTCCGCCTGGCCCACGGCAACTACAGAGCCAGATTAAAATGTAGTTGGGAAAAATTTAACAAAGTCAATTTTAAAAAATAAAGACATTATTTTATTTTAAAATATGAGGCCTTCAACAGATCCTTATGTATGGATTAGTCATCCTCATATGTCTGAGTTAGGAACCACTAATATATTCTGTTTCACTGAAAAGTCTAAGAAATAGGATATTGGTGTATAACATCACCAAACTTCTTAAAATCCCTTATGATGTTTTCTTAAGTCATCAGAATTTTGTTAAAGATAATTCTGTGTGAAGCAATCCAAGTTTTGGTTTTTTTTTTTTCCCTTCAAAAAACAAACTTAGACTAGCAATTGTAGACCATGTCTTCAAATATCTAGCATACCTGGTTTTCAATTTCCCAATAGGAAGGGAGGCAGTAAGGGAAAGAAAGAGGGCTGAATTTGTTGTCTGAGCAACCAAATTCAAAGCACAACCCCATCGCTTATTACTTGAGTGACCTTGAACCAGTCAACCTAACCTCACTAGACCTCAGTGCCTCATCTATAAAATGGGGAGGTTGGATTGGATGTTCTTTTAAGTTCTCTTCTATCTCTATATCAGGAATCCTATAAAACCTTTTGACAACTCTCTTGTACCAAAGACACAGTAGGAATTTTTTAAATGCTTACTGAATGACTTAGTGGTAGAGTGGGAAACATTATTCTGCTTTCTATAATTTCAGAGAAGGAACAACAAAAGCTTCCCTTTCCGTTCATTTTAAATTTCTGCCAGGAAGAGGAGATTGGATAGCATTTTTAATTGATGTGGAAGCATCCTGGATGAAGCATTAACTTCCTAAATGAAAGACTGGATCCTATTCTACCTGAGATGAATAATTTGAGAGACTGCTTGATACAATAGAAAAAGTTATTGTGTTTGGACTTAAAAGACACGGATTCAAATCTCAGATTACTCATTTCCTCTGTGAAAAGTTGAAAAAGGCCCTAAGAGGATATCTATTCCAAATCCTTTATTTTACAGATGAAGGAAACTGAGATTCAGAGAAATGAAATGATTTGTTCAAGATTACCCTGGGAGTGCCCAGGACCTCCAGCTCCAAAACTAGCACTTTTTCTACTCTACTTCCTAATATTTTTGGGCCTCCGATTTCTTATCTGTAAAAAGGGGTGACTGGATTATAAAGCTTAGAAGGTCCCTTCCAAATCTAAGACTGTGATCCTTTCACTTATCTTGAAAAGATTAACAGAGAATTCACTTTCCTTAGGATATTGAATATCAAGTAATTTAATGCATAACAGACATATCAGGATTTGATATGCTGGAAGGGACATTAGAGATTCTCCAATCCAGCTTCATTATTTAATGGATGAGAAAATTGTGTTTAAGGTCACAGAAGTAGCAAGTGGGAGAGCTAGGATCCTAGTGGAGAATCTTCTGAGACCACATTCAATCCTCTCTCCCGTTACTGTACCATATTTATACATATAAATAAATATCCCCTCCCCCTTGAAAAATCTATCCATCCACTTCTATAAATCCACCACTGTTGAAGATATCCTTAGCACCAGCCACTGCCTTCAGAATCTGTCATTTTCTTTTATATTCTCAGTAGTGATCTACCTTCATTCCTTAAGGAGAGAGATGAACTCAGGAAAAGAGCAAAATTAATTCAGCAGCAAGTCCTGTGAATGTGATGAGTCAAAAATAAAATGGAACTACAAAACAATGACATATATTTTACAGGGCTCATAAAGCAATTCTAAACGCAAATCCCCAGAGTGAGCTCCAAAAAATATTTTGAGAAAGAACAACAGCATTAGAATAACTGCATGGTTTTAAGTAGCTTATCATGTGCCAGGCAGTATATTAGATACTGGGAATACAGACAAAATTAAAACAATATCTGACCTTAAGGAGTTTAAAATATATTTGATATATGTGAACATATTCAAATATAAAATAAAAAGATATGTAACATTTTTTTTTAAAAAAAGAATAACTGCATGGCCTCCAAAGTGTCTGTTTTAAGGACCAATACTTTCTAGCTATGTTTCTTTCTAAATCAGTTTCATCAATTTATATCAGCATTCACTGAAGAGTTTGCTTGTCTGCTGAGTACCAAAAACAAACTCAGGAAGTAGCTGTAATGGCAACAGCTGAGGACCTGGGTAGGATCTTGATTTCTACTTCCATTTTGAAATTCAGGGTAAAGTAAAAATCAAAATAAAACAATATTTTATTCAAATGAGTTTTGTATATATATAAAATAGAAGTTGAAATATATTGACACTGGCTGATGGTTAGAGAAAGTCCCAAAGTCGATTGGTTTTATTCCTTCGATAAATTGCATCACAGAAATCATCATTTAAACTCCTTGAAGACTGGGATTACTTTTTAATCTCTGAATCACCAGCATTTAGCACATACTAGTTGTTTTTAAAAATGCTTGGTGCATTAATCAAAATGACCTAAGTAGAGGAACTTAAATTATTTTTTTAAATCAGTAATCATGTTATAGGGAAGGAAAACACATTCATCTCCATTATTTCTATATAAAACATATTTATCGGGCAAAGTGTACCTAAGACATGATAAACTCCATTTGATTAGATAATATGGCAATGACTAAGGCACCACTGCCACCTGGTGTCAGTATATCCCAATCAGGAAAATAATGGGCTTGGGGAGGGATAAGGGGGAGAGGAATAGTCTCAAGTGCTGAATTATAATCATAAACTCTAGCATGGGCCACCTATAGGTATAATAATGACTACAAAATAATCTGGCCATGGAACTTAACATTTGTAACTTGTACTGAAGTGTAACATGGGAGCTTCGAAAGATCCCAGAGGAAAGAGCTATATAAGATGATTTGATAAAGATAGTAACAATTATTAGAGGCACAACAATAGAATGGATAAAAAGTCGATCTTAGATTTAGGAAGATTGGATTCAAATTCTCCTCTGAAGTTATGTGACTGATCAAGTGATTCAACCTCTCAGTGCCTTAGGCAGCTCTATAAGATATAAAAATAAATGGCTGAAATGATGCTCTATTTTAGTAGGGCAATTCCTCACTGAAACTTCTCCCCAGACCAATGAAATGGCAGATTCAATATCATTCTGTCCCTTTCGGCTATTAAAGGTGTATAACACTGATATATTAAGAAAGTCTAGAAAAGTTTTCTATTTATCTAGGGGAAAAGAGGATGTTTATGAAATGAGTGAGTAATAATTTTTAAGTGTAGAGGGTAACAGTGGAGTTCTTAACCTTTTCCCTTCAAAGCCCTTTTTGATAGTTTGGTAAAGCCTATGGACTCTTTCTCAGAAAAAAAAAATCTTTAAATACATAAGATGAAATAGATAGGATTACAAAGGAAATGAATTTTATTGAAAAATACTTATCAACATTTTTTTATAAAACCCAACAATTTCAGGGACCTCATGTTAAAAAAGCCTTAATAAATGATCCTATGAATACAATTGAATTTTTTTTCATGAGGACAAGACAGTTACAGGTTTAAATTAGTTACAGGTAGGAATCAGGCTAGACATTGAAAAGAACTTATTATCCAAGAGTTGTGAATTATTGATTATATAACCAAAAGAAGGTTGTGGATGTACATTCTTTAGAGATTCTAATGAAAAAATATAGACCTTCCTTGGTAGATATACACTTAGGATTGCTCAAAAGAAAATAATGAAGATGGACAATGTAGAAAATATTGGAAGTGTATTTATTTGACTTTCAGTCACAAGAGATAACTGCAAATAATACTTCTGACACTATCTCTGTGATCTTGAGAAAAATATTTTCTTTTAGAAGCACCATAGTACAATGGAAAAAGAATTAACTCTTTGAGACAAAGGCCATGACTTCAAATCTCTGAGACAAATTAGATAGCCTAGAAGAAACCTTCTAGCCATAAAAATGTGACCCTTTGATCTTTCTTTGTCTCTTAATTTCTTAATCTTTATAATGAGTGGTTTGGATGATTCTATGATAAGATATGTGCTTTAAGTTTCTGCTGGCCCCATAGTCAATGCCAAATACTAAAAACTTCTATGAGAAGAAAAAAGTACATGTGAAACTCACATGAGATTCCAAAGTTGAGTTTAAACTTTTCCTAATTTTCATGTACTGGTTTTCCTATAAAGTTAGCACACAAACATCCTGGGATAAAACAATTATTAGCCTATGATAATCACATCTTTCTCCCAAATGTAGAGTATAAACTTATTTAAATGAATATTAACACTGAGGCTACATTTCTATGCTTAGGAGATTAAGGAAAAAATATCAAATGAAAAGAATGGCACACTTGTGCCTAAAATTGCTTTGGGTTAAATATCTCCATCTTCCTCTAGAAATGATAGGGATAATCCCATCCACCCCCCAAAAACACATAATTGAAGGCTCCAAAGAAATATGGCAGCTCAGAGGTGGGATCCAGAATAGAAAACTACTTAGTTCTCTCTCTAAGAAAGGCAGGATGGAAGTAGATAGACAGCTGACCTGATAGCCCAAGAAAACTTGGATTCAAATATTGGCCTTGTCACATACTAGCTGTGTGATCCTGAACAAGTCACTTTACCTGTTTCTTCCTCAGTTTCTCCAAATGTAAAATAGGATAAAAATACTACCTACCTCCCGAGGATGCTATGAGAATCAAATGGGATGATATTTGTAGTGTTTAGCATAGTGCCTGGTATATAATAAGTGCTACATAAATGTTAGTTATCATCATCATTATTACCAATTGTCAATGAACCAATTATTCCTATTGACATTTCTTCCCTGCAACACACCACTCTTACAGCTCTGAGAATAGTAATTCATAATTCTAAAGTACTACCAGAGTTTTTCTTACAACATCTGGGAGTTATAGTTCATGTAGATAAGTATCATTATTCCTATTTTACAGTTTAGGAAAGCCTCAAAAAGGTGAGCCAGAATTGACTTGAAATGGCATTATTTTATGCCCAGTATTCATATTGGAATACGAACATTTCTTCTTCATTTGTCCCTCAGCCCAACCCTCATCCAAATGAACAAGGCACATGTATGTGCATATTGGGCAGCCCACTACCCTAGCCACATTAAAGACACTACTGTAATGCGGGAGACTCTTGGTCCTATGTCTTTAATCACCTCCAACTACAGAGAGCAGCTTGGTTCTGGCCTAGGCCCAGGACTGTGGTTCCATAGCAAGGCAGAATTAAGGAGGGAGAGGGGAGTACCCCAGCCTAGAGGGGCTCCAGGAAGTCCAATCCAGGCTCATGTTTTCCCTGGAGAAACTGACAATTTTCTGCAGCATTCATGGTGGGTCCAGGCCAAGGCAATTCTTCAACATCTGCCCTTGGATGAGCCCCAGTTTCAGCTTGGGTTCCAAGCAAGCAAGGTGAGCCATATATGAGCCTTTTCTTTGTGGAAAGAGACATTTCCAGGATTACATGAATTTAACATATACACTTCACAACTCTGCCATATCAGAATCTAGACTAAAACACCAAATTTAAGCATTTTCTTGTTAATCTTCTAAAATACAATATGCAGTTATGCTCAGGAACAATATATCTCATTAGGTGGACCCCTAAACACATTTCTTCCAATTCTCTACACTCAAGATCTCAAGAGTTAACTTTAACTCTTTCTTTATTATTACATGTAATCACTGGCCAAAGCATATTGATTCTGGCTTTTAAATATTCCCCCTGTACAATGGGAAAAGCCTTGGCTCAGTGGATCTAGGTTCAAATTCTGCCTCTCAATTTCTACCTGTATGACTTTGGACAAGTTATTTAAGCTCCCTGGGCCTCAGTTTCCTTCCTTAAAATGAGGAGGTTGGATCAAATAACCTCTGCTCTTTAAGTTCGATAATTATGAGTCTATGATCTTTCCTCTTTCTTTCATACTAGCCCAGGTCTTCATTATGGGAACTGTTCTAGGAGCTTCTCAACAGGGTTCTTTCCCTGAACCAAATTAACTTTCAGTCCACCATCCAAGTTATTATAACACCCAACTCTGATCACATCATTCCTCATTTGGAATTTAAAAAAAAAAAAAGTTTTCAGAATGCCCACTTCATAAATGTCCAACTCCTTACCTGATGTTCAAGTTTACACAATTTGGTCTCATACTAACTTGCCAGTTTTAGCTCATGCTTCTCCCTTCCCACATACTGCAACTCAAGCCCTATTTCAGTGACTCTAGTTTTCAGAATGTGTCTAGACCATTATTATCTAAGTAAAGCCCGATCCCTAGAATGGATTCTTCCTCAACTCCTTCCCCTCCCCATATCCATCTACTAAAATCCATCCCATCCTTTATTCAGGTGTCAAGGTCTACAAGAACCCTAGAAGTGCTTCATTCTCTCCTCAGAATACCGCCCCTGGCCCTGCACTATATCCTGCTTTCAGACACTTTAATCATATTCTAATCTTATTTATACAAATCAAATTCCCCAGGACTAGACTTCAGAGTCTAAAATTCCTTTAGATTCCTTTAGAGCAGGAACCAGGTCTTATCTAGTATCGCCACCACACCAAGCAAGGTGTTTTACATATAATGAATAGGTCTTAATAAGTGGTAAGATCCTAAACTGTTCTTGTTTAAATCAAGTTTGCTGAATCTTGCCTTGGACCTTCCCATGTGTTTTAAATTAAATTAAATGTCAGGGTTTTTTTTTTCCTTTCCAAAATTTAAACAAAACTCCCAGATAATGCTTGGTTAGGACAAGTCTGAAATCTGAAATTCAAAACCATGTTCTATCTTTAAGACTGAATAACCTCTGATTAAGATAGGCTTAGAATTAATAAAGAATATCTGTCCTTGCAAAAGTCTAGGGCAGTGAGTGCTTTCATGTCTCCTAGCTTTGTCTAACTTCTTCCTTTCTCAGATGGTTTAGGGCTTCCTGTACTTTGCCATGCCCTATAGGAGCAATGACCACATTGTCTGATGTTACCATTTCATTTTCACCCAGTACAGAGGGAATCTGATAAGCATCTAGACTGGACTCAGAAAATCCAGTCTGGGTCTGTCTGGGTCTTTCCAAAGGAATCTTCTTGTCTCTGAATTTGCTTTGAAGGCAATACTGCAGTACCTCTAGGGCGCTAAGTCCAAAATAGACCTTCAAGGTCTATCCTAGATCTTCAAATTATAAAAGTTATGATTATATTAAAAATTAGACACCAAATGCATACAAAGTTAACATAAGATGACAAATTCATTATGCAGTTAATTACTGAACATTTAAAGTACAGAGGTACCAAAGTGAGAAAGGCAGTAACCATGAAGGAGTTAAAAGAATCAAAGGAATATTTCCCCTCCTAAGAAGTGTCACTTTAGATGCATCATCTTCATTATGGTTACCAACACATTGATAGTCACATGGCATAATAACTTGGCTCATCAAGATCCTCTAAAGTCCAAAACATGGCAAAATTTGTTTAGATAAACTTGATAAGGTTTCTTATCAGAACTGGCTCACAGACAAACCTCAAAAGCTGTGATAAACTTCCCACCCACACACACATTCAATCTCCATCAAATCTCTGCTTTTTCCATTAATTTTTAGTTTTATTCTGAGCTTAAGAAAAAAAAATACAACGCACAATTTGCACATACACAATATAGGAAAAGAAGCTGTACACAAAGCTACAAGTCTCTATTACCTGTAGCATACTTTTTTTTAAAGTATATAATAAGATCAACTTGTAGATTTCAAAGATATTTAGCTTTTTATATGTGTTTCCTTCTGTTTAGTTTTTTCCCCTCTTATGTCTTAAAAAAGATTTCTCAATAATCTTTTTTTAAATTTTTGTATTCTAACGCTATTCTTGCCCTACCCACCACCCCCAACCTCTCACTGGGAAAAGAAAAAGAAAACTAACTAATGTTATTGTTACAAATATGTGGAGTTGAACAAAACAAATTCCCAAATTAGCTATGTCCAAAAATCTCCTGCATCCTGAATCCATCACCCCTTGAGAGATAGGGGGTAATAGCATGTTTCATCTTTAGTCCTCTGGAAGTGTGATTGGTCATTATATTCATCAGATTTCTCTAAAAATTGTTCACCTCTATAACATTCCTTATATAAATTGATCATTCTGCATCAGTTCATATAGATCTCTCAGGTTTCTCTGAAATCCATTTTGCAATGTTTTACAGCACAATAATATTCCAGTACATTTATATTCCATAATTTTGTCATATAGTTGGGCATCCCTTATTTCCAGTTCTCTGTTATTACTAAAAGAACTGATATATATATATATGTACACACTTTTCCTTTTTCTTGGATATTTTTAGGTTATACAATTTTTGTATCAAATTTCAGTTTTGTTGTTTTCACCATACGCTTTATATTGAAAACTTGAGTAATATTAGTAATCAAAACAAATTTCATTTTAGAAGATTTGCTATTAAAAGGGAGAGCTAGAAAAAAGAACTTAATGATAAGGAGTGCCCATTTACATAGTAATGACTAAAGAAGTTATGGGATATGAATGTAATGGAATATTACTTCAACAAAAAAAATGACAGTGGAGATATTTTCAGTAAATGTTTGGAAAACTTTTATAAATTGATATGTATTAAAATATGAAAGAACAATTTATATAGAAACAATACTATTGAAAATGTCTTCAAAAGATTTAAGAACGCTATAAAATAAAATGACCACCTGTAGAGAACCTCTTGTCAAAGAAGTGCTGGAATCAAAGTATAGAAAGAGGTTTACATTTTTAGACACAGCCACTGTGAATTTGTTTGCTTTACTTTTATTTGTCAAAAAGACTGTTTTTCTCTTCTTTTTAAAAACATTGTTGGGGGCAGACTTGGGAGGTACCAAGGGCTAACAACAGTGATGCAAAAAAGTAGTTATAAAGCATTTTAAATGTACAGAAAATAATGGAAGGAATTTTAGAAGGAAGAAAAGACAACTGGAAAGCTTTAAAAGTAAGATTTGAAAGAACAGTTGAATTAAATATTTTTTATTTTATTTTATTTTTACTAAGGCAATTGGGGTTAAGTGATTTTCCCAGAGTCACACAGCTAGGAAGTGTTAAATGTTTGAGATTAGATTTCAACTCAGGTCCTCCTGACTTCATTTAACTATTGTCAATTCATTTCAATTATTAATCTTATTCACAACCTCACAATAGAGTGTTCTTATAATTCATCCTGCTAACCTTATATGTATTCCAATCACTATAAAATTTGTATATAGTAACTTGTTTTCACAGTTCTTTATGCTTCCATAATATAGCAGGTCTAACCAACTGCTCATAAGCTAATCAAGGTATACATATTAGTTTACTTTCTCTAATGTGCTTCCTATTCTGGGAATCCACAGAATCCTGGAATGTTTAGAGCTAGAAAAGACTTCAAAGTTCCCCTAATATCCCATCAATTCACAGAAGTAAAAGCTGAATCAAATGACTTGCCTATGGCAAAACAATTATTAGTTTCATTAGCTAGTGGCAGATATTTTTTTTTTTTTAATTTTAAGAGAACCTCTAATCTTAGTTAATGGCAGAATCCAAATTAGAATCTGAGTCTCCTAGTCTAGTCCTTTTTAATAATAATTGACAATTACTAAAACTTGGACAAATATAATTTGACAAAATAATGGACAAATATAAAACTTTGTGGTTTACAAACTGCTTTATAAACATCATTTTTTTTGTTTCATATGACAGCCCGATGCAATTTTTGTTAATTCCATTTTACAAATAAGAAAACTGAAAAAAGTTAAGTCAAGGAAGTGTCAGAAAAGGAATCTATGCTCATGTTTCTCCTTATGTTGAAGTCAGCACTCTGCTATTACTGGCTTCTCTTCCACAGAAGCAAAAACTACAAAAAAACTAAAAGATACATAAGGCATCTCTATACTATGAAAAAAATAATTTAAATCCAATCAGAAGGTGCTATGTGGTACAGTGGAAAGATTGCTCAACTCGGAGTCACAGGTCCTAAATTCAAATCCTTAAATCACTTATCTCCTCTGAGGGTCTTATACTAAGTGACCTTGAAGGTTTCTTTCAATTCTGCCATGAATTTTCTACATATACATACATATATATATATATATATATATATATATATATATATATATATAAGACCTTCCATTAACCAGCTGTATTCCCAACTCTCAGTTGCTCTACTGAAGCTGCCTGAAATATAAATATAATAACACTTCTCTTAGCAACCAACTTAAAACTTTTATAAACTCCTACTGATGCTGACTGCCTAAGCAAAAGTCAGACCTGACATCTAAAAGAGACTGTAACCATTCCAAAATAAAATATTTTTTGCTATTTATTTACTTATTTCTTTATTTTATTAAAGCTTTTTATTTTCAAAACATATGCATAGTTTTCAGCATCACCCTAGCAAAACCTTGTGTTCCAAATTTTTCCCTCCTTTGCCCTAGATGGCAAGTAATTCAATCTATGTTAAACATGTGCAATTCTTCTATACATATTTCCCCAATTATCATGCTGCACAAGAAAAATCAGATCAAAAAGGGAAAAAAATGAGAAACAAAATAAAATGCCAGCAGACAACAAAAAAGTGAAAATACTATGTTGTGATCTATATTCAGTCCCCATACTCCTCTTTCTAGATACAGAGGGTTCTCTCTGTCTATTGGAATTGCCCTGAATCATCTCACTGTTGAAAAGAGCGAAGTCCATCAAAGTTGATCATTGCATAATTTTGTTGTTGCCATGTACAATGTTCTCCTGGTTCTACTCACTTCACTTAGCATCAGTTCATGTAAGTCTCTCCAGACCTCTCTGAAATCATCCCTGACTTGAACTTATGTTCTATTGGGAACATGCAATATATTCATAGGCATATAATCACAAGGTAATTTGAAGAGAGAGGTACCACTACTAATTGGGAGTCTCAGAGAAAGCTTCACTCCCTAAAAAGCATCTCAAAAAATAAAACTTCTGAAAGTTGGAGATAAGGAGGAAATGCATTCCAAGGCATGGAAGTTAGCTAGTGCAAATGCATAAAGGAATGTAAAATTTTTAAATTTAGGGTAGTCTAATTTGATTGCACTATAAAGCAAAATAACAACAGGGTGTGCTGATATTTAATACTCAGCTCTTTGGGGGGAGGTGATAATGTACATAGGATATACTTCTAAGTTTAATTTTCATTACTAATATTTCACTTCTATCTAGACAATCAACAAAGCAATAAATCAAATCCTGATCTATAGTTTAACCAATTTTTGAAGTGTAAATGCTCACACTGAAAATTTAACAACCATCTCCCCCAAGGTAGTAGGAATTAACTCAAACACACCCCTGGATCAAGACTGTGGCAGTCCATAGGCAGTGAGGAGGCACAATGGATAGAGCATCCATCTTGGAGTTAGGAGAACCTGAGTTCAAAACCAAAATTAGAAACTTGCAAGTCACTTAACCCCAAATGCCTCACAAAAAGGAAAAAAAAATTAAAAAGATTATGGAGGTTCTTGAAAGCCTGCATAAGCAGGTTTTATTTTATGCTTGAGGCAAAAGGGATGTATTAAAGGTTTTTGATCTGGAGAAACCACACTTTCCAAAAATGTTTGTATCTGTATGTTGAACAACCTTGCAAAGGAAAGAGATTGGAAATAGGGAAACCAGTGAGGACAATATTGCAATGATCCAGATGAAAATCAATGAGATCCTAAATTAGGGCAGTAGCTGTGTGCATGGACAGAGAGAATTGGATATGAAAAATATTGCGGTAATACATGGTGATCAATTACAGGAAAATTAAAAATCAGGATGATTCTAATACCTGGGATGACAGTGATCATGACCTCAAAAAAAATGTAGAAATCTGTGGCAAATCAGAGGGATCAGGTATTCAGGATGAGATGTTCATAGAATATGGAGACAGAAATCTCCCAGTTCAAAGTTCAGGATTGAAATTCATACAAGAATCTAAGCCTGGATACATAGTTTTAGAAATCATCCATGGATAGAAAATGCCATCTACATCCAAAGAGAGAACTTTGGCGACTGAATGTTCATCAAAGCATAGTATTTTCACCTTTTTTTCTTTTTTTGCTTTTCCTTTCTTTCGGTTTTTTCCCCCTTTGGTCTGATTTTTCTAGCACAACATGACAGATATGGAGATATGTTTAAAAGGACTATATATGTATAATATATATCAGATTGCTTGCAGTCTCAGGGAGTGGGAAGATAAGGAAAGAAGGGGAAAATTGGAATACAAAATCTTACAAAAATGAATGTTGAAAACTATCTTTACATATATTTGGAAAAATAAAATACTATTTTTAAAGGAAATGCTCTATGGGGAAATATTAATTAAAACAATGGGAGAGAAGGGATAAGTAAGAAAAAAGATTCTACAGCAAAAAAAAAAAAAAAGTAGAAGGTCTTGAATATACTCATATATAGGAGGTAGTGGATGATTGATGTGCTCACAAAGAATACTATGAAATGGCCAGACCAAAGAAGGAGAACCAGGAGGATTGTGAGAGCCAATGGAGAAGTATTCAGGAGGAATGGGTGACTGACAGTGCCAAAAGATGGATGCTTTGGACATGTCAAGTCAGATGAGGACAATGAAAGAATCAATGGATTTAACACTTTTTCTTTTACTTTTCTTTCTTATTATACCCTACTTCTTCTAACTTTTCTATTCAACTATTTTTTTAAAATCCATTTATGGTCCACTTTTCCCATCTTTTCCTTTTGAGGTTTCTTAAAGAAATCAGTAAAGTTGATTTCTAGTTCTAACTCTACCACTATCTTGCTATATGATGTGGGCTAATTCTTTAATCTAGATTTCAATTTACTCATCTGAAGAGAAATGAGACGGGATGAGTGTACAGCTAAAGTCCCTTCCAAGTCTGTAAGTCTATCATTCTTCATAAAGTCCTACCTTGTCCTAGTTCATCTCTTAGGAATTAAAAAATAAGATCTGAATTCCTTCCATCTCTCTCTTCCCCGTTTATTCTACTTTGTTTTGAGTTGTTTTTTGTTTTTTTTTTTAACTTCAAAAAAGTCTCTAACCCCAAAGTTTGAGAATCACTGTACTGGAAAATGCTATTAAAGATAACCACAACCCTCACTAGATAACCCTATAATGATTCAAATCAAAGTAAACTTCCTGAAACTTAAACTCAGGAAATCCTGTGGCCCAGATAATATGTCAAATGAGATGCTAAAATGTAGCCATGATCACATTTAGAAAGCTCTTCAGTAACTGTTTAATCTAATCCTCCGATCTAGGCATTTGTTTCTCTAAGATACAGTCAGAAGAATTAATTATTCCAAGATGTTAGAACATAAAACAACATAAAGAATAGTAATGACTATACAGCAGCAGTTGGCAGAAAGTAGTCTGCAGTGTCCTGAATGAAATTATCAGATAACACCTGGTCAAGCAGTCTTAGCCACCAGAGGCAAATCTGATTGCTCCTGGGGGTCTCTGAATGCAGCAGATGCTTCCAGATTTTTTCTGCTCTCAAAGTGGAAATGAAAAATTAATATTCAGTGGAAATATTAGGAAAATTTGGGGCTGGTTCAGTGGAGGTGGCTGGGCTATCAGATGGTCAGCCAAAAAGTGCATCTCTGAGGCTGGATGTTGGGAAGAGGGCCCCAAAGTTAGGGAGCCAAGGTCAGAGCCGGCTAGAGTAAAAGCAGGACATGAATTTGCAGGTCAAAAAACGGGGGCCTCCTGTCTATGATTCTCCCAGAAAACTATCATTCTACAAAGGGACCACAACAACCTGTTTTTTATCCATCACTTAAAATTCTCATAGTACTCCATAAGATTCAGCAGAAACAACACAAATACCTGTTACCTCCTTTTCACAGCTGGTGTTTCTTAATCCCTGTTTTTTCTATTTCCATTTACCACAAACAGCTGCCAGCCACTTCCTTGTCTGGCTTTTGGGGACATCGGTATGTTCTCTTAGTAAAATGGAATTTTTTAGGCAGCATTAACCTCGGAGATAGAAATTCAAAACTGGAAAGAATGGCAAATTTGCTTGAGAAGATCACAAAAAAGTCTTAGGCAACCTTTGCTGATGGAAGACAACCAAGAGCTGTCACCTTGAGGTTTCTGTTGCTTCTTTATATTTACAAAGTTATACAAAAGTAATTTTTAAAAAACACAATTTAAATATCATGCACTCAACCCAAAATTTAGATTGTTCTCAATTTTCAGCGTAAAATTTTTTTTTAAACTAGCACTGATATATGATATATTCAGATTTAAAAGAAGAGATGAAATTATGCTTGAATTGCCTTTCTAAAAATCCATTGGGAAATAAAGCATAGAAATGTCTCCTATGTTCTGTTATTTCCTTGTACAGAAAGCACATCAGTAATCCACAAGGAAAATTTCTGTTACGGCATTTTCTGCATTAAATTGAAAACAAACCTGTACATGTTATGCATATATCAATCCCACAGCAAATGATAACCTGCCTGACAAAAATGAATCTTTATTCTAGCACCTGGCAGTGTTTCTGAGTATCCCACAGGAATGTTGCATACACATAAAAACCACAATGCTGAAATTCTATACAGCAAATCACTCAAGAAAAATTATGCATTTTATTCATAACATTTATAGACTCCCTAGATTGACTTTAAACCTCTTAATTTAGTAAACTGCCTTTACCTTACTTCACTATATATATGTCCCTGGATAAGTTCCTTTATCTCTGCACCTCAGTTTCCTTATCTGTCAAATTCAACCACTTAATTTCCATGATTCCTTCTAACTTAATAGTCTATGGTTTTGCCTACCAAAATTATCTCCCCCTACTTCTATTCTTTTCAGTCAAGGTCAGTCTCTACACTACACCTACTGTCACTCATTCTTCTTACCTATTTTGGTCATGTTGTTCTTCTAGCCTGGAATATTGTCTCTTCCCCCACTCTACCCTCACTCTTTATTCTTCACAGCCCATCTCAAGGCTCTGTTGACAACTCTAATGCTTTCTCTAAAATGCTCCCTTTTTTGTTACTTATCTAGCAATTGTTATAAATCTTGCAATAACATAGCTTAAAATACAATGAAACATCAGCTACCTGGAACCCTTTGTGAAAGAGTCCCTCTAAACAGCTGAATTTTCCAGAGATGTGTATTTCTCCAGTCACCAAAACAGATTTTATTTGAATAATTTTCATATTAAGATTATATGATTCACCATCTTCTTAAGAGTATGGTGAACATATTTTTCTTAATGATTCAAGATCATCATTCTGAACATCAATTATTATACTAGGTTATAATACAGTGATAGTCTTATCCATAATAATGAGGGGTCTACAACTGATAAGACTATAAACAGCTGTGCTTTTGTTTGTTTTTGTGTCAGTTATTTGTAGTTTTTCTGTGTTTTCCCTATCAGACTGACATTTCCTGCTATCACTTTATACTTCCATTAGTGCATTTATCATAACCCTTCTCATTTTCCACTTCTAATTATATTTGCACTTAAAAATCAGAAATCCAAACTTGTTCTAACTGATGTGTAAATAAGAATAAAAAAGGTACTGAATGAATAATGGGGACTCTCTTATCAGTAAATTATTTAATATATTGTAAGTGGCAGTTAAGCTAATGGCTAATAATTCTGTACTGTTAAAGTACATAGTAAGTTCAAATCCTTTCTCTGCCATTCACTATATAGGTGCCATTAGACCTCATTTTCCCCATCTGTTTATGAGAAAGTGACATATGACTTCTAATTCACTTCTAAAATTTGTGATCTGGCTTAACTCTTTATTATGTTTATTATACATTGCCTAGTAAACAAATTTTATGGGGGTGGGGAGGTCACAGAGAGGGGGGAAGGGAGGAAGGGAAAGGGAAGTATCTTATCTTTCTAATTCAACTTCTTCCACGGGAGAAATTGCATCTTATGTTCCCTTTTATACCACTCATTATGTACCTAGCACAATCCTCAAAACAAAACTGGAACCCCATTCATCATACTGTTTTGATAACTTTTATAAAATATATGAAACACTTAAAGCTGATTTAAACTAAAAAAATCAATACACCTAAAACTTATCATGTAAAATACTTTAAAAACACATTTTAAAGAAGAGTTATCTACCTCCTAGAAACTTTTCTATTTCTGCTGAGGACCCTGCCAACTTTACAATCCCCTAGATTTGGAACCTCAAAATCAGTCCTAATTCTTCCTTCTCCCTCACTTCCCATATCCAACCAGCTGCCAAGTCCTGAACAGTCTACTTCCATAATACCTGACATATTCATTTCCTTATCTCCATTTACATATTCACTCTCTTATGTCAGGCCCTTATCATCTTCCTACTGGAATACTTAAGCAGAATTCTAATTGTTCTTTCTGTTTCCAGTTACTCTCCCTCATTGATCCATCTTCCATATAGCTGAGAAAATAAAAGATCTAAAGTACAGATCTAATCATGCCATTCTCTTGCTACAAAAATCTTCAGAGAATTTCTATTTTCTTTAGGATGAAAGGCAAACAGCTGCCAGTCACTTCCTTGTCTGGCTTTAGGGACATCGGCGTGCTCTTTTAGTAAAATGGAATTTTTTAGGCAGCATTAACCTCGGCGACTTGTTCCAGCTGATGTGTAAATAAAAGTAAAAAAGGTACTGAATGAACAATGGGGACTTGATGTTTAAAGCTCTTCAAAAATTGATTCTTCTCTATCCTTTTCCTCCTCTTCAAATAATATACACTTACAAACTATTTACTCAGTCTGACATTCTAGTTATCAGTTCTGAGTCTTTCCATAGATACATTCCTGGAATATACTTTGTACTCCTCATCTCAACCTTCTCTCTCTTACTGGCTCTGTACAGGTACCATCAGCAATTAGAAGTCCTGGTCCTCCTATTCTCTCCCATCTCAAATGCTTGTGAGTATTTACAGCAATACATAAAATCTTTAATGATTAGAAGTGCTTTATTCATCTTTTTTTGTTTGTTTGTTTCCCCAAAGGAGACATTTAACAAACATCTATTGAGTTGAATTGGAAGGAATGAAATGAAAAAATTGCTGGTGACAGCTCAAAAATACAGAATAGAATACAGTTTGACTAGAGCCTTCCTAAACTAGCCTGTGGTAGCTTGAGTTTGGTGCAGCAAGTCACTAAAACTTTTTTTGTCTCAGTTTCCTTATCAGTGAAATGGAGATAATAAAAGCACCTACGTAACAGGCTTGTTGTGAGGAACATATTAGATAATATATGAAAAAGTGCTTAACAAAACTTAAAAAAAAAACAATGTAAGTATTAGTCATTGTTGTTATAAAATTTGTACTTTGGGAAGCCATCCATGCCTGAGTGACTATTTCATCATTCCTCTAATGTAAATTTTAAAAATCATCCTTATGTACTATGAAAATGTACACAGTGCCAGAAACAGATGACTAATGATGGAATATGTGAGAGTCCACTTAAACCACTCTTTTAAAAAAAAATAACTTCATACTGTTTTTTTATCTTTAGACCACAGTTGTTTCTTACCCTAACTCCCTGTAGACAGAATTCTCCCTTATGACCAAGAAAAACAAATAAGCAAAAACATCAACTACAGAGGTTGTGTATAGCAAAGTATACGATTCAATATTATATCCTAATTTCCCCCTAACTCTTAGCTAGAAAGGAAAAGATATCTTTTATTACCTTTTCTCTGGGACCTTTACTGGCCAAATCACTACTTTCAGGCAACTGAAAGCAATTTGAACAAAGATGTGAACTCTCTCACAGGGAGCCACCATAACTACTAAAACTTGAAGAGACTTCAGGCTTTAGGTGTTTCTAACAGTTGGCAGTTCAAGCACAAAAAATGTGGAATGATCTTACTGAAATTTAATAAGCCCTGAAAAAAGAAAGAAATTCTTCAGATTTCTAATTTTAACCAAAATACAGGAAGAGGGAAAAAAGAGTGGAGTCTGTGCCTTGCCAGAGCTCTTGATCCATTCCTGAATGTTTGAAAGCCTGAGTTCATAGTCAATGAGATAAATGTATTAAGGATGATTCAAAAATCTGAAAAGGGATTATGGAGAGCCCAGATTGAATAATAAAGGAGCCAGATAGAATTTATAAGGCACATGAAGTCATTCACACCAAGGCAAGCAATTTGAAGCTCAAAGAGTTCTGGAGCAAATGATACTGTGGAGAAAGATTAAAGTCTCTGGATGACTTTGCTAAAAGTAATATGAAGTTAAGCATAAAATCTACACAGCCACACCCAGTGGGATTTAAATTCTGCCCTCTTCACCTGAGGAGAGTTAAAGATAAGCGATGAGGACATTTGGTAGGAAGGAATTGAGAATAGACTGTGGATTTGTCAGTCTGAGCTCATTCTGAAGGCATGAGATTATCTGAAAGCCCTACCTCCTCCTGAAAAGGACCACACTTTTACACCTCACTTATCTGTAGGGACAATAGGGATCCTATGGTTGTAAGTTCAAATAGGAGTAAAATCTTTATTAATTTGGGTATAATGAAGTATACATAATTTTTTGTTTTCAAATGATCTTGGATTTCTACAGTGTAGGGCAAGGCATTTTCTCTATTAAGAGCATTGAAAATAGTGTCAAATTCAAAGGCAAACAGGGGCCATCAACTCATATTGAAGGATCCCTGTGGGAAAACCACATATTAATATTATATTATATTATGTTTTTTATGTATTTTGCTTAATATTCCCCAATGTTTCCCATTTTATTCAGCTTCAGGCCATATTTTCAATTATTAGATGTAATGTGGTCAGTCCACCCTCCTTTGTGATTTAACATTTCTGGACTAAGATCCTGAAAAGGAGAGTGACTTGCCCAATAAGTGTTAAGAGTGGACTTTGAACCCAAGTCTTCAATCATTATGCTCGACTGCCTCTTGGGGAAATGGGCTCTTGGAGGGCAGGCTGGAAAAAGGCAAACATTTGATTCCTAGTGAACATGGCTTTTCTCCAGTGAGGAGAGGCAATGGGGAATGGGCTTACATGGTAGCGGCTTAGATCTAAAATAGGGGTCAGAGGTAACTCTGACAAGGAGCCAAGGGATCTTGTGAAATTTTCTTCTCTTGAGGTTTGAAAGAGAAAACTGTCTCTCTGAGCTTATGCTCATCCTGCTCTGCCTGGAAATCCTAAAATACTGTGCTTATTAACCGGAATTCCCCTTCGGACATTAATATGCCTTTTCCTTCACCATTTGTTGTTCAGTCATTTAAGTTGATTTCGACTATATATCAGAGATGATAATAATAATAATAATATAATAGCATATATGTAGCTATAGACATACACACATCATTTTTTCATATAGTTTCATGCAATTCTCACATGGTAGTTAGTATAAATAATATTTGCCCCATTTTATAGATGAAAGAAACAAGGATAAGAATATTTAAACATTTTGACCAAGATCACAAAGCTAGAAAGTCTGGAGGCCAGACTAAAACCCAAGACCTCTGACTCCACATTTGTCTCTTTTTACTATACTCCAGTTAAGACCCTATTTTCTTCTGAGAGTTATTTAGAAGTATCCTGGGTCAGAAGAAATTAGTCTTTAAGTTTTCACTCCATTAAACAAAACCACTAATGTTAAACTTTATTCTAATTAAATTACTGCTGAGACTTTAAGGAGTCATAAAGACAAAAACAAAATAAATTACTAAATAACTGCAAAGGTTTTCCCTGGACCTCTTCCAGCACTACAGTGATCCTAATTCATGTGCTTTTATTGTACAAACAATAACTTGGGCAAAGTTAGAAAACATTACTATGGATTATACCCTCTAATTCTTTTTCATGATAGGAAATGTGAACAACTGGATTACAGACCAGAAGGGAACTGATCCAATCTTGATAAGTACATAAAACTTCACTGATTCAGATTCACTGGGGAAGGTTCAAGACTAATCTCAATTAGTAAAGTTCTGAAACAAAGAGATAGAATATTATTTTCAAGATGAGTTTCTGACCTCAGGCCTGGCAAAGGACTTGTCCACAGCTCCATCACTCCCAGACATAGGATATGAATTGAATTCTTCCTAATTTCATGTCCAGCATTCTGCCATGCTGCTGCTTGTCCTAAGTACCACTGTGAGGAGCTTTATATTTATTCCATCAATTTTGCCACAGATCAATTTCATTTCAGAACTCCTTTTCTGAAAATTAGCTTCCAGAAAAAAAAAATTAGCTTCCATTACTTTATAGCATAGCTTCCTGAATTCAAATCTGGTCTCAAATACTTAGTAGCTGCGTGACAGTTAACTTTGTTTGCCTCAGTTTCCTCACTTGTAAAATAAGCTAGAGAAGGAAATGACAAACCAGTCTACTATTTCTGCCAAGAAAACCCCAAATGGGGTCACAAAGAGCTGGGCATGAGTTAAAAAAAAAAAAAAAACTCTAAACAAAATAAAATTGACACATTTTCTGAATGAATGAAGTTAAATGAATGAAATTTTTATGAATGACCACTAAATTAGTGCAGTCTGAGCGAAAAGTTATATTGGCTGCCAAATATCACTGTGTTGCAGCTCAACAAACATTTCTTAAACACTTTCTTATGTGTCAGGACTGTGCTGGGTGCTGAAGATTCAAAAACAAAACAATTCCCAGTCCTCAAAGAACTTATATTTTCAGGAAGGGTGGAAATGGGGGGAGAGAGGAGGTAGTATTTAACATATGTATAAACATTTCTAAGGAAGAAATCAGGAAAAGTTTGGGGAAAGAAGTGATAATACTAGGGCCCTGAAGAAAGCTGAAGTTGAAGAGGGAGTATTTGTTAATTGTTGTGGTGAAACATGGTGGAAGGAGATGAAATATCAAGCTCTGAAAACAATTCAGTAGTCTAGCTGGGCTAGAATGTGGAGACCATGAAGGGAGTGATATGAAATAAGGTGGAAAAGGTAGATAAGTAGGAGTTATGATGTGGAGGGCCCTGGATTTCAGGCAAGGAATTTGTATTTCACTAGTAGAATAAACTTTCATTCAAAGTTTATTAAGTGGCTATTATCTGTTAGGCACTGTGCTAAGTGCTAGAAATACAAAAAGAGGCAAAAGATAGTCCTTGTCTTCTAGTGGGAGAAACAACAAAGAAAAAATACATACAAACAAGATATATACAAACACAAACACAAACACATATACATATATATGTATGTATATATCATGTTACATATATTTTGTGATATATGTATATTTATATTACTATATGATATATTTATAATGTTTTGTGATATATAACTATATGATATGTATGTGTATTTTATGATATGTAATAGATGTATTTATATTACTATATGATGTATTATAGAATCTATATTGTAATATATATGGATTATACATGATATAATAGGAAGTAACTAAAAACGAGAATATATTTAGAGGAATTAACAAAGGCTTCCTGTAGAAGATAGTATTTTAGCTGAGTCTTTAAAAAAGCCAGGGAAGTCAGGAGGAGAAAATGCATTCCAGACATGAGAAATAAACATCATCAACAACAACAAAATGCTCAGAGTCTAGAGATGGACTGTGTTGTTCATGGAACAACCAGGAGGCGAGTGTTACTAGATCCAAGAGTATATGGCAAGGAGTAAGGTATAAGAAGACTGGAAGGGTAGGGAGGGACTAGGTTATATAGAGCTCTGAATGCCACACACAGCATCTTGTATTTGATTCTGGAGGGCAAAGTAAAAGGGAAATTGCATGTACTCACTTCTAGCAAGAGTCCTCCTTCTGGCATGGCAATTCCAGTGGGGAGGTGATCTTCTTTCACTGGGTGGTCACCATGGGTCCTAAAGTGTTGCTCCTGAATAGCTGTTAGAGAAGAGAAGTAGCAACATGTCAATGATCTCAATCAACTCATCTCCCCTGTTTTGGGCCCAAGAAAGTGAACCACATTTATAGGGTTTTATTTATTTATTTATTTATTTTATTTATAGGGTTGTAAACATCATTTTTATTGAATGATATTTTCCCACTGTTATCCTCTTCATCAAAAAATAAAGCAAACAAATGAATAGGTACAGGAAAACTCAAGGAAAAAAACATCATGTTACCAAATCCTTGCAGTTTATATAATTCAACCCAGTTAGGGTTGGCTCACAGTCAGCAACCAAAGAAAGACAGAACGACCCAATACTTAACTAAGTTTGATTCAGTTTGTCTTAGAAAACGTTAGTCAGTCCAGTGCACTATATTTTAATGTTGTTTCTTAAAGCTGCAATTTTTATTTCCATAGTTCTTATTACATATCACTACCCAAACTATGCCATCCTAGGCTGAAGAAAATTTTAAAGTTTTAGTACATTAAAGCATATAAAAACACAAAAAATTCCTTTTCATTCTCAACATCAATGGAAAATTGGAACTAAATCACCCAATACAGTTACAACTCAAACACAATTTTTTTGTGTGGTGATGAACCGTGTATAAAAAGGTGAGACTCCCATTCCAATTTATCAGGGTATCAGTCAATCAGTTAGTCTAGCATTTACAAATCACTCACTATTTGATAGTGATAAAGGTAAAAAGAAAGGCAAAATCCACCTCTGTGCTCAGAGAGTTTATATTTTAGTGAGAAAATTAACACACAAATATGCAAATAGCCCTGTTCATGCATTTTATCCATATGATATAGAAATGGAAGATAATTTTCAGAGGTAAGGGGACTTGGAAACATCACCTGCAAAAGGTAGGATGTGGTGAAAAAAATCAAGAAAGCCAGGAGGTAGATGAGGGAAGGGAGAGTCTTCAGGAACTGGAAAAAGCCAGGAAAAAGGCAAAGATGGAAGATGTAGTGTTGGATGTGAGATCTACCAAGCAGACCAGTGTAACCAATCATGGAGTGTATGAAAGGAAGTAGAGTAAAACAGTTATAAAGGGAGAGGGGAGCCGGGCTGTGAAGGGCTCTAAACACCAAACAGAGAATCTTACATTTGTTCCCAGAAGTAAAAGGGACACAAACACATTAACAAAAATGCTATTGCAATAGTACAGAGTTAAAGTGATGAGGACTTGTACCAGGGGAACAATTGCATGAGTAAAAAAAAAAGATTGTATGAGATTTATATGTGTTTGTGTATATGTACATATCTATATATATGTATATAGGTGTATGAGTTTATGTATATATGTGTGTATGTATATGTACATGTCTATATTGTGTACACATGCATATATATATATATATACACCCATTCATCTACACTGATATATACATACATATATACAATGTAACATGCATATATACAATGTAAAGGTAGCAACAGTGACTTGACAACTGGTTGGCTATTGGGGGCTAGTGTGACTATGACTTAGAAATCACAAAAGTTATTATCCTGAAGACTGAAAAGCTAATGGTCCCTCCAAAAGAAGAAGGGAGTTGAAAAGAAGGGAAGGTGTGAGGGTAAAAAATAACTAAATAATGATGTCTTTTGGGGAATTTGAGATACCCATGGGGTGCCCAATTTGAGACATCCAAAATATGTGAAGCTGGACTTTAGAAGAGAGAAATGGGCTAGATATATAGCTCATGAAGATGACAACTGAACCCATGGGAACTAATGAGATCATCAAGCCAGAGACATCTGCATCCTGGCTATTTCACAAACAAGACACTGAATTGGGGCATTTCATCTAGCTGTTCCCATGGAAAAGTGTATATAGAGAGAACAAAAATGGTACAAGGAGAGAAAAGAGAGTCCAGAACAAGGTCTTGAGGGAATGAACATGGACTGGAAGTAGAGCCAGCAAAGAAGACCCTCACAGAGCAGTCAATTAGGTAGGAGATCCAGGGGTGCATAGTTTTCATGAAAACCTAGAGAGGAGAGAATAATCAGAAAAAGGTCATTGACAGCATCAAAAGTAAAGAATCAAAGGACAAGTGTCTTAATGTAATAATACTCAATGCAGATCATCTAATGTATGGAGGAAGTATAGTACAGTGGATAGGACACTGGACTTGAAATCAGGAATTAACTTAAATTCTCTGGTCCTCAGTTTCCTTATTGTAAAATGGGGACAATAATAATACCACCCCAGAGAGCTATTATGAGGAACAAATCAGATAAAACATATAATGCCTTCAATATACCTTAAAACTACTATATTTTTCTACGATTATAATAATAATATTTACATTGTGCTTTAAGATTTTGTTGGGCAGTTAGGTGTCACATTAGATAGAACATCAGAACTTGAATCAGGAAGACCTGACTGTATATCACTTCAAATTACTATGTGATCCAGGGCAGGTCATTACCTGACAGTTTATCTCAGTTTCCCCACATCTATAAATATAAGCTGGAGAAGGACATGACAAACCACTCCAGTGTTTTTGCCAAGAAAACCCTAAATGGAGTCACAAAGAGTCAGCATAAATGAAATGACTAAACAACAAGAGAAAATACCAATAAGGACAAGTGCCAAATTGTTAATATCTGGATCTTTTTTTGTCCTAATTCAGGACATGCCATAATGGCATAGATGAAGTCCAAGAGGGACCCTGACAACAACTCAATACAAGTTTATCTTAGGACTCATTAACATGAGTGCTTGCAAGGTGTTCTAAATAAAGGGAGTCTTTATAAATACATAAGTAGGGAGTGGAAAAAATATCCATGAATTTATTTTATAGACAACTGGAATTAAGTGAGTTGCTAGTAAGTATCTGAGGCCAAATTTGAACTATGGGATTCATGATTCCAGGGCCAGTGATCTATCTACTGTACCACTTAGCTGCCCCTCATAACCACGTATTTATGAATTAAAACAATTCTTTTTGTATTTGGTAGTTACTCCCATGAATTCATCAGTTACTGCTGGTTTCTGTCTTTATCTTACTTCCTCTTCCGCTGAAGGGACCCAAGTCTGATCAGACCACCTCAAACACTTTAAAAATGTCTTTTCTCACAACCACCTGAGTTAGATAATTCAAGTAATATTTGTTAGTCTCAGTGGAAATGTGAAAAAACTGAGATTTCAAGGAGTTATACAATTTTTCTGAAGTCCATACATAGCTAGTAAGTTTGCACTATAGGCTCCAAATTCAATGCTCTTTCCACTACACCATGTAGCTCCTCATAATCTCTACAGTTTCTCATAATTTCACAATCTCTATGATCCAGATATATTGGAACTGACCTAGACCAGTTTGCAAAAGCCAGTTGTTAAATTTTCACTGTGAACATTTGCACTGTGTGAACATTTGTAAATGCTAGAAATCAAATCTTGATTTATAATTCTGTTCATTATCTAGATTTTTAGAAAGTCATAGACAAAATCTTAATAACTAAAATTAAACTTTTTTTTAGAAAGCTGGTTGTTAAACATATACTAATATTGTTACTGTTTATAATTAAGAGAAAGGGAAACAGTGAGAAAGTTGTCATAGAAAAGTTAAGACCCTTAGTTCAAATGCTATTAGAGCTGAGAAAAATGACAAGAGTTTTAGTACTAAAATAAAAAAGCCAGAGGAAATATCAAGGCAATATCTTAACCAAAATAACTTAAAGCCTTAATTCTATAAAAGAAAGTCTAATTTTGAAAGGGGAAATCCCTCTTTGTATTGAACTAACTCTTTTATTTCTAATTTTTCAATTATTTATAATTTAATAGCCAATTGAATCATTTTGTTATTATTGTTCAATCATTTCAGTAGAGTTCACTTCTCCATAATCCCATTTTGAGGTGTGTGTGTGTGTGTGTGTGTGTGTGTGTGTGTATGTGTGTGTGTTGGAGGGGGAAAGGTGACAAAGATACTGGAAAGGTTGTCTGTTTTCTTTTCCAGTTCATTTTATAGATGAGGAAATTGTGGCAAGTATAGTTAAGTGACTCATCCAGGGTCACATGACTAGCAAATGTCTAAGGCCATATTTGAAATTAAGAAGATGAGTCTTCATGATTCCAAGCCCCAGTGTTCTATGTACTGTGTCACTGAACTGTCCAAGTGTAGTCTTGTAATCTATGAACTCAGAATCAGGAGTTACTTCCGTTCCTCAGTTTCCTTATCTGTAAAATACTACCCATACTATTCATAAATTGAGAGCTGCAAGAGACCTTAAAATGCCACCCAACCCATCTTCATGGATGAGGTATGAGGTTAAAGAATCTACCTAAAGTCACTCAGTGTCTGAAGTTAGTTTTCCCAAATCCAAGTTCAATCCTCTGTTCGTTTTTCCTGGATAGAAAACTGAGTCTGCCTGAGGTTCAAATGTGACCTCAGACACATATTATCTGTGTGATACAACCTTTGATTGTATCAATTTCCTCCATGGTAAATTTTGGATAATTATAGCACCAACTTCATAGGATTTTTTAAGGATCAAGTGAGTATATAAATATAAAAGTGCTTAGTACAATGACTAACCCAGAGTAGACATTATATAAATGCTTGCTCCCATCCCTTTCCTTTCCTTTTAGCCATATTACTCCTCAAGTTTTCTTCCAAACAAAGATCCTTCAAATATTTGTGGACATTGATTATGTACCCACTAAGTCTTTTCTCTCAACTACGAAGTTCCAATTCTCTCAATTAATATATTATGTTTTCAGCCTTCATCATTCTGTTGTCCTTTCCCTCACTATGCTCTTTGTCTGATATTAAGAAATGAATATAAGACTCTGAATGTGGATTGACCAGGACTGTAGTAGACATATCATATCCTTCATTCTGGACACCATGAGACCAAAACTGTCATACAATTTTTTGACCTCCATATCATACCACTGACTCATATCATATTCTTGGTCTATTTAAACTCTCAGTCTTTTTTATTCCTTTGAGGTGCTTGCTAGCTATATCAACCCCATTCTGCATTTGTGCATTTCATTCGTTGGATCTGTGCATTTATTGCATTAAATTCTTTTTAGATTTGGCCCATTACTCTAGTTCTTCTTGGATACCAGTCCTTTCATCCAAAGAATTAGTGATCCCAATTTAGTGTCATCTAGAAATTTGATAAACACATCATCAACGGCATGACCTAAAACCCTGAATTAGATTCTTGAACAGATTACAGCTCTGTAGCACTGCTGCAAGTCTCTCTTCCCAAGATACCTAAGTCCATCACTTCCTTTCTATCTTGACTCTCTCTCTCTCAGAACTAAATGGGCCAATATCAGAAGTACCAGTTTTAGCCGACAAATGCCTTGATGCTCTCCTGTTTCAGTAGCAGTTATTTTAATTACCAATTAGGAAGGAATTGGAAGCAATTGCCTTCCCCCTAGAGACTGAGAGAGTTGTGGCTACAGTTGAACACCAGAATATAACCTATCAATACTGTCACAATATTGTTTAGTTGACCTATGGAGGCATTCATCTTACCATTGTATTCAATGGTGGCAACATATACTTGCCCTGGGCAGTAATTCTTTTCATTGACATAGCAAATCTTAGCCCCAACAGTTCCTTCTTCTCCAATTGCACCAGATATGCAATACTGATTGTTCTAATGACCATGTCTACACCTGCTAACTATGTCAGTCTATTTCAAATCTATTTATATTACCATTCAGTTTGCATCTTTCTACCTTTTCCAACAATTTGTAAGGAGAAACTATCAAATGCCTTCCCGAAATTTAAGTCTACAAAATTCCCCTATTAGTCTCATTATACAAGCAAGATGAGTGCGCTTAGTCTGGTATGACTCATTTTTAATGAAACTACAATGGGCTATAGTAATCACCATTTCTTCTTCTTTTTTAAAAAAATAACTTTTATTGATATTTTTGTTTTTATGTAACCTACATTTTCCCCTCTTAGAGAGCCATTCAAAATAACCAATAATTTGTTTACTTCTCTTTCTAAGTTTCACTAACTACTCCTTCAAAAGCATATTCTTATTTTTTCCCCAGGAATAACTGTCAAAGAGTGAGGAACCCTTTCTTCCCATCTTCATCTTCATCTACCCATCTTCCCATCTTCAATGTTATGCCATCTCCCTTGCTTTCCATGATTAATAAAAATAAATAACAGTGATTAGCTTTTAGATAGTGCTTTGAGGTTTTCAGAATAGTTTACAAAAATCTCTATATTATGAGATAGGGGCTATTATTGCCTCCATTTTACAGATAAGGAAACATTAAGTGACTTATCCAGGGTCACACAGCTGATAAATATCTAACGTGAAGTAGGATTTAAATTAAGATCTTCCTTACTCCCACTCCTATCCTCTGCCATCCAGCTACTTAACTGGAGTCCTTACAGTATTAGTGTCAAACTCAAATAGAAAAAATCCCTGATCCCTACAGCCACAAATTGACTTAGAAAACCACAAAATAGCAGTACATTTTATTTTCCTTTTTTTTTTATTTCATAATTATATTTTAATCTGGATCAGTTATAATAAGGAGTTTTGCCTGCTTTTTGTAATCCATAGGCCCCAAGTTTAATACTGCCTACTTAGAGCATCTGGCATTTGCATTCGCCATGCCTCAGGATGTGATTCATCTACAATCTATGGCTTGAATTCATCAAGAGCAGTTAAATATTTATCCTCTGACCATTTATCACATATTCTCATCCAATTCTGCAGAATTCTCCTCCTGGTTACTCTTCCCCTCTTGGGGTTTCTTTGATCTCTCTTGAGTGACTGATGGATCATGAGCCACATCATGTCTCCTGATACATATATGTGCACCCCAAAGACTATTCTATTGTCTAGCCAAACTGGACTTTTGGGGAATCTGCCATTTCCTTTCTCCATGTCTTTGCTTTAATTGTTCCCTCAGTCGGGGATGCACTCCCTTCTCATCTATATGCCTTGCACTCCCTAGTTTTCTTCAAGAATTTAGTTTCTATGTGAAATCCCTCCTAATCCTCCCAGTCATTAATGGTCTCCCCACAACTCTGCCATCCAAAATTACCTTCTTTTTTATATATTTCTGTATATATACATATATATATCCAGATAGATAGATATGTATATCTATATGTACACACACATATAAACACACACATACACACAATATTATCTCTCCTGAGAGGATGCTGCAGCTCCCTGAGTTGCAAACCTCTTTGTCCTTGTACCTCCAGTGCCTAGGATAGTATACTGTCCTTAATAAATGTTTATTGACTGGATATTAAGGCTCACTTTTCTTGGAGTTCAATTATCTATTAATAACGATTTTTTTCCTTTCCAAGCTACAATTTGTTCTTACAGAATTATGTAATCTCAAAGTTGGAACTGACTTCAAAGGCTATTTAGTCCAGCCCTTCTCCTTAGTAAGCAAAACACTGCTTCTCTCCACTGTTGATTACTATGTCCTTTTTTAGGCTAAGACTTTTTCTTCCTTTCATCTCCTATATAACTTTGAAAAGCTCTTCTTTTATTCTGAGCATTTGTCACAAATCTCTGCTCTTACTGGACTTATACCTTCCTTGTCTTATAAGACTGTGCCTTGTAATGATAATAGCATAATATAATAATATAATAGTAATAGTAATATAACATATGATAACATAATGGTAATAACAAAATTATAATTATGAGTCTGTGAGGTGGGTTTGAATTTGGAAGGAGGAATCCGTGCCTTTAGAATATATTGTTTTTTATCAAATTATCACTAGCATGAGGCCTTGTGAAATACAGAAGGGAAAAAAAAGAAAATTTGGCTTTAGGGAAATTTATGTTGATTAGCAAGGTCTGTCTTATTTTTTTCTGCATTGATGCCATGAGAAGGTAATTGATATTGTAAAAGGCAAACTCTTAGTGATGCTCATCTCCATATTATTAGTTCATGTGGTTTCTACTCATCAAAGAGACTGTCATTGACGTGATCAATGTAATATGCCCCTATTGCAACAGAGTTCTCTGAATAGCCAGCTGTATGTTCCAGAAATAAAGATAGCTCTTTTATGAGCACATTATCCTATTCTAAAGAGGTTTCTAAATAGCCTCTCAGTAAAATGGAAATGGACATGATAAAAGTCCAAGGGGAATGGCCTCATTGCTATTACTTGAATTTAACATTCCATCTAGCATAACTGAGTCTTTTCATGGGCTGTGTCCTCCAAGCTTGAAGTGCACTCCACATCAGGGTCTCTCCGAATCCTTAACTTTCTTCCAGGTCTGACTCAGGTGCTGCTTCATATGGGAACCTATTCCTGAGCTTGAGGATTTGTTTTTTAATTTTTGTCATGTATCTACTTTCTACATAGTAGACAATTAATAAATGTTGACTGAGTTGAATAATAACTCACATTTTTTTATTTATTTTTAATTTTTTCTTTTTTTAATAATTATAACTTTTTATTGACAGAACCCATGCCAGGGTAATTTTTTACAACATTATCCCTTGCACTCACTTCTGTTCTGATTTTTCCCCTCCCTTCCTCCACCCCTTCCCCCAGATGGCAAGCAGTCCTATACAAGTTAAATATGTCACAGTATATCCTAGGTATAATATGTGTGTGCAGAACCAAACAGTTCTCTTGTTGCACAGAAAGAATTGGATTCAGACGCTAAAAATAACTCGGGAAGAAAAACAAAAGTGCAAGCAGTTTACATTCATTTCCCAGTGTTTTTTCTTTGGGTGTAGCTGCTTCATCACTGATCAATTGAAACTGAATTAGATCTTCTCTTTGTCAAAAAAATCCACTTCCATCAGAATACATCCTCATACAGTATGTTGAATAACTCACATTTTTGTAGCACTTTACAGGATATAAAAAATGATTTCTTTAAAATAGCCCTTTTAGGTACATAGTATAATTCTTTTCTTTATATTATAGATGAGAAAATAAGTCCTTTAAAATCTAAGCTTTTCAAAGAATTCCATATGCAGCCACAATAGTCTCTATAGATGTCATTTTATTTTTCTTTCCTATTCAGAATAATTGCTTGCTTGGGATCACTTAAGATACTGTTGCTGAAAACTCTTTGAGTTGACATCCTTTTTAGTCTCTGGTCATAAAAACCTATCAGTCTTTTTCTTAAACTCACTGAAAGTCTAATCTACTGACATCAAAGATACAGATTACATCACACCAAGCATTCCTCTCTTTTTTTTAAACTGTGAACATTAAGATATTAAGGTGCTCACTTTATTTCCTCACTCTCCATCATTTTTATTTTGGCAACCAATTCCTTCTTATTTTTCAGAACCAGGATCAGAATAGAAGCTACCCTCATTCCTTCTTGTACCTTCCCCAAAGTGAAAATATTAGTGAAGCAAATCAAGAATTTATCAGAAGTTCTGCTTTGAAGAGAGATACCTCTAGAAGGTATCAGCTTTCCTTAATTTACCTGATGTATGTTCAGTACAAGTCTTCTTGGATTTCTATCCTATAGGGCATGTCAGAGTATCAATGACTTATGATTTATGATATGACGCCAATGATTGCTTTTATTCTTTCTGAATCATTAATTTTAGTTCAAAGTGAAACTCCCCTCCTTCCCTTGGATCAATTCACAACCTCCTGGCTACTCCATCCTTACCTAACTTTTTTTCTCTCACTTCTCCTTTCTATTCATCATTAGGTGGCAGGAGGAAAACTGACAAATCTTGAATTTTACAAATTTTGAAATTGTCAAAATGGATGTATATGTCTTCCTTCTACAGTCCCTCTTCTTTCCCTAAATATATCCCTACCTCTTTGGAGGAAATATGAATATGCAAGTTTATGACTATTACACTACTACTTGGATCATGAATGCAATAGAGTATCTTTCCGATTCCCCAAATCCCAACATTAGAAAGATTATCTAGTCCAAACTTGTAATTGAAAAGGAATCCTTTCTACAACATAACTGACAAGTGTTCATGCAGACTTTGCTTAAATACTTCAAGGGAATAGGAACTTGCCAGTTCCTGAAGCAACCCATTCCACTTTGGATTGGTTTTAATTTTCCTGACATCAAGCCTAAATGCAGCTCCTTGCATCTTCTAGTCATTGCTCCTCTGCATCCACAAAGCCCCCCTCCCCCTCGGGGCCTTGTACCTAGTAGGCACTTGATAAATGTTTCCTGAATTGAATTGAATTAGCTAAATCGAGAGAAGCTTTGAGGGTTTATAATTATATGAGAAATTTTCCAAAGGAAGTGGTCAAAGGCTCATCACCTCAAAACTAGACTTAAGACTCAGTACAGAGGGATGGAAAGGGAAAGAAAGACCAGATGACCTAATAGGCCTTTATTTTTTCCATAACTCCATTACTTTTGAATCCCAAGAACTACAGAGCACATATATAAAAGCTCTGACATTTTCAGACAAACTGGGAACTCTCCTCAATTCTGGAAATATTGAAGTCTCCATTATTTTTTAAACACTGAAATAGAAATAGGGCAGCTGAACCTTATGTATATAATGTTATTATTGCTCTAAAATTCTGAGCAAGTATGTAAAATGTTTCCCCAAATCATGTCTAAAATAAGTTCATGTTAGTGCATTGGTCCAAGAACTAAATGACTTCCATCTGCTCAGGAATGAGTTACAGCCTCAGGTACAGTAAAACTGAATCCCACCTGACAGCTCTCAGTCAGCACCTCAGTCTCCTATTGTTTACTGACCAACCTGGAGAGTGAAAAGATACCTTTGACTAGTGAAACAAGAATACATGGAATGGGAAATTCTACCTAATTTAGGAACGCTGTGATTTAACCCTTTTGCAGAGAGTGTCACTGTACGTTAAAGGTTGACTGTGGACATGAGACAGGGAACTTAGAAGATGCATGACCTTAGAAAAGGATGGAGAAAATACATCTCTCCCTTCTTTTAAAAGTGTTTTTAAATTAAGCACTTTTAAAATTATGCATTTGAAGTTGATAGTCATCCAACAAACATAAATATTTCCATATATAATGTTTGGAAGAGAACTTTAATATAAAACTGATGATATCATGTACAGCTTGAATTTTTAAGACTATAGCAGCTTTAACATGGCAAAACAAACATTGCCCTTGTGTGCATACGCCTATGAACTTCCTTTTGCCCCTTCTGTTTACCTTTTTACATGTTTCATTAACATTTTTTTCCATTTTTTGCATCATTATCACTATCTCCATCCACCACTCCAAAATACTACTTAAACTCTCTCTTAATAAAACTTCCTTTCCTTGTTGCTAGAAATAAGGGTAAATGACCATGGAATAATCCAGATTGTCTATAAGCTAATAAATATAAAGAGCATACTATGTGCCAGGCATTATGCCATCTGCTGAGGATACAAGAAAGGCAAGACAGTCCCTGTACTCAAGAAGCTCAGTTGCAATGGGAAAGACCATATGCAAATAATTGTATGCAACAAACTATAAATAGGATAAAAATTTGAAATAGGGAATATACTTGAATTAAAGGAGATTAGGAAAGACTTCCTAAAGAACCTGAGATTTTTGCTAAGACTTGAAGAAAACCAAGAATCAGAGATAAGGAGAGAGAGGATTCAAGACATAAGGAAGAAAGTGGTCAGAGTTAGGAGATGGGAAATCTTGTTCAAGGAACAATAAGGAAGCCAGAATCACTGAGGTGAGGAGTAGAGGTGACAAAGAAATTAAAAAAGAGGGTAGGGTTTTGGAGGAAAGACAACATTCATTTTTGGACATGTTAAGTTTAAGATGTCTATAAGACATTTGATTTAAGATGTTCAATTGGCAATTGGAGATGTGAGACTAGAGTTCAGGAGAGAGGTTAGAACTGAAAAAATGGATCTTATAATCATCTGCCTAGAGATAATAACAGAAATCATGGAAGCTGAAGAGGTCACCAAATAAGACTTTAGAGGGACAGGAAAGCCCGGTCAGAGCTTTGCAGTACACTCACAATTAGCAGTCATGACATAGATGAAAATTCAGCAAAGGAAACTTTGCTGAGAAGGAACCGTCAGACAGTTAAGAAGAAAACCAGGAGAGAGCAAATGTCACGAAACCTAAAGAGAAGGTACTCGATCGGAGGTGTCAAGAAGAGGGATTGAAAAAAGGACATTGGATTTGGCAAAGAAGAGAGCATTAGTAATTCTGAATAGAGTTATTTCAGTTGTAAACTCTTGACATCACTGAATGGCCATCTAATTCTTTTGTAATCCCCCCAACATTCAACATCCTGGCCATGTGCTCAAGAGACTTAGAAAACTTATGAGTCCAACAGAGTGTTAGGGAAAGAGACTAAAATACAACAGACACATATATTCTAGGATCATTGGGGGGAAAAATTTCATTGTTGCTGAAGTAGAAAAAATTCTCATGGGGAACCAAGGAGTGTTCCTTTTTACTTCCTACATTATTTTAAATGCCACTTGAGTGTTCTCTAAATTTAAACTCCCCAGGATTCAAGTTTAGTTTACAAAAGACAAAAATGTTTTCCTGATTAAAGAACAAAAGCCACCTGAGAACAGGTCTACTGGGTTTCCTGAGCCACAAGGACTTGGACCAGGAAGCAGGAGGTGACTGTTTTGAAGATCAGGACCTATAAATCAACTTTGAGACTGACACCTCTGCCACAATAATGTATTCATACAGAAAATACCTGTGTTCTAAGGACCTTTAAGCACTTAGTAAATATGGAGCCTGATTCTTTCCCTCGAGTGGTTCAGCCTTCTCTGCCACCAAAGTGAAGAAAGGAGTGATTCTTCCTTAGTACCTTTAAAATATCTCCAGGAAAAGGAATGAATGGTCACTGTGCAGGAAAAGTGGAGTCAGTGGGCAAGCCGTTCTTTAACCACTCTTTCACATGCCAATCTACAGACACATTATTTTTGCCCAGACTTGCAGTTTAATAAATATATGGAATTCCCAATGAAGAAATCCCTTTTACCAATGCAGTTTGACAACTGCTTTGCGTGCTATAATTTTAGAGAATTGTGTATGGCACTGAGAAACTGAGTGCTACCCAGAGCCACTGACAAGTATTTGTCAGAAGCAGAACCCAGAGATAGGCGCAGATTATTTCCATTTTGTCACATCACTTCTTGATATACATACACACACATACATTCATATGCACATTTGTGTACAGACATGCACTTAGTAATTAACTCTATGTTTATGTCAACTAATGTTGTATAGAGATACAGAAATGGAGGTAAAATGGAAAATTCCTTTCATCCACAAATAAATCTCATTTACTCTCAACAGCATGTGAACAATCATTGCTTACTTTAGGTCAATTCATAAGGGTGTTTTACTAAATATATTATAGAATGGAGAAGACTCCTCTCAAAAAATCTACTCTCTAATGATAATGAGATCCATAGACAAATGTAGATGCATAGAAAGAAGAGAAATATTTGCAGATGGTTAAGTTTCTAATTCTCCCCCTTTTTCTTGTTGGAATGTTGAGCTACTGGCACACAGAAAAGTGGTCCCAGAAGTTTAAGATCATAAATTTCAAGCCAGAGGCACTTTAAACATCATCTAGTCTAATAATCTCATTTTAAAGATATGGAAATCAAGTAGGTAAATTACTTGCCCAAAAAAGTAAACATAAGAAAGGATTTCCACTGAAAGAAGTGTTAAGTTATGTAACTGAAACATAACTTAACCCAACTCTCCCAGATGGCACATTATCTCCAGGTGATTATGGCATGGTATGGTGGAATGAGTCTGGGACACTTGGGCTCCAGACCTAGATCTGTGCCTTTCTAAACTTTGAAACAAGTCTGGTTCCCTCTCAATGTCTCAAATTCTCATTTTCGAAGTAAGGGAATTAAATTCAATCATCTCCCATTCTATGATTCAAGTTCCATGATGTTGCTATAACATATTCTGTGTGGAGTTCTGGGAGCCAAACGTTCACTGACGCTCTTTTCAGTGCCCTTAAAATATAACAACAAATGAATCAGTTTCCTTAGCCGGACAATGTGCCCATTCCAGTAATTATAAACAAGTCCCACTTCAGATATAATAAGGCTTTGAAGCAGGAAAGAAACCATACCTCTTCAACGGGAAATAAGATTTAAGGAAGAGGCACAAAGACACTCAACCAAAAAGGGTTTTTATTAATAATTTACCATTCACTGGATTTGTCTGCTACTGAATCTAATCGCCATGAATGAAAATGAGAACTCTGTCTACAAGAGAATCTGTTGTAGTTATTGATCATTCTTTTCAGTCTCATTCAACTCTTTGTGATCCCATTTGGGATTTTTTTGGCAAAGATATTGGAGTAGTTTGCCATTTCCTTTTCCAGTTCATTTTACAGATGAGGAAACTGGGGCAATCAGAATTAAGTGACTTGCCCTAGTGTCTGGGGCCACATTTGAATTCAGGTCTTCTTGACTTCAGAGCCAGCATTCAATCCATTGTGCCACCTAACTGCCACAAGATTCTCAAGGAATTTCAAATTCTTTAATTCATATCAAGTTTGATTCCCTTAAGAGGCAGTAAAATGATGACCTTGGTCAGAAATGTCAGAAAAGGATTTCAGAGTAGATGCAATGAAGACTGAGTAGAGAAATAAAGTAATAGAATATTTGATTTGTTTTTTAATTTCTCTGAGAACATTCTGTTTCACCTGTATCATATAAACAATACATAGATTAAGTTGATCAGGAATACTGCAAAGGGTTTTATGATTCTATAAACTATGATCTATGGAACAAAAAAGGGGGGGGAGGAAGAAATGGGTTCTTGATACTATTTTCACTTTTTTTGGTTTTCTTTCTCCCTTTTGTTCTGACTTTTCTTTCACAACATGACTAATATGGAAATATGTTTAAAATGATTCTGCATGTATGGTCTATATTGGATTGTTTACTGTCTTGGGGAGGGAGAGGGAGGGAAGGAAGGGAGAAAAATTTGAAACTTAAAAGTCTTACAAAATGAACATTGAAAACTACCTTTACATGTAATTGGAAAAAAAAATAAAATACTATTAAATGAGGAAAAAAAGAAATGGGCTTTGAGAGAAGGAGCAGGATGTCATTAAGACTAGGTATATATAAATAAATGGACAAAAAGATGTGTATTTATCCAAGAAATACTGTCACTTCTATCAATCAAAAAGAAAGGCCATATCAAGTGCTTATTTTATGTACTAGGAATGGGAACACACAGAAAGATAAAAATAGGAAGTCCAGTTTTAATGGTGGAGATGGCATGCATAGCTAGGTAAATTCAAGACATACACAGAATAAGAAGGGATGTCATCTGAGAGCATCTGGGTCAGGAGTAAGGTGGTACCCTATAGAAATTGTCATTTGAGCTGAGACTTGAAAGAAGCCAGAAAAACTAAGAGAGGGAGGTGAGGAGAACATTGCATGCAAGACATGGAGGTGGTCTTCTTCTCCCCCCACTCCAACCCTATGTCTTTCAAGTAAAGGGGTAAAATTAGATGGCTGTAGGTCAGGAATTATCTGGATAATTATCCCAACTCTCCATTTCCTTTTACCCATGTAGACATGAAATCAGCATGAGTGATCCCTATTAGCAGTGATTAGCATTACATAACCACAAAAAAGCAAACGTATCTACGAGATTTATCTCATCATGGCCTGTACCAGGGTAATACGCAGAGACAAGCATACTGCTGAGTTATAATTACAGGAGGGGTTCCAGTCTCGAATGCCAGTCAAGACTCCACATAGCTGTTTTGGGAAGGAAATTAACATAAGGAATACGTGTTCTCAAGCTCCTGGGTGAACAGAATGCTGCAATCAAGGCTACCCAAAGAAAAAAATAAAATTATCCTAGCACGGTAATACAAAGGTTCGGTTCTCTGCGTCGTGGTTTCTGTAGTCTGTTTCCTCTGGGGGAAAAATGCTTTGAAATTAAGTATGCTCTTTGAACCTTTTTTAAGTTCTGCATGACATTTATTTAAGGTAGAAAGCTCGGGGAGAGCACCCTCCCTTCCCCACTCCCCCGGCCCTTCAAAATTAACTCTCTTGCCCTCGTTCTTTCTTCAAGTCGTTCGCCATATTCTTCTCTGGGCGTTTACGGTTAATGTGTTTCTCATGTACCCGGGGCATCAAAGGGGGCTGCCATCTTTTGACACTGCTACATTCTGCTCGGGGCCGTTTACAATCTCCTCTTTCCTGACAGCTTTGCGTGATTAGGGGCCGCGGATAGCTGGGCTGCCTGTGGGCGGGAGCCGGGCGCCGAGCCACTCACTCAGCCCAAGCTCCACCCTTCACTTCCCCCTCTTCAACTGTGAAATTCCTTTGCAGAGAAACACCAGAGGGAGAACAGGCTTTTTGGTAACAGCCGGCTGCCGACTGACCAGAGCCTCTCTGTCACGCGATCTAACCAGCTGTCAATCTCCCGGGGCCTCTGACAGAGGTCTGGCACTCATTCAAACCATTGCGTGCAAGCAAGCTGGCCACATTACCCCATGAAGCATTTCATAATAACAACAGCTGTTAAATATTGATGACTTCTGGCAAGCTGTGAATGCTTTTCATGAAGGTTAAACCTTCGTGTAATGGAACCTAATGCTTCATTATATATTATAGGACATAGCTGGAACATGATGGATTGTCGTTGGGTTCGGGGCTGGTTTGTTTTGTTTTGTTGCTTTTGGGGTTTAACAGGGGGAAAATCAGAAAATGACTTTTTTAGTTGTTTGATGGAGGGAGGAGGAATGAGTTGGCAGATTGCAAAGTTAAGAAAAGCACTGGAAACGGAAAGGGAAAATGATACCAGCAGACAACATAGGAGAGCAGGTTAACTGCAGCCCACTGACATGTTTTACTGAAACTCAGTCAAACTACTCAAGATCACAGCCAGTTTTCCCTCTGGGCTATTTATAGAACAGAGTTCTACCGGTACCTGAAATAATAGAAGGAGCCGAAAATCCTCAGGGAGATGCGGCCGTACAGATCCCTACAGTACAGTAGCCAGTGGCGTAGGCAGACTTTGGGTTCCCCAACTAGCCATATATACACGAGCTTTCCCCTCCAGAGGACTTCTAGGTATAACTAGATGCACATGACTATCCATATGCTGAGCTATTTTTCCTTATTGAGTTCAAAAAAAAATCTCACTATGAAGTAGAGAGAAATAATAAATTGTGACGATCCAGTCAGTAGAGCATGGGGGACTCTCCCCTGAAATCCGATTCTGATGTCCCCTGCATGCGTGATGAGAGAGCAAGTTACTGGAAGGTTCTACCTGCCTACCTAAAAAGTCTTTAATTATAGGCCTGGGGATGACCCACCCACCCCCTTCCCTCTTTTGGTGATGTCATCACCTTTAACCATCATAACAGAGACAGACAGACACAGAGACAGAGACAAAGAGAGACAGACAGAAAGAGAGTGACAGAGGGGAGGAGAGTACAGGAAGAAGAAGAGAGAGAGAGGAAGGGAGGGAGGGAGGGAGAAGTCATATCTCTCTTCTGGGAGTTTGCATATATATATATATATATGTATATATATATGCAAATATATGTGGGATATATATCCCATATATATAATATAGAGAATCTCTCTCTCTCTCTCTCTGTCTCTCTGTCCCTGTCTCTCTCTCTCTCTCTGTCTCTGTCTGTCTCTGTCTCTCTCTCTCTCTCTCTGTCTCTCTCTGTCTCTCTCTCCAAACACACACCCAGGCCTAGTCTCTCTTCTGAGTTCCAGCTCCATAACACCTATACATTTACTATTGGACATAACCAATGGCATGTCCCATAGATATCACAAATTCAGCACATACAAAATAAAAGTCCAGAGTCAGCTAGATGCTGCAGTGGATATGGTAGTATTGGAGTCAGAGGATCTGAGTTCAAATGTGGACTCAGACATGTTCTAGCTGTGTAACTCTGGGCAAGTCACAATCCTGATTGCCTCAAAAAACCAAAACAAAAACCCTCCAACTAAAAATTTCCATATCTTTCTACCCAACTCCTCTCCTCTTTCTAATTCCCCCTTTTCTATTGATAATTTCACTATCTTTCCAGTCACTCAGATTCATAAACTGAATCATTCTCAAGTCTTCTCTCTCACTAGCCCCTTAGAGTCAGTTATGAAGCCCTGTTGGTCCTACTACTACAACAACTCTTGCACTAGTCCCCTCTTCTCTAAGCACTTGGCTATGACCCTAAGCCAAATCCTCATCACTCCTCACCACTGCAAGAGCCCCCAGTTTATCTCTTTGACTTAAGTCTCTCCCACCTCAATCCATCTTCAGCTCAGATACCCAAGTGATTTTCCTGAAACACGAGCCTGATGTCACCCACCTACTCAGCAAACTCAGTGGCTCGAAATGCCCTCTAGGATCAAATATAAATCCTCTTCAAGGCACTTAAAGCCCTTCCTGCCTTTTCAAGTGTTCTCATTCTTGACTCTACTTCAGGCACTGTAGTATCAGGCACTGTAGGCACTATCACTGCTGGTCTGCCTGTGAGTTACACTCATGACATTCCATCTCCTGCCTCCAAGCTTTTGTACACCCTGTCCCTCCTTGCCTCCTCTTCCTGGCTTCCCTGATTGCTTTCAAGATTCAGCTCAAATGCTGCTTTTGGCAAGAAGCCTTTCTCAATCATTCTCCTCCCCCTCTCTGAGATTACCTTCTATTTACACTGGCTATAGTTAGTATATACTGTACAAAATTATTTTTATATCGACTTGTTGAGAAACTGAAATTGATTCTGACTTCATTTTGTGATTGACTCTATTCTGTATTATTCCTATTGTAAAATTGCTTAAACCACATTTCTTTGGCTCTGTCACAATAAAAAAACTATATTTTTGTCTCTCTTTGTTTCCAAAATTTAGCACAATACCTGGTAGACAGTTGCAAACTAATATTCCTAAAATACAGTTCTAACCATGTAACTACCCTCAAGAAACTCCAGTGGCTCCCTTTTGCCCCTATGACAAAATACAATAGCATTATTTGTATTTAAAGAACTTCATAATCTAGCTCAAATCAACTTTTCCAGGCTTCTTGCACACTCCTCTTCCTTATGCATTCTAGATTCAATCAAACTGGCCTTCTAACTATTCCCTGGATATGATTTTTAATTTCCCAAAAGCCTTTGCACAGATTGTCTCACCTGCCTAAAATGTATTTCCTTATTTCCTATATCTCACAGAATCTCTAACTCCCCTCAAAATTTAGTTTAGATGCTATCTCCCCTAAAGGATCTCTTCCTTTCTCCCTCACCTTGAAATTTTTTTTATTTTCTTGAGAAAGAACTTGTGATTTCTCAGCATAGGAAATTCTTCTACCAACACAACTGGAACCTTCTGTGCAACTCATATTCTTAGTTGCTCAAAACACTGAGGATTTAAGTGACTGAGGATTAATCATATAATCAGAATTAGTCAGTGGGAGAACTTGAACCCAGAACTTTTAGGGCCTGAGTTCACTGCCTATCTTTGCTTCTCTTACTTTGCATACATTTGTGCATATGTTGCTTCCCCTGAAAAACGGTAAGCTTCTTGAAGGCAGGGATTATTTAGTTTTGGTCTTTATATCCATTTTGCTTGGCATATAGTTAGCATTTAACAAATGTTTTTGAATAAATGAATAGACATCTCTCCTAAGTTCAGAAAGGCTAGAAGGCTGGTTACAATTCATGAAATAATCTATTGAAATAAAGAGAAATTGTAGGGTTATCTGGGTGCACAGACCCAGTGTCAGGAGGACCTGAGTGACTCTGAGCAAATTATTAAACCCAATTGCCTTCAAAATAAAAAAAAAACAACAACCATATACTACGATATGAATTGCAATCTGCATCAGTAGAATGAATATCCCCATTTGTGAAATTATGAATCTTTTAAGGAGTTCTCAGGTCTGCTACTAACTTTTAACTTTTAAGCAATCACTGAACATATAATACGAGGGGACTGAATCTTTACTGTAAAACTGACCCTTTTGGCAGTCTGGAAAGTTGATGAGCTACTTCTCAGGATGATATTTTAATAATTAAAGATAGTATCCAAGTTTTCAATTAAAGATAGCTTTAAATTTCAGTTCAAAGTTAGTAAAAATAAAGATGTAATTTTATCTCATCCAAGAATCCCCTGAAATCTAACCATACACTCTTTAAGCATTCCTACTCTAAAATCTCTTTCAACTCATTTTCTATGGTTTTGTCAGAAGTGTAACTAGCATGGGCTAACTAGGACTTTGTCTCAGGGTGCTGAAATTTAAGGGACAGTGACAATACTTGTACATCACATCTTCAGCAGGCAGGAAAACTCAGCTTGACATCTAATTAGCAAGAATAATTAAAATAGTAAAATATGCATAGAGAGGGTCCTCTTCTCTATAGCAACCCTCTAGGTAAGGGAGAACCCTCCCTGACCAGCCTATCTCTTGTTTCTGGCAGTGACCTACCCATTTATCCATTAGACCACTCTGCCTCAATTATAAATTAAAGCCACAATAAAGCTTTGTGCTTAAGTGGAAGGCCGAATAATGTTTTGGATAGTTGGAAGTAGATCTGTGGCTTCTATCCCACGTCACCAAGTTCAAAATCAACTTGTCTGGTTTCTGATGAACTCTCCTTTACATCCACAGGCAATTTTCAGTTCTCTCCAATTTGCCTATAGTTCCTCTTTATTTCCTTTCCTCCTTTATCTGTTAAGAAGCCTGTGAAGTGCCTGCTGGAATCCAGGGTCGTAAATACAGTTTCCAAGAACTTTCCATTCCCTGATTACTGTAATTTTCCGTTACTTCCACTGAGAGATGTGTCAACTTTGATGTGTGTTGGATTCCCATTTTTCAGAGAAGGGAAGCTGAGTCACTGGCACACGGGGAATCCTGGGGGTAGGGATGGGCAGGAAAAAAGCAAATTTGGAAGTGTCGTCTTCTAAGTTACATGGGGGTTGTCTGTTACATGAGAAAATGTCTGTCCTAGAAGATAAGTGAGAAAGTAATTGAGGATCTGTTCTGAATGTGAAAGAAAAATTAAATTAGGGGTTTTACACAGGATGAGTATGAAAGAAATAAGGAAGTGTGGTGGTTTCATTTCTGGGAGCTGAAGGAAGGAGAGGAAGAAAGAAAGTGGAGGAACTGAAAATGAACATAGTCCTATAAACACTCCTCTATGTCTGTAGTGAAGTTCTGTAGACACAAGAATGAGCCCTATAGAATGAAACATTATAAAGTAGAATCCAGACACAAGATCATCCACCTGATCAGATTTTATCAATAGTATCTTATTTCTCCAAATACCAGTACAATAAGGCCAACCCACCTTTCAATCACCCAAAAACCATGTAAATATAATATTGTGTCAAATTTATTTGTAAGACGGGTTATTGTCCTCTTCAGTGCCCCCTTTATCTCCACCCCCTCCTTCCTAAAAAAAACTGAACAGAAATAAATCTGCAGCTTAAATTTCTGCCTAAGAAAAGCAATTCTACTTGGTACTGTCTCACAACTGAGTCCCCCAGATCCAACAATTAGAAATAACTAAAGACAGCAAAACAGAATGAGTTGGGGACTGTTAGGTTTTATAATGATTTAGAACTTATAACAATAAAGTTAATAATAACCTTATTATAAACTAATAACAATGAGAGAGAGAGAGAGAGAGAGAGAGAGAGAGAGAGAGAGAGAGAGAGAGAGAGAGAGGAAGAAGGAAGGAGAGGGAGGGAGGGAGGGAAGGAAGGAGAAAGAGGGAGAGACAGGGAGGGAGATAGAGAAGGAGAGAGAGGGAGGAAGGGAGGTAACAGAAAGACAGAGAGGAGAAAAAGATAGAGAGAAAGAGGGAGAGAGGGAGAGAGAAAGGGACAGAAAAAAAAAGAGGGAGGGAGAGAAGGAGAGAGAAAGAGAGGAAGGGAGAGAGCAAACACAACTTATAGTTTTCAAAGGCCTTTCAGATCAATCATTTCAATAAACTTCTGCAACAGTCTGCAAAATAGGCAGAGTGGATATGTGGAGTCAATCTCTACCTCCATCACTCATCACCTCTGTGAATATTCTCCTCCTTAGGTTTGTTTCCTCATCTGTTAAATGTGAGTGATAGATATGATGACATCAGTGGTGTCTTCTGACTCTGAGTTGATCTCCATTTAACAAGTGAATAAACTGAGGACTTAGGAAAAGTCACATTGTTGATGACAAATCTTGAGTCTTCTTAACATCATATCCAACAGTCCTACAACATGACCTCTCTGTAGTCAGTACTGTTTCTCGTTTTGAAAGCAATTACTTTTCTTCAAAAAAATTTGGATATGTTTGTCCAAAAAAAGTGGATAAATCCTTGTCTAAATAAAGTAAGAGAAGAGGCTTTTTGAAGTATTTGCTATGTATCAGGGGACCTATGCTAAGTGCTGAGGATACAGAGAAAGGCAAAAGACAATTCTTTCACTCAAAATCACAACCTAATGGGAGAGACAATATATGAGCAACTACGTATGAATGTACTGTAATAGACAGAACAAACTGGAGATGATATCAGAGAATTAGGAAGGCTTGGGAATGAGTTTTTCCAGAAGGTGAGATTTTAGCAGGGACCTGAAGGAATCCAGGAAACAGATAAAGGAGAGAATATCAGAAGGAGCCAGTGAAAATACAGAGAGTTGGGAAATGGAGTGTTGTGTGTGAGAGACAGAAAGGAGACTAGTGTCCCTGGATCGCAGGTCACATGGTTATTAGTCACCCCATGGCCTGCAGACCTAGCTTTCTGAAAAATAAGGGTCAGAGAGAGAGGTTTTCTTCCAGATTAACTTGCCCTTTCAGCCTAAACCTCTGTTTCCTAATGTTTATCAACAAAAGAAAGAGCTAGGGTTATAATACAGCATTCTTGAACCAAAATTAAATGCAGTCTATAATAGTGGTTATTTGTCTGTGTACAGCTAAATATTTTGTTCCTTTCAAAGAATTTTAACTTTTATTCAAGAGTTCTCTAATATTTGCAGCAAGATGGTGCTTCACAATCATTTCCAGCTCACAAGGAAATGAACTTTATTTATGACATCTCATTCAATTTAGGTCTAACTATTTCAGAGGCAGCAGAATGTTAAAATTAGAGAGTACGTGTTTCCTTTGCTCACAAAGGAGTAGGCCCTACTTCAGGGCTGGAAGCCAGGGCAGAGGAAGAAATGATACCCTTAGCAATCTTACTGCCATTCTTGGCTTAAACTATAAAGCTAAGCAGATTATTCCCAAATCTTTTTTAAAACTTGACCTCTCTCCCAAACCACAAACCTGCATCCCCAAATGCTGACAGGACATGTCCACCTGACAACGTTAAATCAGAACTATTTCATTTCTCATTCACTCTACAAATATTCATTAAGTGCCCTAGTGCTTACAGTCTAGTAGACCATGATACCCAAGTTACAAAAATACAAAGTAATATATAATATCCCACTATACTCTGAAGGAGCTAGATGGTGCAACAGATAGAGAAATGGGCCTGGAGTCAGTAAGGCCGGCAATCAAATTTGACCTCAGATACTATCTGTGTGACATTCAGTAAACCACTTAATTTCTCTGTGCCTCAGTTTCCTCTTCTGTACAATGAGGATAAGTATATCTACCTCCCATGGTAGTCATGAGACATTAGAATGCTAAGTGCAGTCCCTGGCACAGAGTACATGCTGTACAAATCCTAGTTATTATTATTTTAACCATCATCAATTTAGCTATTCTATCAACTTCTAATCTCTTCTCATATCATACTTTCTTTTAAGAAATCATTCAAATTTCAAAAAGTCCAAATCAGCTTTTTCTGACTCCATTCGACCTCCCAGTCTTGGTTAGTCATCTTCTTTATATCTTCTCATTACATTTTTAGTCAGCACAAGATTTATTCTGCCCTTGCAAAAGTTAATTTTCAAATAGCTACATGCTGCCTTCCCAGCTAACATGTAATTTCTTCTAAGACCATATCTTCGATTTCCTTTGCATTTCTTCAAAAATAACTGAAACATTCCCCTGTAGAGAGCTCTACACACAGAAACTATTTAATAACTGGATTTTGTGGTATAATAACTCTGGCTTTTGCTAGCTGCCTGCTATTAAATGCCTCTGATCCTATTTTCTCTTTGTTAAGGAAAGTGATTTTTAAAAGGTAAAGCATTATGGAAATGTGATCTATTATATCCTAATAGATAATTCTTAAGAGTCAAAAATTAAATGCCAGAAAGCACCTTATGCAGCAAACATTTGACTTATTTGTCAGGAAAAGAAAGACAGTGATCAAAAGAGACACTGCTTTAAAATATAAACCCATTTATAAATTATTTGAAAAAGGATAATGTATTATGAGCATCAAAATGATTAAGGATATAATTTCCTAAAACAGGGCAAAACAGCAGATAGAAAAATCAGTTCAAGGAAAGCTCAGCAAAAGGTCCAAATAAGAAAGTTATGTAAGGGCAAAAATGCAAGGAAGACAACAAACAGTTGGAAAAAATGTAAAGATCACTTCAGTGAACTGTTCACCATCAGGGACAGTAAAACCACTAAATTTGGACTCCAATATCAGTCCTAGATATGCTTTTAGGGGGAGTAAATATGATATTAAAGAGAATACAAATTGGAAAAAGTCAAAGATAGATATAGGAATATACATATATACAAATATACATGTGTCCAGACATATATGCATTATTCATATATATATACATGTAGATATACATATATTATATACAGACATATACATATAAATATAAGTGCCCATCAAAACTCTTACTATGCCTTTGTAATCTTTTTCCATGGATCTTGCATGTCATTTTCAATTATGTGTTCTGTAGTACACATATGTACTCATAATACATATGAGAATGACATGCAAGGTCCATGGGGAAGATTTAAAGGGCATAGAAAAAAATCTCAATTTCTCTGTAAATGGTAAGATCCTTTAGATATATCTGTTTGCAGATAATTATTACATTAAGCTCTGGAACACTGCAGAGCTTTCTGGAAGAGATCTGCAATTGCTTAAAAAATGTTTGATCTGATCATCTACATAGGAAATATAAAGAAGATGAAAAAGGTCTATTATCTAGGTATTTGGGGAGAAAAACTTATAGAGTTTGTGCCTTAGAATGCATATTTGGGATAGATAGTACAGATGGGAAAGCTGGCCCCCAAAGTTGAAAGAGCAGACCAGATTGCCTTCAGGAAACAGAAGAGATCCTTTAATGATCCCAAGTTTTCCATGGAAACAAGAGCTTGAAATATCATCATTCTACCACTGTAGGTACATGGAAGAAAGGTATGAAATGTAATAGTCTCTGAAGAACCAAATAAATAAATTCCTCAAAGGGCAATGGAAAAGCACATGGTACAATCTGAAACACATAACCAACAAGGAATTTTGAAGAAGTTATTCGTCCTTTATATGAACTGATACTAAGTGAAATGAGCAGAGCCAGGAGATCACTGTACATGGCAACAAGTCTATATGATGATCAATTCTGATGGATGTGACTCTTCTCAATAATGAGATGATTCAGGCCAGTCCTAATGATCTTGTGATGAAAAGAGCCATCTATACTTAGAGAGAGGACTGTGGGAACTGAATGTGGATCATAACATAGCATTTTCAATCTTTTTGTTTTTGTTTGCTTGCATTTTTTCCCTTTTTGATCTGATTTTTCTTGTGCAGCAAGATAATTATATAAATATTCATATATATTGGATTTAAGATATATTTTAATATGTTTTACATATGTTGGATTATTTGCCATTTAGATGGGGGAAGGGGAAATTTGGAACACAAGGTTTTACAAGAGTCAATGTTGAAAAATTATCCATGCATATGTTTTGAAAATAAAAAGCCTTAATTAAAAAAAAAGTTGTCAGCCTTTCATTTTTGAAGCTGACCAATGATATCATGGAGCAATGTCATGACTTGCATGTGAACTGGATTCAGAGTTGCACAAAGTTGTCAGCCTTATTCTGTCTTCCAGAGCCACAGAATTTGGAGGAACTTTCAGTGGCAAGACAATAATCAATATAACCAGCAATAGTCCAGTGGACAATTGGCATTTTTGATGTCTGACCAAGCTTCATCTGTTTCAATCACCTTTATTTCTCACCCATACATTCTGCTCAGGAAAGTCTTTACATGCTTGGGGGAGATATCCCCCTAACTCACAGAAATAAAATGTCATCAAGGAAATGTGTCATGGGAAAAGAAGATAGCAAGAGTGATAAATGATGTATGGACTGCCAAATTATGTTTGAATCCTCATTGTTAAGGAAAGAGAATGTCAGGAGAAAACAAGGAAGGCTTAACCGTTGAGGAAATCCTTGTGGCAAAATTAATGGAGGAAATGGAGAAGAGGTAAATAAGATGAGCAAGGATGGTGGATTGTGATCTGCATTTTTAGAGTTGTAACTCAAGCATAGTGCCGTTTCCTAATTTTCTATAGGCTTCCCCCCTCCTTCTCTTCCTCTCCCTCTCTCCCTCCCTCCCTCCCTCTCTCTCCTAAAGCATACTTGTTTTTTCCCTAACTTACACCCACTGAGACAATTTGGAATATTGTCCCCAAAGGGACACAGCTACAAGTCAAACTCTCTAAGGTCCTTAGGGTAACCCTAGTGTCAGGGATACACTCCTGTTACCCACAATTTTACCTTCTGAGTCTCTACTAGAGTACTTCTCATTTACATATAATCAATCACAATACCACCACTGCCTTTCTCTGCCTCCCCCAATATCATTAGATAACATGACATCTCAGATACCATCTTTAAAACTCCCCAAATAACAATATGTAAAAATGAGACGATGGATCATAATAACTCGTAGACATCTTTAACTCAGTGCTTTGTCTTCAAATCAATTCTCTCAATATTATGAAGCATTTATTAAATGAGAAGGCAAAAGAAATGATAATCATAACATTTTTCAACTGAAAGCAAAACAAAAATAGTCAAAATTCTGCACATCTGCAAAGGGTATTAAGCACATATTACTGAAAACTAGCAGAGGAGCACATGAGTAGGGAATTCACAGCTCTGGATAGCAGATCTTGATGTCCTTCATCTCTTAAAAAATACTGTGCACTATTTTTTCCCTATTGGTCAAAACTGCTTCCCTGATCTCTTCTCCCCTTCTAGTTCTTACAACAAAGTTGCTTCACTGCTACTCTTGGGCTACTGAACCAATGTCAAGCTCACTTTGCATATAGTCACTTTGGCAAGGTACTCACAATGCTTAGCTATTTTAGTAATAAGATGTTCCCACACTGTAGAACTCTAAATCTTCTCCAGGTCTCTTCTCATTCTATGGAGAACTAAAGAGCCAGAGAGCCTTTTCCAATCAGCACTTCAAATATTCTGTTTCCTGCAATCAGCTCTTCAGGAAAGACACATTTTCCCCAATTAATAGAACTCAAAGCAAAGCAGATACAAAGCCTGTCTTGTCGCATTTTCAAACCAGTCTTTTTTTTTTTTTTTTTTTTTTTGGCTTGTTTTTTTCAACTGTGATTTTATGATCCTATTTGGAGTTTTCTTGGCAGACACATTCGAGAAGCTTGCCATTTCTTTTTCCAACTTGCTTTACATATGAAGAAACTGAAGAAAACAGAAGTAAGTGACTTGCCCAGGATCATGCAGCCTAGTAAGTGTCTAAAGCCAAATTTTAACTTAGGAAGATAAGTCTTCCTGACTCCCGGCCTGGCATTCTATCCAATGCACCACCTAGCTCCCCTTTTCAAACCTGAGAGAATAGAAGGACAATGAAGACAAACCCTTGAGAGATTTCCCTTCTTTCAAGCTACAGATGGTATAAGAAGACAATATTGACTTTTCCCACCTAATCTATTCTTGGCAAATTATGTTTCTCTTTCGATCAGCACAGGTCCCTGAAAAACAGCCAAAGGACCTGCCTATTAACTCTGTAAGCAGCTCTCCTTATCACTCAGACTACTCCTGAATTTACCTTTTTCTCTTACTTCTAGCTTAATTTGGCTATAACCATCTTTAACTCAGTGCTTTGCCTTCAAATCTTCAGAACAATTTACATCTCTTCTCCTCTCTAAAATCAAGCAGATTTTATTAGTCTTTCTTATACAAATGTTCTTTTTCTGACCCTTTTAGCAGTCAAAGTATTCTTATATAAAAAGAAAATCATATATGGATCCACACTTAACACCATATACCAAGATTAGATCAAAATGGGTCCATGATTTAGGTATAAAGAATGAGATCATAAATAAATTAGAGGAACATAAGATGGCTTACCTCTCAGACTTATGGAGGAGGAAGGAATTTGTGACCAAAGAAGAACTAGAGATCATTATTGATCACAAAATACATAATTTTGATTACATCAAATTAAAAAGCTTTTGTACAAACAAAACTAGTCCAAACAAGATTAAAAGGGAAGCAACAAACTGGGAGAACATTTTCACAGTTAAAGGTTCTGATAAAGGCCTCATTTCCAAAATATATAGAGAATTGACTCTAATTTATAAGAAATCAAGCCATCCTCCAATTGATAAATGGTCAAAGGATATGAACAGACAATTTTCAGATGATGAAATTAAAACTATTTCCAGTCATGTGAAAGTGTTCCATATCACTATTGATCAGAGAAATGCAAATTAAGACAACTCTGAGATACCACTGCACACCTGTCAGATTGGCTAAAATGACAGGAAAATATAATGATGAATATTGGAGGGGATGCAGGAAAACTGGGACACTGATACATTGTTGGTGGAGTTGTGAATGAATTCAACCATTCTGGAGAGCAATCTGGAATTATGCCCAAAAAGTTATCAAACTGTGCATACTCTTTGATCCAGCAGTGCTACTACTGGGCTTATATCCCAAAGAGACGTTAAAGAAGGGAAAAGGACCTGTATGTGCCAAAATGTTTGTGGCGGCCCTGTTTGTAGTGGCTAGAAACTGGAAAATGAATGGATGCCCATCAATTGGAGAATGGTTGAGTAAATTGTGGTATATGAATATTATGGAATATTATTGTTCTGTAAGAAATGACCAGCAGGATGAATACAGAGAGGCTTGGAAAGACTTACACAAACTGATGCTGAGTAAATGAGCAGAACCAGGAAATCATTATACACTTCAACAATGATACTGTATGAGGATGTAATCTGAGGGAAGTGGATTTCTTCAACAAAGAGAAGATCTAATTCAGTTCCAATTGATCAATGATGGACAGAAGCAGCTACACCCAGAGAAGGAACACTGGGAAATGAGTGTGAACTGTTTGCATTTATTGTTTTTCTTCCCAGGTTGTTTTTACCTTCTGAATCCAATTCTTCCTGTGCAACAAGAGAACTGTACAGTTCTGCACATATATATTGCATCTAGCATATACTATAACATATTTAACATGTATAAGACTGCCTGCCATCTAGGGGAGGGGGTGGAGGGAGGAAAGGGAAAAATTGGTACAGAAGTGAGTGCAAGGGATAATATTGTAAAAAATTACACATGCATATGTACTGTCAATAAAAAGTTATAATTAAAAAGAAAAAGAAAAGCATATTATAGATACCAAATTCATTTGAATATTCTGGTCCTTATAATTAATTCTGTAGTCAAAATTGTGAATAATCCAAATAATCCAAAAAGATATTTATAATTATAGTAAATGTCAGTAGACTGTAACATATTGCCATGGATTAGAAGTAACTAAGGAAGGATATATCAGAGAGAGCAAAGAAATAGTCATATACTGAGACTTAGACCTAAAGATTCCACTAGTAATTCTGAGGTACTCAAAATATCAGAAAAACGTCCTTAAACAATGGGTGGTTTATCTATGAAGGATTTACCAACAAAAGACAAAAATTACAGTAACCTAAGTCTTAGGGGTGGGTTGTGACCTGCCTACTAAAGGAATTATGTATATCTATATAAACATCTAAGTATATTCTACAATTTGCCTTTGGTATGGAAAATATGGCCCTTAAAATAGGAACATTTCCACTACTAAACAGACATGTTGCTATTATTACTGACTCCACTAACCTTCATTGCTATGGCCTACAAACTAAAAGGTAATAATGGAAAGAAGTCACAAGAATATCCCAGTAGCAGGAAGTAGCATTCTCCCTATGACATGGGACATCGTTCACAAGCCTATTCCACTCATACTTTCCTGGCAGTTTATATGTTAGTACTTAAAAGTAATTATATTTTTCATTAATTTAAATTTCTCTTGATTAAAGCCTGGGATATTCCTTCTTCCCAATCTCTATTCTCAACCAGTTGAAATCTCATTTGTTTTTCAAGGTCCAAGTCAAATGATCCTTTCCCCTTCCTTCCTATGACTTTTTAAAATAGCACTTTGTACTTTTCATTCATTTTTACTCTTTACTTCATAGCATATTTATTAATTTATATATCTTATTCTTTTTTTTTTTCCTTCTAGACTGCAAGCTGCTTGAAAATGGGACATCTAGCTTATCTTCATTTTCTCCTGATACCCTGGCCATTCTTGGACAGAATGCTAAAGAAATCTCTGTGGAACTTAATTGAATTTTAAATACTTTATACTATAAACTTTTCTCCACTATAACATCTTCCACCAATGCTTCAGCATGGAATGCAGACCAACCTTGGTTCTCAAAGCATATTGCAATTAATTCAAGTTCTGGCAGATCAAGCTTCAAAGTCTAAAAGTCCAAGCCTGGTGACAGACCTTGAGTTTGTCTGTTACCCAAGGACAAGTCAGTTTAGATATATTTGAAAAGGCTCATCATGTGCCTATTAGCTTAGCTCCAATCACCTTCTACATTGCCTTCTGTAAGCAGCTCTAGTAACCTCCTGTGTCTTTGTCCCTGACTCCTTCTGAATTCATCTTTTTCTTGCTACTATCTTCATCTGCTCATCTCCTAATCCCCTTTCCTAAGAACTTCTAATATCTTAAATCAGGACACCAGGTGACAAAATTATTTGAACAAGATAACTCATGAAACCATTTATGAAGGTACAAAAGGGCAATGATCTGCATTAGGGGAGAGAATACTATCCATGATAATAAAATCATATATATATATATATATATATATATATATATATATATATATATAATAGAGTATTAAAAGATGTATTTAGCATTGTCTATTAAAAAAAGTGACATGTGGCCTTTCAGAATTTGTAGTTTTGTTACAGAGGCAAGAAATATTTAGGTTGTCCCAGAAGTCCACCCACTGGTCCATTTATCCAGTGAGCATGTATTAAGTGCCTATTTGACGTAAAGCACTGTACCAGGCACTGGGGACACAAAGAATGAAAGAAATAAACCTGGCCCACCAGGTGCTTCCATTTTACTTTAAAATGCATATAATAAAGAAAAGCACATATTAGTTAATATATAATGTGCGTATAAAATAATTTCTGGGTGGGAAGTACCAACAACTGCAAAGGGATGATTAGAGAAGGTCTCCAACCCTATCCAGCCTCCATTTGAAGACCTCCAATAGTAGAAAACTACGTCATGAAATAACCTAATCCATGTTCAGATAACTAATTGTTAGCATGTTTTGCCCTACACTGAGCCAAAATCTGTATCTCTGCAAATTCCACCTATATCTCCTCATTGTGCCTTCTGAGTCCAAAAACAAATTTAATCTTTCTCCTGTAGGACAGCCCTGCAAATATTTGAAGAAAATCATCATGTGTTCCTTTTGTCTTCAAGTCTCGGGGCTAAATCTTATATAACTCAAAAGGAACTGAGTAGATGAAAGAAGGAAGAGAAAAAGACCTCAGGAAAGTTGGGAAGTCCTCAAGAATGAAATTTATTTTTTCTTTTTTTTTTCTTTTATCCTTTTTTTGGGGGAGAGGGCAGAAAGATAGAGACTCCCACTTTTCTCCCATGCTGGAAATTCAGTGACTACTCACAAGCCTGATTCTACTGCTGGTTATTACAGAAACTTGGACCTACTTTGTTTTTGACCCGGTCATTTTATCCCTCTGTGGGTAGCCCCATGGTCCCCTGTTCACGAGAGATTCCATATTGGCAATGGATTTAATACAGACATGCCATCATCTTTAATTATACCACTTCTAAGCTCAAAAGGCTTTAAAAAAAAAAAAAAAAGCTTTCCAGCTCTAGATCTGTGATATTATGATTTCCACATGACCCCCATGAAAAACTTGGTTTTAAAAGAACAAATAACTATTAGATATAATAAAAAAATAACTAGCATTTTATATAGTGCTTTAAGTTTTACAAAGTACTTTATATATGTTGTATTTGGTCTTTATTTTATAATGTGTTCTTATTTATTCAAAGAAAAAATTTGATTTACTGAATTATTTTTTACTTTACTTCATATTTTTCTTATTCTTTTGATCTTTTATCCCTTTAGAATGCAAAAAAAAAAAAAAAAATGAAATACAGACTTAGTTTATTGACCCTGAATTGAAAGTATAAATCCTAGTAAATCAGCAAATTTCTAGTTAAATATTTCTTTGAAATGTAGTAATTCCCTTTCCATCTCCTTGGAGGTGGAATAGACTTAAAATATTTCCCTAAGGGCTAATCTTGTGGCTAGGGTGGGGAAGCAAGGAGGGAGTAGTTATACACATAGAAACTGAAATATCTTTTAAAATTTGGTTGTTCGCTTACTCATTCATTCATTGCTCTTTGAAAAAAGGAAAAGTAATATCTGTTGTTCTTCCCAAACCTTTTAGGAATCATGATGGGGGAAAAATCTAAAAGCTCCAGGGCTCTCATTTTCACTAGGGGAATAAAGAACTAAAATTCTGCCCAATTGTGGGGCTTTGATTTTAATCACAGTGAAAACCACATGAACTAGTCCCTTTGTTCCTGTTAGATCATTTACCCACAAGGTTAACTGTAAAAGAAAAAAACAATTCAGTTCATGCTAATAGCATACTGTTATTCAGTCATTGCTCAGTCAAACCAGGAAATTCAAATAATTTCCAAAGAACTGTTGCTTAGAATATTTTCACATTTGGAGTGGGACTTTGGACCTTGGTATATCCACCCATTTTATGGGATGCAATCAAAAAAATGTTTCCCTGTTTGACTAGAGTCACTCTCAAAGTACTTCAATCATAACTATTTTTTAGATTATTCATTGCATACTAAGTTGGGAAGGAGAACTAACTTTTTGTCATTACTTTTTTTTTTTGCCACATTATTCCTCCTTCCATAATTCTACTTTTCTTCCATTTTGAATGGAGTACTTTCTTACATAATTCGCTCTTAATCACTGCCTCATTCCCTCATCCTTCTCCTCCCTCACACCTTTTTCTTTATTTTGAAATTTCAAGAGAGCAGTTATAGCTGCCAATAGCAATTCTTTGGAAAGAAAGTACTTTCTTTTCCCTATAACTCAGTTCTTCCACTAGGAAACTTTGATAAAAAAATTTTTTTTGCATAAAGTAGCATGTGCCTTGTCCTCAAGGCAGAAAGGGTTAAATTAGATTAAATTAAGGGGATATTATATGATAAACTCCTTGAAAGAAGGAATTGTTTTGCCTCTTTTTACATCCCCAGCACTTATCACAGTACCTGGCTCATAGTTGGGGCTTATTAATGTTTATTGAATTGAATTGAAATTAAATTAAACATACAGCAAGCAGCATCTGATATGGTCAGTGTGGTATAGGCCATATGTGGTCCACAATACTCCTAAGTGGACCAATGTTGTTCCTGTTTGATTTTAATATTTTAATGTATTAATAAAATAAGAAATGTGCTTTTCTAAGTCAATATGTGGTCTGCAGGCATCCTTATGTACAGTTTAATGGGTGAGCCTGCTTCTAAATGATCTCTAAGGTTCATTTCAGTTCCAAAAAGCTATGACTACAATTGTCAGCAGTAGGAAAAAGCAGAAGTTACTAATATTAATCAATTTGCAAGCATCTATTAAGTGCTTCCCAGAGGAGCTAGGTGGTACCATAGTGCACAGAGTACCCTATCTGAAGTCAAAAAGTCTCATCTTCCTGGATTCAAATCTGGCCTCTGACACTCAGACAGGTTTTAATGTGTGAACCTGGGCAAGTCAATTTTCTCATCTGTTAAAAAAAAAGGGGGGGGGAGGGGGAAACCTAGCTGGAGAAGGAAATGGAAAACCTATGTTCCTATGTGCCATGTACTGTGCTAGGAGTTAGAACACAATATAAATGCAAAAGGAGATCAGTTCCTACCTTTGGGGAATTTATAATTAATGGATGGAGGCAAAAGAATTGCCTATGCACACAGGTGTGTGCACAAAAATACATATGTATACACTACATACATACAAAAAAAAGTGCTCAGAACTACAATTCAAGAAAAGCATTTTTTCTAGGTAACAAGAGAATGGGGGTACTCATAACAAAAATAAGTTTGGAAGAGATAAGAGTTCAGGGTTGAGGGCAAGGAGATGGTCAGTTCTGTTTTGAACACATTGAATTTGCCATGCCTGTGCCCTGAAATGTCTAGGTAGTCAGTTATAAGGAGCTAGAACAAGGGAGGGGGCTAGCTTTGGAACTATAGATCTGTGAGTCATCTGTATAGAGTTTGTCATTTATTTGACTTTTGAGAACCAATGAGGTAAACAATTGAAACAGTATGAGAAGAAAATGGAAGGGCCAGGACAGCAATTTAGGGAACAATCACAGCAAATGTTCATAAAATGTATAACTGGTCTAGAATCACAGCTTTGGAACTAGACCTAAGACACTGAGTCCAACTCCCTTAATTACAGATGAGAAAACTGAAATTGAGTCACTTGCTCACCTACTATCTGATGCAGGAGATGCACCTTGGATCATAACCCAGTGTTCTACTCACTATGCCAGCAAAGGAGAGAGTAAGAAGTGATCAAAAGGCTGAGGAGAATCAGGTTAGAATAGTATCCCCAAAACCCAGAGATGATGAAGAATCCAAGAGGAGAAAATGGTCAACAATGTGAAAATGCTGAAGGATAAGGATGGTAAAATGGCTATTAAAATCGGCAATTAATAACTGAATGAAAATGAGAGAAAGTCATTTCAGTTGAGTGATGAGGTACAAAGTTAGGATGGCAGCTGGTTCTGAATGGTGTGAAGTATGTTTGTAGGCAAAAGAACTGATAAGCAGAGAGAAAAAAGGTGGGATGATGTTAAGCATAATCTGCCAGCAAAGATGGGAGGGGAAGGATAAGAAAAGCACATGTAAAGGGGGTTAAGCCTGGAAAAGAATCATGCTACCTCTTCATCAGACACTGGATCAGAGGAGTAGATAGTAGGGGGACAATGTTCAAGGGATTGTGAGATAAAGAAAAGGAGAGAAGAGGAACTCAAAATAATTGATCTTAATTTTCTCTGTAAAATATGAAGCCAGGTCCACAGCTGAAAGGATGGAAGGAGAGGAAAGTTTGAGGAGAGAAGAGAAGATTTGGAAAAGTTTGTTGTAGTGAATGGAGTAGCGATTCCATTGGAAGAGGCATAAAAGGATTAACTTGCTGCAATGAGTATTCAAAAAAAGATACAAATGTGTGATGAATCTGTTCTGATTATTTATGTGACTTCTTCCAGGGAGGCATGTGAATAAGTGTGAAAGAGAGCATGGTGGGAATAATAGAAAGTTAACAAGGCATAAGTACACATAGGATAAAAAAACCAAAGGACTCAATAGTAAAGAATAGCACAGCAATTCATTAGTTTTCTATAGCAGAGGATCAAGCATACCGGAAGAATGTGGGCAGCAATTCTCCTGAGCATAAACCAGATTAGAAGATAATTAGGAAATATTTAACAAAATAAATAAAAATACAATAGAACAAGGAAAATGTTAATGTGGTCCACAGGGATCCTTATGTGTGGTTTAGCAGCCCCTTCAATTTGAGAAGGAAATAAAATTCAGTCAGAGTCAATTGAGGTAATAGTCTGGAAAAGATGAAGGAACAGATCATCAGGGATGAAGTTTAAGACTAAGATATGGGCAGAGATAATGATGGGAGACTATAATCAGATAAAGGAATTTCATAATTCATAAAACTGAAAGAGAAACACTGTTAAGTGATGGCAAGATCAGGTTATGTAGCCATCATGTTATATAGCTGAAGTGGGGTACAGTGGAACAGAGTGGAGTAAATCAAAAAGAATGAGAAGACTAAGAAACAGGGAAGTTGTAATCGGAAGGAAACATCACATGTATGTTGAAGTTCCTACACATAAGGGAAAGAGTTGGGGTGGAGAGGAAAATATTCACTCTAGAGACCTCTATCTGGATTTATTCCATTTTTTTCTGACTTCTCTTCCATGGCCTATCAGAACAGAGAAGATGGAGCAGTGAGCAGAGAGGATTTATCAACTATGTGGTCCTTCTTCCCAAAGACACCTTTAAGTCTCAGGTTACCATCAACTCCATATTGGCTAGACCGTCTTCTCATTCTGGTAGATTCTCTTGCTTGGATCTGATCCTAAACTGGATTTTCTGAAACCACCTAACTTCAGGAGAAGGCTTTCTTCCCTTTCCTAGATTGCCTCATACATTCCAACTAGGGGATCAGATGTAGATGTATAGAATAAATATCCAGTTCCAATGTCACATGGAATTTAGTATAAGAATTATCCAGTTCCTGGGGCCAAAACTAAATGAAAAAAAAGATATATTCCCTCCTACTCTCTTTTATTCCTTCCCTCCCCCATCTCTCACTTTCTTCTATTTCCCTTTTCTCCCTCCCTCTTTTATCTCTCTTCTCATCTGCTAACATTGTGCAACTTAAACAAAATTTACTTAAGATTCAAACATAAAAACTTGAAAGGAACATAGATCTTAAATATAAACACATTCTAATCCCCTTGAAAATCACTTGTTTTTTTCATCTTCCTAACTCTTTTTTATGCCTATCTCTAATAAATATGCTTGCTTTTCCATACTCCATAAAATAGCATGGAATCCCCATTGAAATTCCTGACTTAAGCCATTTTCTCAATGAGTATCAATTTTCAAGAATGTGAGGAATTACTGAAGAGAAGAAAAAAGCATTTGCAGATATCAGTCCCCAGTAATTTTGCTACTGATCACTGTGTACATTTGGGTGAGTCACAAGCATCTTAGTAAATGAAAACATCATAGATTAATGTACACTGTTGAGGCTGCAGCAGAAAAGGACTCAGATGTTTGGGTTGACTTTCATTTCTTCCCTTTATTTTAAGTTAAAAGCCTAGAAGGGCAAGGGGAAGGTTATAAGAAAAAAATATTACATAGGCAGTTACCTTGGAATTCTAAGATTTAATGCCATGAATGGCATGCTGCTATGGAAGCCATATTCTGAGTTCCATAAATTTCCAATATTAACATCACATTTACATCAGAAATTATTTGAAGTTGCTTTCTGTCCAGCCACTCTTTCATCTCCCCCCCCCAAGAATACATATGAAAGTAAAGTTCACATATCCTTGACCCATGAGTTTAAGCAATGTTGAAAGGTAACTCCACTGTTGAAAATGATGAGGTCTGAGAATGGATATGAATGTAGAATTATTCATTACAAAGCCTATTTATATCATATGCTCTCAGCTATTATAGTGAGGTAACATGGTGATTGAAGCATTGGGTCTGGAGCAAAGAAGATCTGGGTGGTAATTCTGTCTCAGGCACTAACTAACATAGATCAGAAGAACTATTGCATCTTTATCCTTGAGCGATTTGCTTTATTTTGTTAAGCTAAGACCCTAAGCAAGGAACTTAATTTTTGTCTGCCTCAGTTTCCTCATTTATAAAATGGGACTCATAATAGCAAATGATATATTTGTCCAGTGCTTAGCACAGCATCTGGCACAGAGAAGCGCCTATTAAGGCTGCTTTTCTTCTTCTTTCTCCATTAGGTATATACTATAGTATTTTACCAGAGATGATTTGAACATTCAAAGTACCATAGTTATTCATCCAGGAGATGCATGAGTATAATGAGGATGAGTGATAACCTAGAAAGTCTGAGTCCTGCACTGACTTCCACAGGATGTGAAAAGACATTGAGGAAGCCAATTTATCACGCAACTCTTCTGTGGAGGACAAGAATTACAGAAGATCTAAGGGTCCGTGTGAGCTGCATTCTGTCCTGATAGAACAAGTACCTATAAAGACGAATTCAAGAACCCATTAAAACACTGACGCATACAATATTTTCCGTATTTTTTGCAGAGCACAGTTTTAATGCTTTTTGTTGCTAGGTTATTCCATTTATAGTTAGCAGAACTGAAACTAAGAGGCTGAGGATACCTTCTCAATTTTTCTCATCTTTGTGATGGCACTGAAATCTGGTCATCCTTCTTCAGGGTATTTTCTCTCTTGCAAGAAATGGGGTAGAGGAGGAAAGAAAGTCTGTCCTTTCTAAACATATCATGGGTAAGATGGTATTTTCTCCCTTGCAAGAAATGGGGCAGAGGAGGAAAGAAGGTCTGTCCTTTCTAAACATATCATGGGTAGGATGATTGGAGAATTCACAATAGTAGCTTAGCAGGGGCTTCCCAGTGTCAATTTAGCATTATTGAGCTGCTCTATAACAAGGGAACAGGGAAGCATTTTTCTGGTAATAAGAAAGCTCCATGATCCAGTATACCCATTCTTGCATCTCTCCTGCTCATCTTGTCTCCATCAGGAATAAGCTCTTGCTTCCCCTACTCCAATCCAAAACCATACCCATCCTTCAAAGCAAAGCTCAAGACACACCTCTTCCATGAAACCTTATCCAGTGACTCCAGCCCACAGTGACCTCTCCCTTATTAGACTTTTAGAAACACTTATGGTCTGTGTTACCATAATCAAGAAAATGGGAGGAATGGATCTGTAGAGCCTAGAGGCAGCAGCTGCTGTTGATAGCTCCAATGAAGGAACCAGTTTCTCTCCCATTCTGAGGCTGCCTGCAGATGGCATATAAAAACAAGAAGAGCCAGAATCTCCAGGGGGTGCTTGATTGTGATCCAAGCTGGATTATTAAGTGGCAGTTACATAAATGAGTGTGTTGGAAAGGAAAGCATGAAAGCTCAGTGAGACTTCCTCATATCAGAATAACGTGGAATCACAAGGAAGGGACCTCAAAGGTCATCTAGTCCAAACAAGAATCCTCTCTTCAGGGTACCCAATAAATAACCATCTCATCTTTGCTTAAAGACTTCTTAAATAAAGGCATACCTAAAGATCACTTTGATATTCAATCAAGAATTTTCCCTTTGATGTACCAATAAACAGCCATCTAACCTTTGCTTAAAGACTTCCAGTGACAGAAAGCCCATTATCTCCAGAGGAGGCTAATTCCACTTTTGGATAGCTCTAACTATTAGGAAGTCTTTCCTTATACCAAGTCTAGTCTGATTAAAAATTGACCCTAAATGTCTTAGTTGTACCATTAATGCCAAGGAGACCATGATAGCCTTTCAAATATTTGATGGTTTCAGTCACACCTTGCACAAATCTTCCCTTTCCCAGGGATTCTTTATTTCCTTCAACCAATCCTCACAGGGCATGATTTCAAGACACTTTATCACTCTGGTTGCCTCATTCTGGAAACTCTAAAACTTATTAACATCTCTTTTAAAAAGTGGTTTCCAAAACTAAGCCCAATACCCAAGATATGGTCTGGCCAGAGCATATATCAGACAGATTATTACATCTTTATCCTTGGGCGATTTGCTTTATTTAGTTAAGCTATCATATCATACTGTTGGTCCATAAAGTTTCTACATCATAAAAAAACAAAATTACTTTTCAGATGAACTACCAGTAAGCTATAATTCTCTCCTCTTACTGTACCTTGTGCAGCTGATTTTTTTTAAGCCAAATGTAAGACATAACATTTCACATAGTACACTTTATATTCCATTACTATAACCTTCTTTCCCCAACATTTTTTTTTTAGTTTGGAAAGTTTACTAATTTAGGAATCTCCCAATATGTTTAGAAGAAATGCACATATTTAATCTATATCGAGTTGTTTGCTGTTTTGGGGACAGAAGAGGGGAGAAAGGGAGAAAAATTTGGAACACAAGATTTTGCAAAGGTAAACATTGAAAACTATTTTTGCGTGTATTGGGAAAAATAAGGTACTAGTAAAGGAATCTCCTTCTATCAATATAGATTGACACCTGAATGAAAAACACAAAAAACAAAAGTTTCTAGGCAATTAATTGTTAATTAGGCTAGCTAATAACCAATGGATAGTGGTTTCTCTCAAAGACTCATAGTGGAGACATTGTATTGCCTTAAATATTTTGAAAAGAAATGCCCAACAGGAGAAATCAACTCTGGTATATATCTAATGAGTCTTTAGCTACTCCTGCTGAGAACATGGCTTGATCATGAAACTCAGCCCTCTCCAGCAATTTGAACAGGGGAATCCATTTGTGGTTGGTTTTCTCCTTTATGAGCTAGGTCACCCTAAATTCTAATGCAGGATTCCAAGGACAAAGCTGTTCTCCTTGGGACAAGAACTTGCCCAGACTGGATTCTGTTTCTACTCTCCTACCCTAGTTGGGTAGAGTCCTGCCCAAGGATTAGGGTCATCTTTTCAATCATTCATGTCTTTCAAAGACTGACTGACTGACCTACAGGGGCTGAGCACTGAATGAGAAAATAAAAGAGAAAAACTTGGATCCTAGTTTAATAATTGGTTATTAATATAATAATAAGATAATAATTTCTGCCATTAATTTACAGTCTTCAAGAATTTCCTGTTGCAGAGAGAGATTAAATGACTTGCCCATAATATCAAAGGTGAAACAAACTAAGCAACCAACACCAATTCTTTGTCTACTATGTCATACCACCTCTCTGGAATAAATTAGACTGAGTATTATGTTTTTCTTTTCAGTCAGCATTTTATAAACAGAGTATGTTACAATTAATTCTTGCTATCTGCCACTAATATTTTTTAAATAAAAATAATTAACTGCCCTGTCATATTCAGAGAATTGTGAAAGAACCTCAGAAGCCATTTATTCCAAAACCCTTATTTTAATTATGAGAAAATTGTCAGAGAGGTTAAATGACAGAGCTACAGTCACAGAGATAATCAGACAAAACAAGGACCACAAAGAACCCTTTCTAAATCTTATTCCAATTGGCCTTTCATATCACCAAGCTTCCTCATTTTCCTAGTCCCCTTCACTATTAAAACTTAAATTTATGTTAATATAATTTCACTGCCCATAGAGGGTATTAATGAGAACCACCATATCCACATAGCATTGATTCATGAGGAAGTGTCTGTAAGGGGAGCCCACAATGATCCTATGCATCAGAATTCTGGTCCCTAACAACAACAAAAAAGCAGAGTTCGTGGTCACTGTGCATGCAATGGAAAGAACAGTGTGCAAAACCACTCTGAAGAGTCAGAAGAACAATGTATACAATGACTACCATGATGTCGATGAAAAAAAACCAAAATCACAACAAAACTAAACACTAAATAATTGTCAATATCAATCTTGCCGCAGGAGAAGAAATGAGGAAATATCTCCCTTATTTTGGCAGGGACGAGGAAGATTAAGAGTACAGAACATGATGTACACTGTCAGACGTGGTCACCATGTTAGTTTGGTTTTGATTGTTTTCCTTTGTTACAAAGAAAGGCTCTTGTTTTGGAAGTGTGTACCTGGAAAGGAAAGGCAGCCATGACATAATGGATAGGATACTTAACTTGCAATCAGATAGACTAGATTCAAATCTTGCCTCAGATACATCTTGGTTGTGTGACCCTGGGCAAGTCTGAATTCTCCCAGAAACTCTATGTAGACTTTAAGCTGAAGAGACATTGATTGTCTGGATTGTCTGAACTAGTGGAGGATATGTGTTCACTGGAGTTCCTTAAGCCAATGCAATTGTTGGGAAGCAAAAATAAAAGTCAGCATAGAAACTTAAAAACAAACAAACAAAAATTACACAGAACTATATATGACACTAGGATTTAGAGGGTGGATGATGTACTGGAGACATCATATTATGTGAGGGGAAAAAAGCTAGGTAGGTCAGGTAACAAGTATGATCATGAAAATGAAAATAATAATAATAATATATATATATATATATATATACATATAAAGTGCCTTAAGGTTTGCAAAGCATTGTACATAAGTTGTCTCATTTGATCCTTACAAATAGTCTTATTATAATCCCCATTTTTAAGAAGGAACCTGAGGAAAATAGAGATAAAGTTACTTGTCCATAGTCACATTGCTAGTGTCTGAGAATGGATTTTGACACAAGTTTTCCTGATTCAAGGCCAAAAATGCTCCTTTCCCCTGAGTCACCTAGCTGTTCCTAGTATAAAAGACAAGCTTATATTAATTAATCCCGCTCTCTTTCCCTACCCTAAAATACCTTAAAAACAGATAAGATTTCACAGACCACATATGACTAATGAAATAACTGAAAATTCATTGAGATGAGCCAAAGTATTTGGTCAAGGGTAGAAAAGTCAAGTGAGAGATAATGGGCTCTGGTGTTCAATGGATCTGTGTTTGCATTGTGATAAAGAGCCAAAAGGACTTAAAAAGAGATAAGATATATAGAATAACATGTTTTCATATTGTATAGAACTGGATCAGAGATCCTTCATATTAAACTAGGCAATCCACCTCATATTCTACTAAGCTAGTCTTCTTTCCCCCACATAGTAGGGATAAATAAGCCAGAACATTAATTAAAATTTTTTCAACTAATAAATTATATTTTTAAACTAAAGGAAATATTTTAATTAGCTCAGACTTTCTTCAGTGGAAGAAGAATTGACTTTGGAGGTTGAGGATCTTATTTTGAATCCCATTTCTACACTTTAATATTTGTATGAATTTGGATAAAGTCACTTCTGCTTGCTAGACTTCAGATTTTTTCATCCATAAAATGAGAGTTCAATAAAATGACTTCTAACATTCTTTTTTTTTTATTTGAAATCTATGACCCTATGATCCAAATACAAATTGGGAAGGGGGGGATTTAAATAGAATTGTGACATTTTAGAGTTGGAAACGATCTTATATAGTTCTAATTTCTCTATTTATTAAGGGATTCTTGACATTCATCTTAATATCAAGAATTCAATCATTCTTCTAATCACCTGAAGTTGCCAAACTAGTGGTCATCTTTGATACTTCACTCTTCCTAACCCTCCATACCCATTCATCTGTTAAGTTCTGCTGCTTCCATCTCAGTAACATCTCTGGTGACCAAGTCATCTCCCTCTTTATACCCCCATTCAATAGACTGCAGTGGCTCCTTTCTGCCTCTGGGATCAAATTTTAAATCTTCTATTTGTCATACGAAGCCTTTCACAACCTGACCCCTTCCTGCCTTTCCAACCTCTTTCCACTTTACTACACTGACTATGCTCTGCAATACAGTGATTTTTCCCAAGACATTCCAACTTCCATCCCCATATATTTTCACTAGTTACTCTCCATGCCCAAAATCTTCCCCTCCCTTCCTTCAAGCACATGATTTCCTTGGTTTCCTTCAAGTCTCAAGTAAAATCCTTTTGCATGGAGCCTTTCAAGGTCCTCTTTAATGTTCTTGCCTTTCTTCTGAAATTTTCTTTATTTTATCTTGTGTACATTGTATCTTACCTTATTTGTACATTGTTATTTTCATATTGTCTCCTCCCTTTATTTTTACCTTTCTTTATAGCCCCAATGCTTTACATAGTGTCTGGCACACAATAGGAATTTAATAATGCTTGTCCATTTAACTTGACATAATTATTTCTACTGCCAGTGGCTCATTATTGACTTATCTGGGTTTAAAAGAATTCTGTGGTATGAATCAGTATGGGATATTATTAAAAGTTAAAAACAAAATCTAGTTTTCTCATCTACCCCAGTCTGAAATGGGGAAATTTTTCCTTTTTCTTTAGATTAGCTTCCCTTCTCTCAATTTCTAACCACACACTTATAAACCTGGACAAGAATCACTGTACTTTAATAGTAGTTTCAATATATCCAAGATATGCAGATAAAATGTCTCTGAACTGAGCTGATGTAAACTCCATTGAAAAGCTATGGATTGTAATCAAGGCTAAATTTGTAAGAATTAGCTATTTATCAAAGACATGCTTAATATTCAATGTCTAAAAAATGTGACTTTAGACAAAGAACCAGAGAATATGTCAAAATATTATAAACTTTTTCAAATCATATAGCACAAGTGTTTGCTCCACAAAAAGGACATGTTTAATAATATTTTAATAGCAGTTTCAGGTCACATAAGCACACACAAAAAGCATTAAAATGAAGCTTATGAGTCACATCCATGGGGCTGAATCTCTCTCTTCTCCATCCATCCTCATCTCCCCACAAGAGAAACCAGGAAGAAAATGGACAAGTTAAAGGAGACCAGTTTCCCAGACAGTACTCAAGGGAAGTGGGTAGTGGAAGGATATTGTGAAATTGGGTTATTAATTCATCACTAGTGGAATTGCGAACTAATCCAACTATTTTAGAGAGTAATTTTGCCCAAAGAGGTATTAAATTGCCCATATATCCTTTGATTCTGCAATACTATTAATAGATTTGTTTCCCTAGATAATTAGGGGGAAAGAAAAAGAGCCTATGTGTTCTAAAATGTTTATAGCAGCTCTCTTTGTGGTGGCAAAAAAAACGAGAAATTGAGGAGATTCCCATCAATTGGAAAATAACTGAACAACTTATGATATATAAAAAATGATAAGCTGGTTGATGTAAGAAAAAACGATTTGCAAGAAATAATGAAGACTAAAATGAGCAGAACCAAGAGATTGTTGCATACAGTAACAACAATGTTGTTTTAAGAATGACTTTGACTGAATATACTATTTTGATTATTTTAAATACATAAATTAACTATAAAGGCATATAAGAAAGATGTTATTTACATTCAGAGAAAGAACTGATAAATGGAAATATGTGTAGAATAATTTTACATATGTATATGTAAAATATAAACACACATATATGTATATATGCATATATGTATGTGTGTGTATATAGATATATAGATAGATAGATAGATAGATATTTAAAACTATTTGTATCTAATGGTGGCCATCTCTAGGGTAGAGAGCGGGAAGGAGAGAAAAAAAATCTTCAGTAGTTCCCTATTGCCTCTAGGATAAAAATCAAACAGACTAAAATTTCAATCTCTTCATAGTTTGGCTCCAACTGGCCTTTCCAGATTTATTTCATATTATTCTCTTTCACACATTCTTTGTTCCAAATTCCAGCTTTCATCTCTACACAGGCTCTCTTCTTCCCTCCCTAAAAGGTCCTCCCTCCTTTTCATCTTCGCCTCTTAGAATCTCTAGCTTCCTTCAAGGCTCATAGGAAACATTGCTTACCCCCCCAAATCTTTTCTGACTCCTGTTTACTAATCTGTGTACATATTATGCCTTCTCTTCCACAAATATGAGCTCCTTTATCTCAAGTATCTAACACAGTGTCTCATATTTTAACAGGTGCTTAAAAGGTATAGGAACCTGACATGGGATTTCATTGCTATAAGGAACTCCCTCTACTAGTGCAAGTTGGCACCTTCTCTGCAGCTTGGAATCTTAGTATTCTAAGTACTCTTAAATAACTTGCTCAGGGTTCCAAAGCCAATACATAAGAAGTGGGTCCTAAGTGCATTAATAACATACTTATTCATTAAAATGAATTGTTAATCAAGAAAAATTTACAAAAATATACAACAATGTAATCAATTAATAAATTGTTTATTAAAGGCCTGCCATGTACCAAGCACTGATAAACACTGGGTATACAACAAGAAGCAAAAGATAGTCTCTACCCTTAAAAGAGCTGAGAATCTAATGCAATTTTACATAATGTAACAATGAAGAACCATGTTAAAAAAATCAAAAGTGAATGTTTGCAAAATTATAAAGAAAAGTCTGGCCAGAAAGAAGAGCTTTAAGAAATCACCTGCATGCTAGAGGTAGGAAGTCCACAAATGTACATGGAACTTATTTTCAGACCTTTCTAATGTATTGATCATCTATGAGGATCATTTTCCTTCTTTTTTTTTTCTTTTTTTGTCTTTAAAAACATACTAGTTGCTTTAAGGGTCAGTTCTCTGAGACAGCTAAGGGATACTGGAAGAAACCAGTGGTGAATAAGCAAAAGATATTGATAAAACTTATTTTTTTAAAAAATAATTGAATTGTAAAAATATCCCTCTATACAAATGGAATGACAGCAATGAAGTTCATTATTGTTATTGTTCACTCATTACAAGTCATATCTGATTCTTTATTGACCCCATTTGGAGTTTTCTTTAGTGATTTCCATTTTCTTCTCCAACTTATTTTATAGATAAGGAAACTGAGGCAAACAGGGTTATGTCACTTGCCCAGGATCACATAATTAGGAAGTGTTTGAGGCTGCATTGGAACTCAGGACTTATTATAGTGATTTGCCATTTTCTTCTCCAACTCATTTTACAGATAAGGAAACTGAGGCAAACAGGGTTATCTCCCTTGCCCAGGATCATAAAATTAGGAAGTGTTTGAAGCTGCATTGGAACTCAGGACTTCCTAGCTCCAAGTCCAGAGCTCAAACCCCTATGGCACCAACTACTTGCCCATTGCTGTTTACTCCAGAACAACTGGCAACAATTGACTGGACCAACTGAATTTTTAGCAGTATGTTATTGTGGAAAGAGAACAGGACTATGAGAGGGGCAGCTAGATGGTCCAGTGGATAAAGCATTGGCCCTCAAGTCAAGAGGACCTGAGTTCAAATCTAGGCTCAGATATTTAACACTTCCTAGCTGTGTGACCCTGATCAAATCACTTAACCCCATTCCCCTCTCTCAAAAAAAAGTCAATCATACCTCAGATTCCTCATCTATAAAATGATAGGATTGGACCAGGTGCTCCCTAAAATCTCTTCCAGTGTTAAAATTCTAAAATCTGAGCTCTAATGGTTAATGCAAATCAGTAAACACTCTGACATGTCCACAGGACACTTTGCCAGGTGCTCAGAGTACAACCCACTCTCTGCCCTCAAGGAGCTTACAGTTAATTTAATATGCTTCAGAGACATACACCAATAATGGTTATATAAAGGAGATGAAAGTGTGTTAAAACCAGCTAAGTGGCTCAGTGGATAGAGCACCAGGCTTGGAGTCAGGATGACCTGAATTCAAATTTGGCCTTAGATATTTACTATCAATGTCACCCTGGACAAGTCACATAATCCTGTTTGCCTCAGTTTTCTCATCTGTAAAATAACCTGGAGAAAGAAATAGAAAACTATTCTAGTATCATTGCCAAGAAAAATCTAAATGGAGCCACAAAGAGTCAGACATGACTGAAAATGATGGAGCAGTACAGTGTTGTTGGCTTTGAATAGGATAAAATATAAACTCTTTAGCCTGGCTTACATAGCAGGTTGAAACTAAATTGTGAAAGTTCTTATATGCCAAGCTAAAATCTTTGTATTTTAGCCTATTCAGGCCAGTAAGCATTTATCATAATGTTATTACTCTTCCCCAATCTCATTATTCATTGTAGAATTGCATAGTGTTGAAAAGCAGTATGGAATAACAGAAGAAAAAAAATAACCTCAACTTAGAAGACTTGGATTTGAATCCCAGCTTCAACTGATATGACACTACCCAAAGTTGGGGGTAAGGGAAGTATTACCTATAAAATCAGAAAAATGACAATAATTCTTTGTTTATATATGAATGATGAAGGTTTTGCAACCTCGAGGTTACTATGAGTAGAGTACTATATAATAAATGTGGGCTATGAGAGGGAAAAAACTTTCAATTTAAATTCTGAAATACCATCTACACAGATGTAATTCCACAGCTGTAAGTTTTTTTTTAATGTAAGAACAGCAGATGCTTACACGTGAGCAAGTAATAAAAGTTCTTGAAAAGCTTTAAAAACAGAATCAAATACAAGTCCTAAGCATTTTTACTTACCAATAATACATACAATTCAAATCTCAAGTAAGAAATATCTAATAATATAGGTAAGCCTGACTTTAAGGAAACTTAATATAGACAAGTAATGTCTCCCAACAGCCTAATACATATACTTCAACTCTTTTAATGACATTTAACTGTTTTAGTTCCTTTTTGCTATGTACCCTGGGCAAATTACTTAACTCTGTTTGCCTCAGTTTGCTCATCTGGAAAACGAAGTGGAGAATAAAATAGCAAATTGCCATATTCTTTTTGTCAAAAAAACAACAATAATAATAACAAAAAAATGGAAATATGAAGAAACAGACCCAAATGAAACTGACTGAACAAAAAACTTCAGAATTGCTTCAAAATTTTTAAGAGATCAAATATGAACATCTGAACATTTTTACTGTTAAAGAAAACACAAGTTTTTAACTTGCATTCTCACTATCAATTTCAAAGCACATAAATAAACTAAATGACAAACTTGGAGAAAAAAATGCCTTTGGTAATCCTTGACAGTTGTATTGAAGTTACAGACTACATTTCTAATCTAACCATTTCTTTCACAGCAAGTTAGATCCTCTGCATTTGGAGTACATGTATTTGGGTCTGACTCTTCATGAATAAAGAATTCTCTTCATTCTTATAGCTTGCAGTTTATTATTTTACTATGCTATAGCTTCCAGATGTCTGACTGACCCCAGCTTCTGCATAGGGTGGAGAAAGGGTTAGAGCAGAATTATTTATATTCAAAAAACTTCAGATGATTACTAAGAGATCATTCCTTGAAAGAGACGACTTTATTTTCAATCAAAAATAGTTTATTTATTTCAGAGTCACAAATTTGAAGACTTGCATAACTCTGATGTAGCTAGCCAGAGGAGGCTGCACTCAGGAGAGAGGGAAAAATGGGAGAACCCAGATGGGTGACAGAAAACCTGCCAAAACGTGGGGGGAGAGGCGGGTAAAGCTGAGATTGAGAGTGCTGAAAGGAAAATGGGGCCAGGAAGACGTGGCCCGAGACAATGCCCCAAAAAAAGAAAACTAATTCCACCACAGTCAAAATCACCAACAAAAACTGAGGAGACAATTCCCTGATGAGCAACATCAAAAAAAACCTTCATCTCTGGAATTCACTGAAGAGGTACACATCATGCTGATGTGTGTGAAGATGAAAGAATAAATATCAAAACCAAAATTTTCTCTATGATCATGTGTACTTACACATATTTGTTCCTATTTGGGGTATTTTTTTTAACATTATATTACCTCAAATTTGCATACAAAGCACTTTTTTCACAATAACTAAGAGATGCAAAGGATGGTGTGCTTGGCTTGGAGTCAGGAGAAAGTGCATTTAAATTTTGCCTCAGATATTTAGTAGCTATGTAGTCCTGACAAATTATTGAGCCTCTCCCAGCCTCAGTTTCTTCATCTGTACAATGAGGGAATTGGACTTCTTTTAAAGTCCTTCTCAGTTATAAATCTGATCTTATAATCCATGAAACCTGGAGAAAGGTAACAAATGAATGAAAAAAACACTTATTAAGCACTGGACTTCTGGGTGCTAAGCTTGGGGATATAAATACAAAAAAGCTTACATTCTAATAGGGGAAGGCAAAATATGAGGAGGAATGAGAAAGAAATATTTGGAGAGTTATAGGGATCTTATTTCTTTGTTGTGACCCTTCATGACCCCATTTGGGGTTTTCTTAGCAAAGATACTGGAGTGCTTTGCCATTTCCTGCTCCAGATCATTTATAAACAGGACGAAAGGATTTGCGCAGGGTTGCATAGTTAGCAAGTGTTTGAGGCCAGATTTGAACTCATGAAGAGAAGATTTCCTGATTGACCACCTCACTGCCCATGATTCTCTGGTTCCAGATTCAGCATGATTCTCACTGAACTACATTGCCTTCTTGACTTGCAGCTAATAGCTGGAAATAGGATTTAAATGCAGATCTTCAAAGTTAAAATTTTATTATATTTCCACTATGTCACAGGAAATACCTCTCTTACCTCTATTCTTCATACCAGTGCCAAAATATAGATATAGATTTAGTATATTCCTGATTCTTCTTTTTCTTTGAATTCCTGATTCTTCTGCTCTAAGGTGGCTCCAGGGCATCTACTCTTTTGCTTGAAGCCTTAATAGGGAGAGAGCTCTTATACTCAGCATCACCTCATGCTTAGCTCTTCCAGGTAGTCTACACTTAGTCTACAGCGATAGCTCACTGTCCCCTTGAACATCATTGTTCTGTCGTGTCTCCCAGGACTTTTGCTTATACTTTACTCTATAATTGACTACCTGCCCTGCCCATCTTCATCTGTTGAACTCCTCATCTCATCATGACCCATTTCCCTGACTGGTAATGACCTTCCCCATCACTACTCCACATACCTTGATTTCGTAACTTTTCTGGAGCATTTATCATGTAGCATTGTGTAGGTATTAGTGTTTTAGTATCCTGATAGCCTAAAAGCTCCAGAAAGGCAAGAACCACTTGTAAAATCTAAAAGGTAAAATCCCCCTCTTCTTTCAGGACATAGCATGGTGTTCTGCATAAAGCAGGCATAATAAATTTTTATTAAAGGAAGTGAAAAGATGAACTAGGACACTTTCAAGGACAGCAAAAGCTATTCTACTGTTCTCATTAAGGGGCTCAACATTTGGGGATACAACCTAAATGTCAGAGGTTAATTTCTTCAGGGACTTTTCCAAACTATGTCCCTGGGCACCAGGATTAGAGACAGAATAGTTAGATGATGGATCATGGTACTTTTTATGTTCTTACTGTTAAACTTTCCTTTAGAAATTACAAAGTGTAACTGAGAAGATTAAAGGCATTTTAGGATAAAGCCTTAATAATGTGGAAAGGGTGGAACTATGGTCTGGGACCTCAGATTACACATAAGAACAGCCAGATCAGATGGTGGCTGATACTTTGACTTAGGATGTGCTTTTATTAATATTTTTTCTCATGTGCCTAGGGGGAAAAATTCATAGTATTTTTCACAGACATTTGAACATTCACTCTTATCTCTGGTACAGCTGATCAAGAGATCTCTGACATCCCCAGATCACTGCCAATAACTCACCTTGTAAACTCAGCTAAATCATTGCCCTTCTCTGGACTCAAGTATCCTATAGGCAGCTAGGTGGCAAAATAAATAGATCACTGGGCATGAAGTCAGAAAGATCTGAGTGCAAATCCTGTCTCAGATGATTCCTTAGTTGTGTGATCCTGGGCAAGTCACTTAACTTTGCCTCACTTTCCTTATCTGAAATATGAGCTGGAGAAGGAAATGGCAAACTATTCTAGTACCTTCGCCAAGAAAACCCAAAATGGGGTCACAAAGAGTCCAAGATGACTAATAGAAACACTAAATGTTTTCTTTTAGTCTAAAATGTACAGTTTTAAGAAAGTTCAAACTTACAAGCATTCCTTCCCCATTTGATTCTGAACAAGTAGATAGTAAACTCTGGGGAAGAGGAGTCCAAAGATATTCTTTAAGCCCCTCTACATAGATTTGCAGAGTCTATCCTTTTACTCAGTTTTGTCTCAAAAACGACAAAGTGGAAGCAAAAGAGGCCTGGACCAGACTCCTTGTTAATTCTTCTAATTTAAGGGATTCTCTCATGAATAGTTACTTCATAGTGCACAATTCCAAAATTCTACTAAAACCTCTACCTTTTCTTCTCTGAATTCAGTCTAAATTCTTCCAGAATCCAAAGTTTGTCCAAAGTTTCTTCAAGTTCCTCAACAAGCAGCCCAGAAACTCCTTCCCTCCCCTCTGCAGAGTCCCTTCAGCTCAACATTCGCAGTTTCTTGATAGAAGCAAACAATGGCAGTTTTCTAGTCCAAGCAGCAATGGAGAACTCGGACAGTGTAAGAACTGAGTGGATAGTCTCCTTCTCTGAGCACTGGTAACCCTGTGTAAGTGTTTCTACATGAACAGTTATATGCATGTGTCTCAGGGTATAAGACAGCAGTTGCAAATACTGCATTATAAGGTAGGCTGAAAGCATGAGCTTCTCTCTTTTATTGACCTTTCATTGTCTTCTTTCCTTTTCTCATCTCCCCTTTCTTTCTCAAGCTTAATTAGTCATATTACTCATGCACAATGACACGCATGCTAAACCATTGCCTACGGTACTTATCATATAATACCATATTGTATAATTATCTGTATTTGCATCTTATCCTTCTACTAGGCTACAAGTCCTTTGAAGCTAGGGATTCATTTTATCTTGATTTTGCAACAGCTCTAAACTTTATAAACCGAAGGTGCTTACTAGGTGTTTAATGAATCAACTCAATGACTGCTAAAGTCCCTTCTAACTCTAATATTTACTGTTCCTTAGAATTATGTTCCAGATGATCATTGCTAGTTGGAAACAGTGAGAAGAAAGAGCATGATCTGGAATCAGTAGACAAGGATTCACACTGGAGTTGTGCTGTCTTCCAACTGTGTGACCTCTCTGGGATTCAGTTTCCTAATTCTTTCAAATGAGTTGGGGTTGGGCAAATCAATCTCTAAGATGCTTCAAAGCTTTAAATCTGTGTTCAATGGGTTTCGGAGGATATAGGTATGGAGATGCAAGCTATGTCTAAGACTGAAATAAAAGAAGACAATTGAAGAGACAGAAAAGATAGCAGGGTATGGGGGGGTAAAGGAAAGTCTCATCAGAAAAAGGTTCTACTCCGCAGCTCTGGAAAGCTAGAAAATGAATAATCATATTTAAAGTCCCAAATTAACTACAAAAGAACACATGGTTGGTTAGGAAGACCTATAAACATGCTGTTTTCATGTGCATGTTGTCTGAAACAGTAATCTCTAAAAGACAAATGTCCAAGGATGGCACTCTCTGCAGAGATGAATTCCCACATTTTTCAAAAGGCACCAGCTGGGCTTTAAAGATTTCACACTATGATGCAGCTTAAAAAAGAGAACATAATAAATACATTTTTCTCCAAGTGAGCCAGCAGTATGGGAGGAGGCAGCTCATCTGGGCTTTGCTGGTCTGCCATGCTGCATAGCTCTATTTCTCTGATCAAGAGATCACTTTCATAACCACTTTTCTGAGGTCACAACTGAGTCTACTCTAGTCACGCAATCCTCTGCTTGCCAGCCAGGGTTTACTCTAATAATACAGGTTCAGAGAAATATCTGACAGAGGAAATGCATCCTTTTAAAAAAAAAATCCAACAAAAGAGACTAAGCCAGATGAAATTTTAAAAAGCTCATTAAAAAAGTTCATACATATTGTTCTTGTACATATAATTTCATGCTTTCTAGGTGGTTTGAAAGATACAGCATATACAAACTGTGTGGGAGATTTTTTTCTTCAATTTCAACAATTTGGGAAGAAAAGTAAACTTGTGTCAAGCTTAAGAGTTCAAGAATGCTCATTTCAAAAAAGCACACTAATGTTTTTGTCAAATATTTATCCAAATAATACACTGTATACAGGTTTAAAGATATGCATCCATGTGAATCCAGTTCAAGCTTCTGAAAATTATGCCAACAGGAAACAGAGTTTGTAAACAAGAAAACCACCACATTTCAAGACTCAGATGGGATAAGAAGTTACAGATAAGATGCCCAAATATTGTTGTCACTGGTAATTTCAGTTAATTATTCTCCTTCCTCTGGTACAGTGAGTTCTAATAGCCTTGAACTTTTCCAGGGACCAAGGAAGTTCAAAGCACAGCCGTGAATGATCAATCTTGACTTTGGTAGCTAGGCTATATAGCGTCTCTTATGTACGACAGTTGTAAATTTCCAGGTTGAAGAGGGATGTCACTAAACTCATCTTCAGGAAAAATATCACATCGAACCATTATAAACAAAAGATATCAGGAAGGTAATTTCAGAATTATAGAAATTTATCTGCATTAAGATTGCTGAATTTAAGCTGCCCTGTCGCTATCAATTCATTCACAGTTGCCTTTCTTTGTGTCCCCAGAAACTGTTTTTCCTTTTGCTTATATTTTTATTCCCAGCACTTAGAAACAGTGCTTGGCACGTAACAGGCATTTAACAAATAGTCTATTGATTTTATGATTATTCATTCATATTTATATTGATCATCCATTGTTTGATGGTCCATTGATTCTGGATATAAATACCTGAACTTATCACAAGAAATACCACTACTTTAGTATTGCTTTAAGAAAATTGGATATATGCATAACAAGTTGAATTTTCAAAACCATAAATTAGAAGTTGGTTATTTACTTTACAAAAGGATCACATGCTTTCCCAAAGAATTTTCTGTGAGGCTATTCTAAATAACAAGTTCTAGAAAATATATTTACCAGGGCAGCTAGGCAGCACAGTGAATAGAACTCCTAGCCTGGACTCAGGAAGACTCATTTTCCTGAGATCAGATAGGGCTTCAGATCCTTACTAGCCATGGCCTGGGCAAGTCATTTAACTTTGTCTTCCTCGGTTTCTTCATCTGTAAAGTGAGCTAGAGAAGGAAATGGCAAAACAGTCCAATATCTTTACCAAATAAACCCCAAATGGGGTCATGACTAAAACAACCAAACAGCAAAAAAGTACATTTAAAATGTGATTTGACTTCTTAACATTCAATTCATGTATTTCTTTCCTAGAAAGACATTAATAAAGTGAACCTCTATTCACCGATAGGTTTTAGTTTTCCCTCAGACCAGATTTATTGTCTCAGACCTCTATCTGAGGAACTGCCCAAGACAGCCATCCCCACTTTTAACCTTAGGTCAGCTTCCTGACTCTCTACCATGCTTCCAATTTTTTTTTTTAGCTCCTATTTTTCCCCATTAGAATGTAAACTTCTTGAGTGTAGATGCTGTTTTTCCTTTTACTCATATTTTTATTTCCAGCACTTAGCCCAATGCCTGGCACATAATTAGTATTTAATAAGGGATTTATCTTATCTTGACCTTTAGTAGGATGCAGAGAGTGGCAGAAAGGGGCTAATGACATATTACAAGTTAAATATATGTTTTTTCTGAGTGGAAGCTGGGAAGAGGGAGTCCTATGTAAAGCTTGCCTCCACAAAAGCTCAATTTAGACATAGAAGTTCATGGGGGTGATGGTGACCCAAAGATTTTTTTTACAGGATCACTGATTTAAAGATGGAGAGGTCTACCTAGAGAGTCCCTGGTTTAACTATTCACTTTAAAGATAATGAAAATGAGACCCAGAATCCCACAGGCACCACATGTTAGTTCCAGGATCACTCATTCTGGTTTGTTATTCTTGTTGTTCAGTCATGTCTGATTCTTCATAACTCCATTTAGGGTTTCCTTGGCAAAGATATTGGAATAGTTTGCCATTTCCTTCTCCAGCTCATTTTCCAGTTGAGGAAACTAAGGCAAGCAGGGTTACATGACTAGAAAGTGTTTAAGGCTAGATTTGGACGCAGGAAAGAAATCCTCCTAACTCTAGGCCTGGAGCTCTAGTCACTGCACCACCAAGCTGCCCTACTCATTCCCATAGGTTCTACCAATGCTTCTAATACTAACCTAACTTCAGATTAGATAGATATCTGTAGTCAAAGGGCCTGCCTAAGTACAAAGATGATCACCAGCAGCCACATTAACCATGCACACGCTGTGTCTCCAGATAAACTATTAAATCCTTAAAGGCAACCATTGCATCTTCATTTTTTTCTCTGTCTACTAAAATGTTTGCTGACCAATTGATTAGTCATTGCAACTCAATTACATCTTCAAGCTTGGCTCAAGTCCCACTGGCTATTCCCAGTGCTTCCTCCCCAACTTCCTCTTCCCTTCTTCCCCCAATGCCTTTTGCCTTCCTTCTAAGATTACTTTCCATCTACTCTGTACTACACAGTAGTCTGCATGATGTCTCACCCATTAGAATGTGAATTCCTTGATTGCACAACAATAGCTATTAAATATTGATGACACCTGGCAAGGCCTGAGTTCTTTTAAAAATGAAGGTTAGATTCTTTTTGTACAGCAAAATAACTGTTTGGACATGTATGCTTATATTGTACTTAATTTATACTTTAACATATTTAACATGTATTGGTCAACCTGCCATCGGGGGGAGGGAATAGGGGGAAGGAGGGGAAAAGTTGGAAAAAAGGTTTTGCAATTATCAATGCTGAAAAATTACCCATGCATATAACTTGTAAATAAAAAGCTATAAAAAAAAAAAAAAAAAAGAATGAAGGTTAAAACTTCCCATAATGGAACCTAATGCTTCATATACATCATACTAAAGAGCTGGAACATGATGACTTCAAAGGCTTAACAGGAAAAATAAGAAAATAACTTTTTAGTTATTTGCCGGAGGGAAGAGGAATGAGTTGACAGATTATGAAGTTAAGAAAAGCAGTAGAAAAATGAAAGGAAAAATATCAACAGATAATGTATTAGGGCAGGTTAATTGCAGTCCCTTGCTGAGATGTTTCAATGAACTCATTCAAACAAACCACACAAAATCACAGCCAGTTTTCATTCTTGTCTATTTATAGAAGATTCTAACCTACATCTGAAATGAAATTAGAAATAAAAGACCCATAAAGAGGTAGACCTCTATAGAGTCAGCAATGCAACATTACTCGGATCCTTGTACATTTTATACATATATATACTTTTATATATATATATATATATATACATATATAATATACAGATATATTATATTAGATATATTATATTACTGCCCCCCCCATAAGATTGTGAGGATTTTTTTTAAGGGCAAGGACCAGTGGTATATATAGCCTTGCATTCTCCAACTCATCAAACTTGAACAAATATTTCCTTCCAGAACACCTATGTACAACATGACTAATCATGTTGCTATTTTTTAATACGTTTTTTTTAAGTCTCACTATGAAATAGAGAGAGATAATAAATTGTGGTGATAAAATTAGCAGAGCATGGTGGACTCTAAGATGAAGTCCTATTCTGACATTTCATGGTTGCATGATGATGACTGATGTAGTTTCTTGGTTATCCCAAAGAAGATCAAGTTACTGGCAGGTCCCAAATTAAAAAGGTTTTAAATAAAGGTCTAGAGATGGACTGGGGTCTTCTCTTCCTCCTCTTGCTCTTCTTCTTTTCTGTCGCTCTGTCTCCCTCTCTCCCTTCCCCTTCCCTTTCTCTTTCCCCTCCTCCTTTATTGGTTTCATCACCTCCCACAGGTGATGGGACTCAACTATCATTTTTTTATGCAAACCGCTTTGAAATGTATATATGGAGAGAAAAAAAGGGGGGAGGAGAACACAGAGACAGAAAGAGATAGGGAGAGAAACAGACAAAGACAGAGAGAGAGAGAGAGAGAGAGAGAGAGAGAGAGAGAGAGAGAGAGAGAGAGAGAGAAACAGAGACACAGAGATAGACAGAAAGAGATAGAGAGAGAAATAGACAGAGACAGAGATAGAGAGACAGAAACAATGACACAGAGATAGACAGAGAGACAGAGACAGACAGAGACAGAGACAGTAAGTGAGCAAGCATGTGCACAGATCTGGTCTTTATCTTTGTCTCTCTGTTGTCTAGTCATCATTTTTAGTCACATCCAAATCTTTGTGACCCTATTTGGGATTTTCTTGGCTTAGATACTGGAGTGGTTTGCCATTTCATTCTCCAGCTCATTTTACAGATGAGGAAACTGAGGAAAACAGGACTAAATGCCTTGCTCAGTGTCATACAACTAGCAAATGTCTGAGGACAGATTTCAATCTTCCTGACCTCTGGTCTGACACTCTATCCACTGCACCACCTAGCTGCCCTGCTAATGTCTGTCTATCTGTCTCTGTCTCTCTGTCTCTCTATTTAACTAAGATTAGAATGTCTTTTGTCTTCTTAATATTACCTATTGAATATTTCCAACAGAATATCCCACAGACATCTCCAACCCCTTCTACCTCCATCCCAATCTTCCAACCTTCAGACTTCCCTGTTTCTGTTGATAGTTTTATTTACAGTAACTCAGATTCACAAACTAGAATCATTCTTGACTCTTCACTCTCACTACTTCCTTATAGCCAATTAATTATGAAGTCATGGAGTCCTACCACTACAACAATTTTTGCACTACTCCACTCCTCTCTATTCATTTGTCTATGACCCTAAGCCAGATCCTCATCACTCCTCACCATTGCAAAAGCCCCCCATTTATCTCATTGACTTAAGTCTCTCCCACCTTAATCCATCTTCAGCTCAGATGCCCAAATAATTTTCCTGAAACACAGGCCTGATGTCACTCATTCACCTACTCAGCAAATTCAGTGGCTTGCAACACTTTCTAGGATCAAATATAAATCCTCTGCAAGGCACTCAAAGTCCTTCCTACCTTTTTACAGCTTCTTACTCTTGACTCTGCTTCAGGCACTACACTATCCCATTATTCTTGGTCTGCTTGTGAGTCTCACACATGACATTCCATCTCCTGCCTTCAAACTTTTGTAGACTCTGCCCCTCCTCACCTCCTCTTCTTGGCTTCCCTGATTGCCTCCAAAATTCAGTTCAAATCTTATCTTCTACAGGAGGTCTTTCCTGGTCCTGGTCCTCTGCCTCCCCACTAGATTACTTTTCATTTACATGGTATAACTTAAATATTCAGATTTTTATTATATCACTGTCCCCATTACATTCTGAGTTTCTTTTGGAGCAGGGACTATGATTTTTGCCTTTTTTGTACCCCAACACTTAGAATATAATAAGTTCTTTTTTATTTTTACTTTTCATTTTTGGGAGATAATTGGGATTAAGTGACTTGCCCAGAATCAATTTCCGAAACCAGATTTGAATTCAGGTTCTCCTGAGTAAAGGATTCATGTTGTCTCTGCTGTGGCACCTCATTGCCCTTAGAAAGCTCTTAATAAATAGGTGAACCAGTGACCTAGAGTGAGGAAGGCCTAAGTTCAAATGCTGTTTTCTGAAAGAGAGTAAAAGCTGCTAAGAATCATAAAATTCCAGATTGACAACAAATATGAACTTATCTGCTGATGACCAACATGTGAAATACACGTTGTATGTGCCCAATGATAAATGAAAGGATACACTACTGGAAGAATCAAAGCACAACCATATTCACATTTTTGCTATAAATGAAACCAGAAAAACATAAAAAACTTAGTCAGGTGATTGCTGTCCTTCATTCTCAAAGAAGACCAAAATGATATTATTATGTTGGATTCCGAGGTACAGTATTATCCAACTGTGGCCAATTAGACCACTATAAGCCTAGAACACTCTACCATAGGTCAGGTCCAAATAGTCCATGTGAATATTTGGGGTGGATTCTCTAAATCTACACATCTCACGTTTCTTTTCAGCTACTACAATTGTACTTTATTCACAGAGCATATGCCTTCCCTTTGATGTGGGCATACCATCCTGGGTAGTCCTGTGCCATTATCTTCCATATCATGCAATCATTTCCAAAGTTCTTCAGAGAGACCTTGAGAGTGTCCCTATATTACTTCTTCTGACATTAAAAAACTTAACTGATAAATGGAAAGAAAGCTTGCACATTTTCTTCAGAAATGTGAATAAAGGAATCTGTGGGATTGGTTTTGTTGTGTTCAGAAAAGCAACCAGACATGTATTTTCATATGACACTTAGCTAGCTTATGTTGAATTGATGGGTTAGAACAAATACAAACTAATAGATCACTATAAAAGTCACTGCAGCTTTTGGGGAAACTTCCATTGCAGAAGATGGACAAATAGAGAAATTCCAGGAAGAGATTGATATTCAGTGACTTCAGTATGAATGGAAGAATATGGAAGAGTCTCAAAAATCAAGGGCAAAGGACAAGAACAGAAAGCTAGATTTGGACTGAATAAACCTGAGTTCTCTAATTCATAATATTTGTATAACCTCACACAAGCCAATTAATCCTTCAGAGATCTGTTTTTTTCCTCTATAAAATGGGGAGGTTAGACTATATGATCATTAAAGCCTTTTCTAGGTCAAAATTTAAGAGACTAATATATGAAATACTTTGTCATAAAATAGAATTCATGATTAAGAAAAGTCAGAGTTTTGTTGACTACTCAGAAGCTCCATGATTGTATCTTATTAATACTTTCTTCAAAAAGAAAGTTAGAAGGTGCTACATGGAAAAAACATAGACTATATGTGAAAGGCATAACATAAGAGAAAATGACTTGTTACAGAAGGACCAGTCATTTCAGAATCAGCTGTTTCTTCTAAAATATTCTGGTTAAAACAAAAATCCAAACTAAATAACAAGTTAGAAGAAAAAAGATGAAGAAGCCCTTCATGCAGTTATCACTTGACCAACCAGATCCATATAAACAAACTATCAACACTGAAAAATAGCAAATGACAAAAATGCAGACTGATTCTTCCATTTTTAAAAGAAGATTAACCAATGCAACAGTTATAGCAATACCAGAGTAAGAGTCCAGAAAACACCTCAGCTAGCAAAAAGGCAATTGCCTTGTGAAAGTGAGAGACTCAGCAACCAAAGGTCATTCCTTTTGAAAAGTACAAAGTAATTTATAAAACCTCGTGGAGGAGAATGACAGGAGCAGCTGGGGAGAAAATAAGGCAGTAGGAAGGTTGGCAGAAGATTCAACTAAGTCAGATGACCTTGAAAAGACAAAGGGGTGAAACTGGAAGAAGGACCACAAACAAATGCAAGGCTAGAACAGATCTGCCAGTGTTTTTATAGAACTCTACTTTCACTAGTATCAATAGTGAGTCATCCAGGAAAAAATAATGATGATTGTTGGAGGGGATGTGGGAAAACTGGGACATTGATGCATTGTTGGTGGAGTTGTGAACGAATCCAACCATTTTGGAGAGTAGTTTGGAACTATGCTCAAAAAGTTATCAAACTGTGCATACCCTTTGATCCAGCAGTGTTACTACTAGGATTATATCCCAAAGAGATTATAAAGAAGGGAAAGGGACCTGTATGTGCACAAATGTTTGTGGCAGCCCTTTTTGTAGTGGCTAAAAACTGGAAACTGAATGGATGTCCATCAGTTGGAGAATGGCTGAATAAATTGTGGTATATGAAAATTATGGAATATTACTGTTCTGTAAGAAATGACCAACAGGATAATTTCAGAAAGGCCTGGAGAGACTTACACGAACTGATGCTGAGTGAAATGAGCAGGACCAGGAGATCATTATATACTTCAACAACAATACTATATGATGACCAGTTCTGATGGACCAGGCCATCCTCAGCAACGAGATCAACCAAATCATTTCTAATGGAGCAGTAATGAACTGAACTAGCTATACCCAGAAAAAGAACTCTGGGAGATGACTAAAAACCATTACATTGAATTCCCAATCCCTATATTTATGCACACCTGCATTTTTTATTTCCTTCACAAGCTAATTGTACAATATTTCAGAGTCTGATTCTTTTTGTACAGCAAAATAACATTTTGGTCAGGTATACTTATTGTGTATCTAATTTATATTTTAATATATTTAACATCTACTGGTCATCCTGCCATCTAGGGGAGGGGGTGGGGGGGGGTAAGAGGTGAAAAATTGGAACAAGAGGTTTGGCAATTGTTAATGCTGTAAAGTTACCCATGTATATATCCTGTAAATAAAAGGCTATTAAATAAAAAAATTTAAAAAAATTAAAAAAAATAGTGAGTCATCAAATTTAGGTTCTAATAATTTAGTATCTGACTTACTATGTGAGGAAAGATTGATGGCACTTAAGATGAGTTTGAGAAAGGGAGGTGGATCTTCACCATGCTGAAGATAGCATGATTTTAAAAATACTTAGGAGTTAGCTTTCAAGATCTCCAAGAGGGGAAGATTCCCAAAGAAAAGGTAGATGCTTTTACAAAAAATAAAAGAAGTAGGTGGGGAGAAAAGAGAAGACATGAACAACCACTCATCCTCATGCCTGCTACTTCTTCCCTAAAAAAATTTTTATGAGGATGTGTCTGTGCATACATCAAAAGCATTTTCAATGAAAACATTTCAAAAAGAGAACAGGCAAATTCCTACAGAAGATTTTTTACAGCAGATCTTCTATGGTCAAATAAATGATTGAGAAAGGATATAAGATCACATTCTACTTATTAACTTTTAAAAGCATTTGACTGACCTGACAGAACAAAGTTCAACTTGAAAATTCTCTTTAAATAAGACGTCTTGAATTAAAATTAAATGACTGATGCAATCAGGCAGGCAACTCTATTCAATAATATTCTGAATACTTCCATAAAGTATAAAGCAAAGAGAAGAAGATAGTCCACACCCCCAATTTTTTCTTGAAGATAATATGTGGCAAGTTCAAACAAAAGATAACAAAAAGTAATGATTCTCTCAGCATTCCTCTAGGCAGATTACATTGTATTAATTCTATCAAGTCCTGAAACACTACAATACCTCCTGAAATACACAATAAATGTAAAAATATTAGTCTGACTTCATAAAAAAAAAATCAAAGTGAATGAAAAAAAGGAGAATCCTAACATGCTGCTGAACGGGTAGCCAAATTCCCCCACATTAAATGTAGAGAAATATATTTTTATCTCAATCTGTGATTTTTTTGGTGTGGGAAATTTCCAGTGCAGAAAAGTCTTCTAACAATGAGATCAATAATTTGTCTATAATGATAACCAGAGATCCTTTGAGGTTAAGTGACTTGCCCAAAATCACACAGTATTTGTCAAAGGCCAGGCTTGAACATAATTTTTACTGACTCCAAAGTCATCAAATGCACAATGCTCTAGACACAGAATTGAGAAGGGATTTGAACTATTTAATACTGGCAAATTATATGATGCTTTTAATCACCCCCAAATTAATGAATGTCACAGAACTCAATCTTTTCCTAATAATGTTTTGGGACTATAAGTCAAAGGTATAGACCTATGCGGGCATAGACCATGACTTCAGAATCCTCAAAATTGTAATCAGTCAGTCAATAAACATTCATTTAGGACCTACTATATATCAAGCACTGTACTGGGAAATATTAAAAAAAAAAGTAAAATATTACTTGTTTCAACAATATGGTGAGACTGTGAATCAAAGCATGGTATTTTCACCTTTTTTGTTCATATTGTTTGTTTGGATTTTTCTCTTTCTTGTGGTTTTTCCCTCTTAACTGATTTATCTTGTACAACATGACAAATATGGAAATATTATTAAAAGAACTGCACATATTTAAGTTATATCAAATTGCTTGATAAAGTGGGAATTAAGAGAGAGGAGAAAAATTCTAAACACAAAGTTTTACAAAAATGAATGTTAAAAACTATTTATACATGTATTTGGAAAAATAAAATACTATTTTAAAAAAAGATAAGATAGTCCTGCTGTCAAGATGTTTATTGTCTAATGTGAGAGACAACATGCAAATCATTATGTGGGTAAATAGGAAATAAGCAGCAGGCAAAAATAGGCATAAGTGGGCTATTACCTTTAACAACAATGCTTTGTACATAAGAAATGGTACACAAGACATTGTTCAAGGTACTCAGTTAGAAATAAGGATATATCAATACTCTATCAAAAATGAGACCCACTGGTGAGCAGTCTGAAGATTGTATATTAGCATTATCAAGATTTTAAAATAACCAAAGAAAAATCTCCAAAACATTGAGTCGCTACTCTATGAAAGGTTTCTGGAGAGACACAGCTCATATTTTCCCAGGATTAGAAGGTTTAGAAGAAATCTTGACCTCTGCATCCCTGAACATTCATAGCTATGTGAAATCTTTGGGTCTACTTGGTATAGCTGTAACTGCATGAAGTCATTTTTCAGCTTTAATCACAGCTCTATCAGTATAAGTAGGGACACCCTATGAGTGTTTATGTTTGATCACAGTTTGAGGATGGTCTCTTTGGCACAGATACCCCCTTTTGGATTGGATACATGACCCTCCAGGTCTTTCCATATTCTCTTCAATTGAATTCAGTTTGCTGTACTTAATGTGGATTGGTATCTAGAGGCCCATCAGTTTGAGAATTGCAAATCCCATTGTTATGCAGAGATTTTTACAGCCATGGTAGTTGTTGCAATAGAATTTGACTCTTTTCTCTTTTTCTGCACTCACTGTAAAGCCTATGATACACTGCTGGCATCCAGCCATAAACACCATAGGCCCTGGAGCCAGAGGTTGAAATGAAAGCCAGAAAGCTTTCTCTTATCCTGAACCAAATAACACAGACAGAAAAACCTGCACACGGATATATGGATTCCAGGTTCCACACATGGAGTTCAATGGTGGCCACAAAACTAGCTTGAAGTTTCTGCCAAGTTAACAAACTGCTTCAGAGGGCAGCAGATGATGAGCTCCCTCTTGGCCAGAACTCCGCTTGCAAACCCTGAGTTCTTCCCTTCTTCAGACCCCATGATCTTCTTGACCGAAAGCATCAAGAAAGAATTCTACAGGAAAGCGGCAGTAGTGAAAAAAGGAATATGCTCCCCAAAAGCTAATGGAGGTGGAAAACAATAACAGTAATTTCTGAGGCAAGAAAGGATCCTGCCCACCTTTGCTTCCTCAAATTCCTTCTGGATTTTATACCTGCACTCCCCAAATATACACAAACACACATAATACACAGGTGTATACGTGTATATGTATGCATTTATAATATATGTGTGTATGTATGTGTATATCTATGTGTGTCTACATATGTACAGACAAATGTTTATACATGCAGACATATGCATGTGTATATGTTTTTATATAAGCTTTTATGTACTGATTGTTTTACTAAAAATCATAAAATAGGATTTAGTGCCAGATGGAAAACCTTAGAGATAATCCAGTTCAAACTTTTCATTTTTTTAAATTATATTTTTGTTCTGAACCTAAGAATCCCCAAATGGGTATCATCCATGCATGTGTGTGTGTGTGTGTATAAGTATGTATATACATACGAACAAAAAAAAAGCTTAAATTTGAAACTGAAGATCTCTATTACACATACCTTGCTTTTTTATTTTTTAATTTATTAAATAATTCTCATTAACAGTTATTTTGATTAAAGAGGTGGGATTCAAAGTTAATGAAGGGTTTGTTTAGCAAAGAAAATGTTATTAATACAGTTCTATTAAAACATTAACTGTACTTATATGATACAATAGATATTAGTTCTACCTCTAGTTTTCAAAGCTACTCTATTTGTTTGTGCTTCTTTTTAAAATCTTCTTGCTATTCTATTCTGATTTTTAAAAAAGATATCCCAATGGCTCTCTTTTCTGTCTTTTTTTTTCAGGGACTGTCCTGTCTCTATTGCCACTCCCTTGTCCTTCCAGCCCTCCCATTACAGAAGGAAGAAAAGAAGGGAGAGAAGGAGGGAGGGAGAAAGAAGAAGGAAGGGAAGAAGAAAGGAAGAAAGGAGGGAAAGGGGAAAGAAAGGAGGGAGGGAGGAGGGAAGGGAGAAAGAGGGATGGAGGAAAAGGAAGGAAGGAAGGAAGAGAAAGGAGGAAGGGAGAGGAGGAGGAAGAGAGAGGAGGAAGAGGAAGAGAGAGGGAGGGAGGGAGGGAAAGAAAACCAAGGATTTTGTAACAAATATGAATAGTCTATCAAAATAACATTATACATTGGCCATGTCAAAAAATATCTTCTCTAAGTTTCTCTGATGAGACTTCATTTCTCACACACTGAGGAAATTAAGTTAAATTTATTAAAAAATAATAATAATAATAAGAGCCATGTCCAAATTGAAAAACGACCAAAAGACATTATCTATACCCAAAGGACTATAAATTCATGGGTATCCTTTGACCTAACAATACCACTACTTGGCATAAATACCAAAAGAGATTCAAAAGGAAAATAAGGACAATAACCTATGTGGTCAAAAAATATTGATAGCAACTCTCTTCTCAGGGCAAAAAAGAAAAAATGGAAATTAGGGGATACCATCAATTGGGGAATGGTTTAATAAATTATGGTGTATGTTTATGATGAAATGTTATGGTTCTATGGGAATTTATGAGCAAGATGCTCTCAGGGAAAAAAATAATCCCAACCTGGAAAGTCCTCCACAAACTCAGACAGAGTGAAATGAACTGTATACAAAAAAAAATAGCAATGTTCTAGGATGACCAGTTGTGAATGACTTTGTTATTCTTAATTGTACAATCATCTACAACTATTCTGAAGGGCTTATGATGAAAAATTTTATACATATCCAGAAAAGGATCTGATCATATCCAAATACAAATGGAAGCCTTCTCTCCTCTTCTTCCTGTCTCCCTCTTCCCTCCCCCTCTCACCTTCTCTCTCTCCCTCTCTCTCTCCTCTTTCTCTCTCACTCTCTCAACTTAATTTTTCTTGAGGGTTTATATTTTGATTAGGGTGGAAGTTCTATGTTTTTTCCCCACAACTTGACTTTTATGAAAATGTTTTGTATAACTTCACAAGTGGTTTCTTAATTATGAGTGAGGATAAGAGAGAGGACCTAGAACTCAAAAATATTGAAAACAAATGTAAAAATATTGTTTTAAATGTAACTAAGGGGAAAATATTAAATAAATAAATATATTTTGAAATGTCTTCTCTTATTCTGCGTGTCACCTCTCCAACTTCCTCATATTGGAGATCTTAACCCTTGACATAATTAGGATTAAATATTTGACTAAAACCTAGCAAAGTTAAGTGACAAGCCCTATAGAAATGGGATTGAGATTCAAGCCCTCTAGTTCCAATCAATGTTCCTTTGATCCAATTGGACAGTAAAAAATTTGAAGGCAAGGGTTGTTGTTCTGTGTGCTCTACAAAGTACCTAGCATAGGATGTCAATATATTCTAGTGTATGTACTAAATAAAAGTATGAATGAATTTTTTTATTCCCAAATTGAACATGAATTTGCTACACTGAAATTTCTGCAAAAAAAGGGAATGAAAATTTCAACAAGCAATTCAACAAAAAAAAATGTCTACAATTTGCAATTCATTGTCAGAGGTGTTGGAGATTAAAAACCAGAAATGAAGGCACTCTCAAGAAGTAAGACACCTTCAAATCATGAGAAAAACAATTAGGTGCCCAATCTGGGAGATATCATCATTTTAGATCATTACAATCTCTAGTTAAACAGGACTGAATTATTAGACTCTCCTTGAAACATAGCATGACCACCGGTGAACTAGGGTTTTGCTTTCCTTTCTCCTACTCCCACCCTACTACTTATATTTTGAAGCCTGGGAAGACATGTTACATTCTGGGAGACTACAGGCCCAGATGTATGAGCAGAGACAAGGACAGGGCCATAGATTTAGGTACAATGCACCCAAGACTGGTACTATGGGACTTTCAGGGCTGTCTTAGCTCTTAAGCTGAGACTGCTATCTGATTCCTTATAATTTTAAAGCCATATATAAGTGTGCACGATTTCTAATCTTTTATTACCGATAGTATACATAGCCGTAAATAAGAGCAGCTAAGTGGTACCACAATGCATTAAATTCTGAGCCTGGAGTCACAAAGACCTGAGTTCAAATGTAACCTCATATTTGCTAGTTTTGTGAACCCGGGCAAGTCACTTACTTCTGTTTGTCTCAGTCTCTTCCTCTGTAAAATAAGAGAAGGAAATGGCAAACCACTCCAGTCTCTTTGCCAAGATAACCCCAAAAGAAAGGCAGATGAGAAAAGACCATTTATAATTTGGCAAAAAAAAAAAAAAAAAAGTCTTTCATTCTTTTATGAGGAAATATAGACCTTTGGAGATAAAGATAGAAAATTATGCTGAACTAACTTATTAAATTGAAAGAGCCTACATAATTTTAAATAAGAAAAGATGAAGGAAGGTTTAGTGAAGCTATAACATTTGGGGATCATAAAAATAAATTCAAGAAATTAAAAATAATAGTTATAACATAAAAAGAGTCTTTAGAATACTGACTACTTTCAACATTCTTGGTAGTCAAAATGTAAAGATTACAAGTGACTTTCTTTTTTTTCAATTAATGATTTAATTTCTTTTAAAAAATTATTTATCCTTTAGACTTGAAACTTTCCATATTCACGTCCTTCTCAAAGGTGAATCATTATGGAAACTATAATGAAATTGGTTCAATCATTTCTGAGGCAGGAAATACTTATTAAAATAGATTTTTCACAGTCTGACTCTTTGGCCTTTAAAAATTGTACAGTATAAGGAAGTTCAGGGAAAGTTGAAAAAAGTTATTAAGAGAATGTATAGTTTGAGTAATCTTATTGATTACAGTATTGAATAGTAAGTACGTGATGTTCAAATCAAGATCTTTATTTTACAAAAATAAAATTTTAAAATATTATACAGCATATACAAAATGAAGATTTATTTTATATACAATACACCCACAAATATATGCATGCACAGAAAGGCTGAATTTAAACGCATAAAAATCCACTGAAACAAATTGCTGTGGCTGATTTCATTAGTTTGGATGCCCAGAGCACAAAATGTTCCATAAACCATACACACACACACACACACACACACACACACACGTATGTGTGTGTGTGTGTATATATATATATATACACACACACATATACCTACAAACTCTGCTTATAAGACAGTAGAGTGATTTAAGTCACACAATCATAAAGAATCAATGATAAAAAGAAAAAACTATCACTTCTTTTTTATTTAGTTTTCAAGAAAACTCTATGCAAAAGACAAACCAACAAGGAAAACTAATTTACTGATCTAGCCAACAAATTCAGGCAATGGCTTAAATCCCTTGGGGGAAAAAAGCACTTTTCTTTGACCATGTAGACCTGGCTAATGACTGACAAGTTTACACAAATAGAATGAAATTAAAACCAATTTCCTTTCTTTAATATCATTTCATCAAGTAAAATAATGTTAGTAAAGACCCATTAGTCATAAGATTTTCAGGGTATTTGCCTCGGTATCTATTCTTACTACTTAACACAGTATAATGTACCAAGTAAAAGCTAAAGAAAAAAATGCTTATTTGAATTAATTGATTAGTCATTATTTATTCCCTCATCATGATCTTCAGATGTGAGACCCACAGTCATTCTAATCTCTTTAAGAAGTCTCAGTTTCATCTGCAAAATGAACTGGAGAAAGAAATGGCAAACCTCTCCAAACTCTTTGCCAAGAAAACCCCAAATGGGTTCACATGAAGTTGGACAGACTAAGCAACAAAAACAACAAAAAGCCATCAAGTCAGGTCTTATCAACTAGACTTATGTTTTAATACTAGACACTTATGTCTGGACACTTAATATAGGAGGAGATAGGTGAAGCCGATGACTTTGCAAAAACCTGCCCCACTTAAATTCAATTTATTTACAAGTCGAGACCTCCTCCTGATGTCATTGGACTTTTTGGAGAAGGAAAGATGAAAGACAATTATCAACTAGGGTAGCAAAAGAACCAATCTGTATCTGAGCAGCACCATTTATCTACTTTACAGCATTATGCCCATCTACTCTCAAGAGATTGTAAGCTCCTTGAGGACAGGAAGTATTGGTGTTTGTCTTGGTCTTTTTATTCTTGGGTTCTAGCACAGGGCCTTGCATGAGCCTAAAAAGTACCCCAAAAAAAAGTAAAAGAAAAGGGGAAAAAAGAAAGAGGGCACCAAATTGGGGGGGGGGGGGTAGTAGTATGAAGGAAAGGTCACCCCTGAAGGAAAGAAAATGGTGAATTACTTAAGTATAGGCTAGATATGAGTTCAGACAAACCACCATTTCCACAACTTTGCCTGGAGTCAGCAACTTCAACCACAACTATAATATAGTAGAAAGATTTGAAAGTAGAGAACCTAGACTTCAACCCTAGCTCAACTAGCTGTATGACTCTGTTTAAGCCTCTTCTCCTTTCTGTATTTTAATTTTCTCATTAGTAAAAATGGCTTTGATCCCTAAGGTCCCTTTCAGCCCTAAATCCTATGATCTTATGTCAGGAGATACATGCAAAGGTATTTTTTTTCCTTAGGCATAGCTTAGTGGAAACTTTATCACTAAATCACATAATTGTTTTTTTAATAACATAGCAAACCTTGTTATTATAAAGAAATCTTGTTCCCAGAGGTTTCGTTAATCAAGGCATTAGTGTATTTGAAAATAATGAAAAATGACATGAGGGCAGATTCACATCCTATAAAAATGTTACTCATTGTTTTCTAGTTAAAATGCCTGAAAATTCTTTAATTTTAATCATGTTCTTGTGTTTGTGTTAGGAAGAAAAAAATACACTTCAAGAAAAGTTTTTTTTTTTTTTTTAATCCCTTAAAAACTGAAACAACTGTGAAAGGTTGGGGATCCAGTATAACAAACACAAACAGGTTTTAATTTAATCAGCTCAAATTAATATGAATAAAGATTTTCCATAGACTTCTAAGGCCAGAAAGGATCATGAAAGATATTCTAGTTTACTCCTATGTGTTCACAATGGACTCTGCCCTCTGCTTTACTGATCTATTATCTCCCGAGTTTAATCCTTGAAGATTATACTTCTACCACATTTTATATTATTACTTCCTGTCAATTCCTTCTTAATCTTATCATAAATATACTGAACTATAAATTCATATTCTGGCAGGATTTAATAAACACTTCATTGTTTTGAGGTAAATGGAATTGAACAAAGTCTACTTTGAGTGTGTGTCTGTATAAAGGTGGCTTTTGGGCACAGGCAGCCTGGTCTGGAAGTGGGTTTCTGACTGGCATGCTATGTGTTATTTCGACTGTTATTGGACAGTCTGCTTCAGTCATTAGCAAGTTATCTTTAATCTTTCCCTCCAGGAATTCTTTCAGCATTTGGCAAATATAGTTCTTCCGGCATACCAATTAGGATAATGTGATTTCTTCTTTATCTGTTTTCAAAATCTTCTAATTCTTCTCAATTAGGTGGAGTTGGTTCGTTGGACCTAGCATTTTTTTTTTTTTTTTTTTTTGAGTTTGGGCTTTCTTTGTACATTGGAACTTCCTGTGATACCATTTGCCACAGGGGGAAACAAAACAGCTCTTCTTGGACTCCATTCTCAGGATTTTAGTAAAAAATGTTAAGTTTATAAGGCAGACCCAGAAAATCATTATCACAAGTCTCCAATGTATTTTTATAACATCCTGAACTTTGTTGACTTCCAAATGCCCAGTGACCAATAGTGGAACTGTCAGATCCTCAGGAGCTGGGATTCCAGATTCATTCTGACTTTGTTTGAGTGGCAACAGTTTCACTAACTGAGTTGTACCACAGGTTCCCTATCCATGGAGTTAGGTATGCTTATTATCCCCATGTTACAGTTAAGGGAACTGAGGAAGACAGAAGTTAAATGACTTGCCCGGAATAATACGGCTAGTATATATCTAAGGCTGGATTTGAAATCAGGAATTTCTGATTCTAGGCCTGGGGCTTTATCCACTAGGTCATCTTATTCCTTCCAGAAATAGGAATACTATGAAATAAACCTATGCTAAACCATTTGATTCAAAATCTCTTTCACTGGGGGCTTTGGATTTTGAATTAACTAAATTTCATATTTTAATCAATCCACAGGCCAAAGTGAGACTTGAGATATGGTTACTTGCCTGCCCAGGCCCAGTGGCAGAAATCAAAGTGAGAGAGATGTCTGCAAGGCCAGATAGTTCATGAGACAGGAGACAAGAAGCAGTGCACGTCTATAATCTATATTTTTTTAAGGTTAAGATGCCTTTATTAAAAAGCACAAAAAGAATGATCTTTTTGCTAAATATCTCTAACATTTTAAAATTCTTTTTTTTATTAAAGCTTTTTAATTTTCAAAAGATATGCATGGATAGTTTTTCAACATTAACCCTTGCAAAATCTGTGTTCCAATTTCCCCTCCTTTCTCCCCACCCTTTTCTCTAGATACCACATAATCCAATATATGTTAAACATGGTTAGAATATATGTTAGGTCTAATATATGCATACATATTTATACAATTATCTTGCTGCACAAGAAAAATCAAATCAAAAAGGAAAAAAAATTGTAATCTAACTTCTTTCCTGGACCTAGGACAACAGAAAAAGAGCATGTCCTTTATCTTTATGATCAAGCATGTGATTTCAGGGGACAGGTGGCTTTGAGCTGAAGGCTATTACAATTTTTTTTTAAATTATGCAGGATCTAATTGAATTCTAAGGGAGGGTTTAAAAACTGGAAAGAGACACTTTCTATACAAACAGAACAACAAATGCAGAATGAAATGTATATTGCTACTTGTTTCTGCTCCATAGCAACAAATCAGACTGTGGAAAAATAATGGTTTGGAGAAGAAAAAGAAACAGATCCAATTTCTCTATCAAATGTCTGATATTTAGAATTCAAACTGATGCATGAAATTTCACATAAAGAAAGTTTTTCAAAGAATCTGGAAGAGACAGAAGTTAAAGAATGTGCCATCTTTGGGAGACCCTAAGATATAGTCACTAAGAAATGAGATAGTCTGAAATGCCATGAGCATGAATAGCTTGTTCCATGCTAAAATTTGATTTTGGAATGTCCCAATGTAGTCACCATTTCAATTCCTCAAAAGGCAAAACTGTCTTCAAACACTGCGTATTTCAGCAAAACTTCAGCTGATTTTATGCAAAACTGATATATTCTGCACAGGTCCAGAACACACATCTGTGTTTAAGTTAGATGTAAAAACAAACCATTTTCTTGACAGTTAAACATTTTCCTTCAGAGAATTCAATTACACATGTAACTGAGAACAAGTGTAAAGCAAATCAGAGGGCCTAGGGCAATGCCTTCATCTCTTCCATTGTAACAGTTGCTACTACATTCATCATGGTTGGTACATCAGTGGGTTTACAATTAATTCAGGTTTATAGTATATGAATCTATGTCATGTGTGCAAAGAGCCCAATGGCTCTTAAATAATGCTTACTTAGTAATGTTTAACAATATAAAAAAATTAAAAGTTAAAAAAAAAAAAAAAGAATGCTTAACAATCTACTTCAAATAAATTTGCTCTCAGATGCTCATCCTCTTCTAATTCTAGTCATGAGACCATGGAGGAGCTACTGAGGAGCTTCCATCTTCTCTTTATCTTGATTCCCATTCACAAAAATTCCCTTCTTTTTCTTTCCCTTAAATACCAACATTCTTGGAAAAGTGGATACAACCCATACTTCCATTGCTTCATCATTACATTTTTTCTCCTTCAGCCCCTGGAAATTAGTCTTTTATCTCCAGCTCTCCACCTAAAATTCCTGTTGTAAAGGTCATTCCGATAACCAATTTCCAAATCCAATGGTCTTTTCAGTCCTTATCTTCAACAACTCTGAAGCATCTGACTAAACAGATCATGCTTTTTTCTGGATAATCCTTCCTCTCTTGGCTTTAGAAAGCTATATTCTCCTAGATCCCTCACCTAATGTTCCTTTTCTTCTTCCTGACCCCTCCTCCTTCAAGTAAGTGCTCCCCAAAGATCTTTCTCTGACCTTTTCCTAATGTGTAAAATGGGAATAATAACAGGATTGTTTCTTCTTTAACTATTCTCAATCAACAACAACAATAATAGCTAATGTTTATATCATACTTTAAAGACTATAAAGTACTTTACATGTATTATTTCTTTTGATCCTCTAAACCAAAGTTTTTTCTTAAATTGTGGGTCATGATCCGAAATGGGGGTCATGTAACTGAATGTGGGACTTGTGAAAAATTTAACAGTAAAAGTTATCAAATATGCCCCCAAGATTTAATTATTGATGTAAAAATAAACAAGCATATACATCTCACTTGTATGCAAATTTGCTTTCATCTTTAATAAATAAATATAAATGTTATATGTCTATACATATAAATCAAATAAATCAAAGAACTGTTTTAAAATAAATAAATAAATAAAATGTTTTATGAGTTCTGAAGGAAAAAGCATTAATTAAAGTGGAAACCAGGGAAGACTTCCTGGAGGAAGTAGCATTTGAGTTAGTTTTTAAAGAATAAGTAAGCAAAGAGAATGAGGGCATTTAATACAGTGACCTGTATGAGCAAGGAGCCAGACATAAACTAGGTGCTTAGTAATTATTTGAGGCATCAAGTTATGCAGTGGAGATAGTGATAGACTCAGAATTGGGAAGATCTGAATTCATTTCTTATATGAGATACTGATGTGGGCAAATCACTTAACTTTAAATTTCCATTTCCTAATGTGTAAAATGGGAATAATAACAGGATTGTTTAGAAAAGGACTTTTTCAATTTTTTCCACTCCAGACCCCTTTCTCCCCTCTCCCTTTCCAAAAATTTTACTCAGTCTCGGGTAATACAAAATAGGTATACAAATCAAATAATTACTTATAAAAATCCTAAAAAATTTAATCTAATTCTCTCCAGTTAAGATAACTAAGCAGACGGCGTTGTTCCTGAATGGAAGCATTTTGGTTGCACCTTGAAGGCTAGTTCATAAAATCTATTGCTCCATGGAACTAAAGACCCTCTTCCCAATCCAAGTCTGCCTTTGGTCTTCACTATCACCTTATTAAACAGAACAGATTTACAGGTATTGTAAGATCAGAATTTATACTGAATTTTACTGATAAGGATAAGCCCAAAGAAGAGCTTTGCAGGAAAATCAAACTCAGAGACTGGATTTCAACTCAGATGTTGACAGAATTCTGGTTCATTGTTCATTCAACCATACCCTAGTGCACCAGCAGTTGTATTTTTTTCTTTATATTTTATGTTTGTTTATTTGTCTTACAAATAAGACAATAGGTTTTTTAAAAAACCTAATTGAGCCTTAGTGAGGAATAACACTAATCTCCCACCTAGTGGGAAAAGCCACCAATAATAAATGAGTTCAGAGATTTTCAATTGACTTTTTTAAACCTTCAAAGGCTTTATTTGAAATGGAACACCCAGAGCAATTTATGTTATAGGCTTCAATTTTTATATCTTAACTGCCTCTTAAATTATACATATTTCATATACATATGTATTTATGTATATGTGTGTGTATATATATCTATATAGATATATATATAGCTCGAATCTTGAATCAAATGAGATTTATATTTGTAAAGAGCTTGCTTAATACAGTGCCTGATACAAAGTAGGTGTTTAATAAATACTTGTTCTTACCACTCTGACTTGGGAAGGTTCACCATGACTAAATTAATACATCCAGAAAGACATTCTTCAAACAATTTTCAATGATCATTAAGCACTCATTATGTAACCTTCCCCACAAACTTTTCCAATGTTTATTCAGCCTATTTTTTTTTCCTTCTTTGTAACTGAATTCTTAATGCTGTTTTAACTGATTTCTTCATATTTAAGAAGTAGGGGTGAAGAGAATTCAAAGTAAATCTTCAGCATTATTAGAGGTGATACCAGTGTGAGCATAGAGGCTAATAAAATCTTTGGTATTTCCTGCTGAATAACATAAGCGATGTATGAATATATCAACATAACTGAAGAAAATAAGCAATGGCAAGAAAACATACAGAAACACTTACAGGAAGGAATATGAATAATTTTGAAAATGGATTTTTTTTTAAAGCGTGGGACCTACAAAAGTTCTTTTCCCTATAGAAAATTGTTGAGTGTTTCAGTTGTGGCTAACTCTCTGCAATCCCATTTGGGATTTTCTTAGTCAAGATCCTGGAATGGTTTTCCATTTTCTTCTCCAGCTCATTTTATTGATAAGGAAACTGAGGCAAACAGGGTTAAGTGACTTACCCAGGGTCACACAGCTAGTAAGTGCCTGAGACCAGTTTTTAATTCAGGAAAATGAGTTTTCTTGACTACAGATCCAGCATTCTATTCATTGCTACCCTACCCTACAAAATAGGCCTTTTTCATCAGGGCCTTTACAACAACAATTAATGTTGAAGTCTCACCCAACCCTTATAGAAACAGAATCAGCTATTATATAGCAAATTAAATATGAATTATCAATATAATAAACAGCAGATTAAATTATACATACATATATATCAAAATCAAAGTTGTAGATTTTGATTGACTGGCTATATTGTTAACCCTTCTGAAGGGGTCCCAGCAATCCAGTGAAAAGCACAGAGAGTAGGATGCTTCCACTCCCAGCTTAAATATTTTGGAAAAAATCAAAAGTTAAGAAGTATTATAAATTAAATAAGACAAGGGCAAATCCCTTTCTGTCAAGTTCCCTCAGCCCCAATGTGAATACACTGCAGTTACAGTATATTTCATGAAATAATTAAATAGATGTGGTTGTGTATGGCTTTTACTTTTCTAGGTATAACTAAAACCAAGCTCTTTGGTCTAAGTAAGGTTCTAAGAGAGACTATTTCTCAAAATAATTCCATTCCCAATTGGATCTTTTAGAGATCTAGTCTTTACACCTCTCAACATAATGGTCCTTGATTTTTCTTCAACTTAACTATTTTGGGCTATGCCGTTCCCACAATATAAATAGAATTCCTACTGCCAAATCAAGAGAGAGCCATATTTTTACAACCCTGATTTAACTTGAGGGCTTAATTTCACAGCTGTGAAACTGGTGGAATGTAACATTTTAATTTAATATAAACCAATTTCATTCATTTTCAAAAAAGTGAAAGATGTTCATAGCTTCCAGACAGGAGACTACAAAGCTCAATTTTAATAGCTCAATATTTTCGAGAACTGAAGATGAGAAAACTATAGTAATTCTAAACATTTCAGTTTTGTACAATTCTTGATAAAACATAAAATGCTACATTAGAAGGGATCTACCCTTCTATTTACAGTAGGATCTATTCCACAGCAACCATTCTCAAACTTTCTGACCTCACAACCCCTTCACACTTTAAAAATTTGTGAGAATCATCCCTAAAAGCTTTTGTTTATGTGGATTATACATGTCAATATCTACTATGTTAAAAGTTAAAACATGTTAATATTATTATGAAAATAGTTTGACCTCATAGATATCCTGAAAGGGTCTAGGAGACCCTCAGCAGTCCCTAGATCACATTGTGAGGACTGCTTCTCTTTGGCATTCCTGAAAAAAATGTCATCAAGCCTCCAAATGTTCCCAGTAACAAGAAGCTCATTACATGACAGGACAACCAATTTTTATTTCAATTTAATTTCAAAATATCCTGCTTTATGTTAATTCCCAGTGTTTTACTATACTGACCTAATGAAAACAAAATTAACAAATTGTCTTGGTCCTCTATAAATGTGTTCCTGACAGAGTCTTAGAAGTAATATAAAATTCAGCAAATTCATTTGGAAAAAAAAAACACAAATTACTCATTTGTTTTGAAAAACACTAACAGAAAACTAAGTTTTTAAAAACTAGTGGCAATAATTACAGATGTTTTGTAGTGGAAACTAAATATAGAACTTGATAGCTAAATTGCTCTTGGATTCCCGTACTCAGGCACAACCCTCAAAAGCTATGGGGAGAATGCAGCCAGTCCAGGCTTGCCTGCCCTCCTTCAATATGGACACTGTTATTCACACAGCACACGCTGGCTGATGGATTTTTGTTTTCAAATCAGTTCACTGTGATACCATAAGCACTACTATGAACATTCCCACCTTTGTATTTTTTCCATGTTATTCCAAGACCCAAAAATGTTCCCGTCTCCTTTCCCTCATATCCATCCCTACCCATTCCTGAGAGCCTAGATCAATTCCAATTTCCCCCATCAAGCTGAGTTTAACTGCTCCAGCTAATGATTTCCCTTCTCTTAATGTCTAAAGCACTGATAGTCTGTAACCATTCTAAATAGAAAGGAAGTAGAGAAATTTTATTTCTGGTAGGAAAGCAGGCTAGCTCTTCCCAGATCTAAACTTTAGTCTTATTAAGTAAAGTTCCTTCTTAGTGATTTGCATGAACCTAGGGCTTATGGGGGAGTTGAAAAGAAGTGAAAGAAAATTTCTCATTTTAATAGGCCGAATTTAGGGAAACTGAGCTGAAAAGGCAGACATAATGCCTAAAGAATTCCCTGGCTGGCTGGCTGGCTGACTTTAGATCCAAAAATGTTGTATCTCAGCTCCTATCTTTCTGAACTAAAAAAGTTAGCCATGCATCCCATGCTTTGAACAAATGTGTCCCATGATTGATCTGACAAAAGAAACATCAGTGGGGGCTTTTTAACAGGTTTTGAGTGAATAATAATAACCCCAAAATGCCTTTAACTTGGCTATATACATACATACATACATACATACACATCTATACATATTTATACACACATATATATAAATATATTTACAAACACACATACATATGTGTATATTATTTTATAGGATTCTTTAATTCAATCAATCATCATGCATTTATTAGTCATCTACTACTATAAAATGAGAGGGGGATTAAAAGAAACTATCAAACATAATCTCTCTCCTAAAGAATCTCTTAAATATCTTGTTGGAGAGGTAAGACTTTCACACAACAAATGATAAAAGGGCATTACAAGACAGTGTATACTATCTTGTATGAGCAAAAAGCAGCATGACAGAGTGGAAATAATAATTGATCTGGAGTTTAAAAAGCTTGAATTCAGATTCCGGCTCTGATATTTCTTAGCTGAGTAATTTTGGCTGAGACAAGTTATTTGTCTCTCTTAAGACAAATATTTATGATCTGTAACATGAAAATATAGATGGATGGATGGATGGATGGATGGAGACATATATATAATATATAGAGAGATATACAAATATGGAGATAGGGATGATAGAGATAGAAACATAGATACAGATAGAGAAGAGATACAGAAAAATATAAAGACAGAGATAAGATACATCTACAGCTGGAAATATCCTTGTTCACACTATTCCTGTGCCTGAAATGTCCTGCTTTCCAGGGCTGGGAACCATTCTGCACAGCAGGCTCCATTACTTAGATGTACAAAGATAAGCATAGGTTTTGTTAACCAGAATGAAGCACATATACTAGCCCAATCTCTCTACTGACCTCACATCTCTAAATGCCTTTCAGACATTTAGAACTGGATTGTCCAGTAGACTTCTAAAACTCAATGTATCCAAAACTGACTCATTATCTTTCCTCCTAAGCCTTCCCCATTGTATTACTATCAAGAGTAACATCATCCTCCCAGTCTCAAAACCCTCAAGTCAGCCTGGATTCCTCATCCCTTATATCTAAACTATTTTCAAGACCTGTCAACAGCACCTTTGCAACATCTAAATTTGCTCCCTTCTCTCCCCTAACACTGCCACTATTCTGGGAAAGGCTCCATCACTTCAGAACCTGCATCACTGCATTGCCTGCTGCAAATCTCTCTCCACTTCAATCCATCCTCCATTCAGTTGCCAAAGTGATTTTCCTAAAACATAGGTCAGACTATTTCACTGTCTATTCAATTAACTTCTATAGCTCTCCAGTTCCTTCAAGATTAAATGCAAAATCCTCTGATATTTTCAAAGTTCTTCATAGCCTATCCTCCCTACCACTTTTTCAGGCTTTTTAAAAAAATTATACTCATTTTGAATTTAAATACAAAAAGACCGAAAAATAGGCCATGTATACAGTACAACATAAAAAGGGAATTAAATATAAAATACAAATTTCCATTTCAGTTTACTTTTTAAAAAAACTAACAAATACCATACATTGTTTTCAAAGCTCCCCTGTTTTTCTGTGCTTCCAATTTTTCTTTTGTTCATGAATTTTTCCCCTATTGTATACTAAATTAGACAAATTGACATTAGACAAATATGAATGTGTATATACACATGCATGTGTAACATTTATGTATATAACACATGTATGCCTTGTGTAATATGTGTATAACATGCCTGTATTGTATATATTTAAAAATCATACTATTCATACTACTATTTATTAGTTCTTTTTCTGCAAGTGGATAGCATCTTTCTTCATGGATTCTTTGTAATTGATTTGAATACTCAAAAATACTTTCAAAGTTATTCTTTAAACAAAATGCTGTTACCATGCCCTCCATCCCTACTCCCATATGGTTCCTGTGGCTCCCGGGGCAAGATACCAAAATTACAGAATCACGATGAGGAACTAAAGAGGAGTTAAAACGAATTTTCTACCAATTAGTCAAATAATGGCCTGAGACTCAGGGCCTTTAAACAGGAGTAAAGAAAATAAGCATTTATTGAGTATTTATTATTTTCTAGGCACTGTTCTAAGCACTTTACAAATATTAAATTAAGTGCTATTATCATCCCTATTTTATAGCTGAGAGTCAGGCTGAGGCAGGATATAAACTCAATTCTTCCTGTCTCCAAGCCCAGCATTCTCTCCACAAACTGTCTCAAAAGAAATAATCTTTGTCCGGGGTTCCAGTGTTGGTATCCTCTGGCAGCCTGGTTGGGTGTGGTTATTGATAGTCTTCAGCTGCACATTAAATCACTAACTTCCCAGCTAACAGGAAGCTTTGTAACCAGTGCACCCCAGGAGAGAGTAGCAGAGAAAGTAGCAGGTAGCCCCAGAGAAACCAAATAGTTGAGACCCAGCAGATAGCAACAGAAAACAGCTTGATGACACCCACTAGAAATAATGAAAAAAAAAAAAAAAAAAAAAAAAAAAAGGAATCCTGCTCTATGATATCACCAGAAGGCAGAAACTCTCACACCCTGATGTGTGTTTGACCCATTCTACCCATGTAAGTGCCCACGTAGCACCCGTCCCTAGGTATGTTCCCTATACTCTGGCCAGTGCCAGAATACAGCAGGCACAGGAGTGTATCTCCTGGCCCCACATGTGCTTCTAGGTCACCCATGTTCCTTAGGTGAATACCCTAAATTTGTATCTCCATATACATTCCCCACTTATGTCTTCTTTGCCACTAAAAATGTGGCAACTTGTGGAAAAGAACGTCCCATTTGTGCAGCAGGAAACTTTTTTGTCACTTTATTTACCATGCTATTTAACTAAATGCCTTTTGTTTAGAAAGGGAACATCCCCTAGCTGATGGACTAGTAAAAGTCAATATCCTGGTAGGAACCCATGACTTATGGATTTGAAAAGATGCTCAGCCAGTGCATCCCTGGAAACTGGACTAGCTAATTTTGGAGTGGGGGAGGATGTATCGTAAACCATCAAGCAAATCTGAGTCTTAAAATTGGTCTCCTGTCCAAAACATGCAACGAGGCATTGGGAGACAGTGCAAGAGTGACAAATACATTTTGCCATGTAACAACTGTTTTTCAACATAATTCTGCTCTTAAGCAGGACTAAGCACACAAAGCTTTCTGCCTCTGTACATGTTCCTTGCTTAGAACAGCCAGATCTTTGAATAAAAAGAGATTTCTGGGACACAGAGTACATAATATAACTTTCAAAATCAAACAATTGACTAACTTCTTTTCAAAATGTAATTCTGATCATTTCAACCTTAAAGATTACTGCCTTTAATAGATAAACACACTTCCCAGTTGTATAATTTTCAGTCAAACAAACTTCAAATACATCCAAGAAAAGCATGATACTGTAGATAACAAACAGCCAAACAGTCTGGACTGATCAACTTGATTTTCATCTTTGCCAGACAGCCAGACACAGAGCGGTCCTACATGTGGAGAAGAAAATGGGGGGCGAGGGAGGGAGGGAAGGGCAGATTCCTTGGAATAATGGAGTGTTTTTTAATACTTCTATTCCCCAGGGGGTATTTCTTCCCCTTTGATTTTGTATTAATCTTCTTGGATCAGGCACTGACAACTGTCACTCTTCACTTGGGCAACAGGACAAAGAGGACAGAAATGAGAAAGTATCACTTTTGGCTTTCTTCTCTAAGAATAGGAAAAAAATTCAATTTGGCTGTCCTGCCATATCTCCTGCATCAGCCTGGTGTTCTTCTCCCAACTGGTGACCACATATCTCCTATGGGTGATTGAAACTAAGGATTGAGGGAAGAATCAGACACTGCCCCCCAAAGGGAAAAAGAAACCCCAGAACATCAAAAAAGTTGCCCCCAACCCAGAAGAAAAAGGACATTAGGGAGCTCTTTCTAAGGCAATCAGCCAAAAAGCAATGCTTCACAATGGATACAATGAAGACCTGGATTTAAATCTTCCCTTTCACAAGGTCTATGTGACCTTTAGAAAAATTGCTGCACCTTCCAGTTCAATTCTTTAAAACCATAAGTCACTTTTCAACAGTGAGGTGATTCAGGCCAATTCCAATAGACTTTTGATGGAAAGGGCCATCCACATCCAGAAAGAGATCATGGGGACTGAATGTGCACCACAATATATAGTATTTTCACTTTTTTCGTTGTTGTTTGCTTGCTTTTTGTTTTCTTTCTCATTTTTTTCATTTTTGATCAGATTTTTCTTGTGCAGCATGATAATTATGAAAATATATATAGAAGAATTGCACATGTTTAATATATATTGGATTACTTCCATTTAGGGAGGCGATAGAGGAAAGAGATGGAGAAAAATTTGCAACACAAGATTTTGCAAAGGTGAATGTTGAAAACTATCTTTGCATATATCTTGAAAATAAAAAGCTATTATTTAAAAAAAAAAAAAAAAAAACATAAGCCAGGTAGTAGAAGCTTATCTCAATTGCTAGTGGTAATTTCTTTATAGAGAATTCATCTACATGAATGAAATCATAGATCTGGTCCAAAAGAAAGGCGAGGAGGCAAATCAACCTCAGCATGTAGTTTTTGGTTTTGTGATCCATGATTTCACTGATGTAAGGAATACCTGGGAAGGAAGTTCCCTCTGTCAAAGCACAGTATTACCTACTCTATAATTGCTAATTTCAGAAACTGGCCTTAAGTAGAGTAGGGACAGAGGGAGAAGAACTTGTCCAAAATCAGCCAGTCAAAATACATCAGAAGCACATTTCTAAAATCCTCCCTCTATCTAATTTTCTATACTGCCTCTGACAGCTAAAACATAATTTTAAAAATAATTTAAGAAGCCAGTTTAATAGAGGTTGGAGCAGAGTGATAACTTTTATAACAAATAGGTATTTACTTTGAGGAAAAGAGATAAAATAAGTCTTAGAGCTAACCTCCTCAAAACTCTCAAAGAATTCCATTGGAGGTGGCAGGGACTTAAGAGAAGCATAGATTTCAGTGCCTTGATTTTTACTGCCCAAAGTTCAAGAGAAGGTTCATTTAGCTCTCATTGTTATTGAGGTAGAGAAGAAGTAGAAACAAGTACAGACCAAGTGTTACAGACATGCAGATGATAGGAAAGGAAGGGATCTCAGAGACAGGTTTGTACAACTCCTCTTTAAAGAAGAGAAAAAGATTCAGAGTCAGAGCAGAAAATGAAACCCATTTCTTTAGATTCTCAGGAATTCTTTGAGCCAAGGTGTAGAAATATCATATCCCTACAGGATAAAGGAGTGGCAATCATTCCAGGGCAAGGCTCTAGTCTCTTGACTCAAGACAAGCAGCTAAACAGGGAGAAAACCCTTTGGTCTTTTTAGGCACAACCAAACTCATAAAAAAAAAAAAAAACCCATTACCCCTAGGGGAAAAAATTCAAGCAATTTGGGAGGACAAAGCTTGCACAAAATTTGTTCTTCAGAGAGGAATGTGGTTTCAGAGATTTGGGGGAGTCAACTCCAAAGGGGAGAAAGAGAAAAACATACATGTAAGTAAAGTGGCTGTGCAACATGCCTGTGATTTCTGACTACCCTCTGTAAAGATTTCAGAAATAGAAATTTGTTTTAGGTGAGAGCAGGCTCTCTCTTCTTTGATTCAAGCTAAGATCTTGCTTTACACTCATCAGAAGAGTTTATTCAGGTGTGTAGATTGATGGATATGGGATAAGAAGAAGAGAAAAGATGGAGGGAAAAGGATAAAGGAGGTATCCTTGAAGTGGGGATCGATTAAGTAATGAATGGCATGGTAAGGTTGCAGATAGAAGTAAAGCAGAAGAGTTAGCAAGGATAGAAGAGATACATAGAAACATAATAATAATGATCCAGAGTAGAATTTATTAGGGGAAAAAAGGAGGAGGAGTAATCATTGATCTTAGGCAAAGTTAAAGTTAAAGTAGATTTAATCAAAAGAGAAAATTAGGAAAATGTCCTATAGGTCAGCCTATCTCCCTCAAAAGAAAAAAAAAAAAAAAGCAGAGAACAAAAGAAAACCTACAAGGAAGCAAAGAAAAGATTAACAGCTTTAAACATAATATGTAGTATCTATTATATAGGCTTTCTTGAAATGGGAATTGATTGTTTCAGATTTTGAATCCTCTCATGTTCTGCTGTGTACATGGCAATGGGTTTTTTTTTCTATTTTCTGTTTAAGTCTCAAATGAATATATTTGAGGGAAAAAAAGAAGAACTTATACAGCTTAGTCTGGTATATTCTAATGTATATAACTTTTTGCTTTTTTCTGCCTTTTTTTTAGATAATAAAATTTTATTGATTATTCACTATTTGTTATGAATCTTTTGTATGCACACCATTTGGTGAGAAAGGCCAACCCAATAAGTATAAGACTGAGGTAATCATTACCCTTTAAAGGCTAGCAACTGGGGACTTGGTTTTTATTTTAAACCCATCAAATCTTTAGACTTTGAATATTTAGTGGGGTAGTAGGATATAATTCTAATCTAATTGCTCTTTCAAAGACTAGAGAAAAGAGCATGCTCTCCAAAAGGCAAGAATCACCATTTCACTTTGAGAGGAAGGAGACAAGGTTCTAAAGCTATCAATCAGTCACTCTTGCAAGTCATATTCTGACAACCCATGACTCATGTGAATATACATAGCTTACATAGGCACTTATAATCTTACATCTATATAAAAGAATCCCTTTCTATAGACTAAGGGTGGAGGGCAAGTTCCCAGGTCACCTCTTACTTCCTCTTCATTGGCAGAAAGACCCAACATAAGGCAACTTAATTTTTTTTGAAAAGTAAAAAAATAATAAATTTATTGGTATGCAATAAGCCATATAACTTTTTATGTTTACAATATGCAACTTTTCTTCTTTTTGCTACATTTACTGGCTTTTTTGGATTTGGCATTGAGTTCACAAAATTTCCACATGTTCTCTTTAATTCTTAATTATATTACAAAATTGATCACATTGCCTTTTGATTATACTTTTGAAGTACAGTATTTTTCCAAGTTTAGCTTTGTTGGGTTTTTTTTAATTGTTTTCTTTTTTAAATACACATTTTTTATGAATCATGTTGGGAGAGAAAAATCAGAACAAAATGGAAAAATCATGAGAGAGAAAAAAAAAACAGAAGAAAAAGGGGGAAAAAGTGAACACAACCATGTGTTGATTTACATTCAGTCTCCATAGTTTTCTCTCTGGATGCAGTTGGAATTTCCTATCCAAAGTTTATTAAGATTGCCTAAAAGGCAACTTCTAAAGGTTCAGATGTCTACATTGAGTGAACTGGATCTTGAGAACAAGACTAAGGGTATCCCTTAGGATTTTTTCGCAAACTTAAGTAGAATAACAACTTGGGTTCACCAAGGCTCTGACTTTCCCCGAGGATGACTGGAAGATGATCAAGTTGCTCTCCTCTAGCTCCTACCTCTTCTCTTGCCATCTTGTCACCTAGTCGATAAGACCTATATTTCTCCCCCCTCACTATTAAGCTTTGCCCTACACCAGACCTTCTTGCTTAGAGAAGACAGTAATTAGGTCTTAAAACTACTATTCCCAGGCAAACTTTTCCATGTTTAAGCAATTTCTTGCCATTGGGCAAAAGTTCCTGTGTCAGTTCTGGTTGTGGTTCTGGACTCTAGTGTCTAAAGAAGTTACAAAACTGATACTTTCTTAAGGTACTAATTCTTAGCAATATATTCTTACCCAATGTCAGTTCTAATGCTTTTTGGCTGGCAGGTCTCTCGGTAATAGTGTTCCAAGAATTTCAGTCTAGAAGGAACTTCAGAGATCTATCACTCTCAATTTCAGTTTCATCTATAACATGAGAAGATTGAACTAAACAACCTCAACTCTAGATTCATGAACTTATGAACTTCTTCTTTTTACAAATGGGGAAACTGAGGGCAAGAGAGATATAAGCAACAATGACTTCAAATAAATTGATAGCTCAAAATCATCAATCAACAATATTTATTTGAGCACTTAAAAACATGTTTAGCATTATGCTGGATGCTAGGGGAAGGAAATGCTTGGAAAAAAAAGAAAGGTAAGCAATAGTTCCTGCTCTCAGTAGTATTTAGAAGTGTGCAGAAAAAGAAAAGAAAATAGCACAATCTATATGCATAATAATAGAAGGAAACAAGCATTTATTAAGCACCAACTTATGTGCCAGATGCTTTATAAATATCATCTCATTTGATCCTCAAAAGTAAGGATTATTATAATCTACACTTTACTTTACAGCTGAGGAAACCAAGCAGACTTAAGCAGTATCATACAGTTATTCAGTGTCTGAGTCTGGATTTGAACTCACATCCTTACTCCAGGCCTTATGTTCTACACATTGTAACACCTAGCTATAATGAATGTATGTATAGGATTTAAAGAAGCCCAGTTTGCCTAGAGGATACAATAAGGTAAATGGTGGCAGCTCCAGGTGAGTCATTATGCATACTTTATGTGCAGGTAGTTCTTGAGGACCTCAGTCATATCTTATTCAGTTCTCTTTAGTGGCCCTTTAAGTTAACATCAAAATAAAACATCATTTGTACAACTTCAGCTGAAAATAGCAAAGGCTCTAAATAAACAATCATACTTTATGTTCTTTTCTGCATTACAAATTATGTCCCGAAGTAAACTCTCTTAAATTAGAATAAAATCAAGTCATGCAATCCAGATCCTTTTATAAATTTCAATTATGGTATTCATTATCTAACCATTTTTTTCTCCAACTCTTCTATAAGTCAATTATTCCCTTCTGTGCTCAACAAGACTGCTTCTCAACAAATTTCTGCATTAACAGATTGAAAATTATATGACATTTAAATACAAAGGATACCTAGAATCCTTTTTTTTTATTTTAGGAAAGAAAGAGAAGTGCTTGTTAATGGGATGTGAAGCCAAAAAAATTTCCATCAAGTACTCACATCACGCTCATTAGTGTAATGTAAGCTTGGTCTTTTCAAAACATTTTACTTACATTACAATTTGTAGGGTAAGACTTTTTAATTATAAGCTCCACTAAACTGTGCATATTCACAGCAGTATTTGGGATAAAACCCACCAATGCAAACCTTCTACTGGCCATGCGCACCTAATCCTGGGCTCACTCCTGCAAGGCATAGCTCAGTTTTTCATTTTAATAATCACAAAGCCCATTTGTTGCCCTAAACTCACTCCTGCCAGTCCAACTAATCCCTCCAGGAAGAGCAAAGGAAGTTAGAGAAAGAGAATCTGATTGAGTTAAAAAAATTATTCTACTTAATCTTTGGGAAGGTAGTTATAAAATGAAAAAGAATAGAGCAGACACAGTTACCTCTAGGAAGAATTTTGATTAAATTTATGTTAAGTCCTTCCTAACTCTCTTTATTCTTTCTTGCCCCTTTCCCTTGATTGTTCTAATTTCATTCTTCCATTTAACATTTTTTTCATGCAAAATTATTCTTAATTCTAACAAAGGGAAAAAACAGGTTCTAATGGCCTACTTATTGTGAATATTGGTACTATTATTCTAGTTACACAAGTGAATGTTTAGTTTCTATGGAAAAAGAGTTAAACATATATTGGATTACTTGCCATCTAAGTGAGGGGGGTGAGGGGAAGGGAAATTTGGAACACAAGGTTTAGGAAGAGTGAATGTTAAAAAATTATCCATGCATATGTTTTGAAAATAAAAAGCTTTAATAAAATAAAAAAAAGTTAGAGATAATTTTAGAAATCAAGATGCTTTAGAATAGGGCAGAACTGTATGAAGGTGCTACTGTGTGATATCAACACAGAAATAACAGTTACATTTTTTAAATTTTAGAGATTTATAGGTTATCTATAAAAAGCATTAGATAAAACAATTATTATTCAGCCTTCCAAATGTGCATATGCCCAAGTCACATTTGTACAAATGTCAACACAGATATACACATACAACTTGCAAGTCCACATCAAACCGGATCTTTCATCCAAGCTTTACCATCATGAATCCAAGCCATACCAGCCTACATATAAACCCAGCTCTCCCAACTCTAGGAAGTGTCACCAACTGACAATAGTAGCAAATTCTGAAAGCTGGGGTTATATTTTATTCTGTTCTAGACCTCACTGGAGTCTCGCTGAATACAACAACAAAGACATCAGGTTTGTTTTTTTTTTTCAATTTTTCCAGATCAAAACAATATGAATATTAACCATATCAGGGATGAAAAGAATCTTTTCAAATAAAGTAAGCAAAACCAGGACAATAATTTACATGATGGCCATAATAAGTAAAGGAAAATAACAGTGAAAGATGTCAGAGTTTTGATCAATGAACTGACCAATCACACCTTTACAGGACTGATAATTAAGAATGCCTCTCACCTCCTGGCAAAGAGGACATAGACTAAATTACAGGCATAACATATAGACTCCATGTACATTGCCACTCATGAAAAATATGTGTATTTGTTCTGCTTAACCATATTTCTTTGTTACAAGGGAGAATTTAATGCTTGTGGAAGGGACAGGGGGAATTATTGTAAAGGGAAAGCAATGTTGTTTTTTTTAAGATCATCAACAGCATTTAAAAGGAAAAATAAAGTAAAGAATCTGCTCAAGGCCTCTCAGTCTGATTACCCTTTTTGGTCTAAAAGCTAATAATAAAATCTTAAACTTGTTTCCCTAAAATCTTTGCCATTGCCCAAGGTCAATCATTCTTATCTCCATTTTGCAGAAGTTAAGACAAACAGGGGTTATACAAGGTTGCACAAAGCTTTGGAGCAATTTAGTGGCAGCCCATATTAGAACCAGTTCAATAGGGTTAGACATACCTCCTGACTGACACATTTAATCCACGACTTTTAGCATTACAAGGAAATGGTAAAAATTTAGCTAACATAACTGGAAAACCAGAAAGTCAGATGTAAATACTTAGCAAAGCCTTTGTGTGCCAAAGCATCTCTCGCTTTGAATCTCTAAATTACTTGTGAATAATGATAATAAAATCCTTTTTAAAGTCACAATTTTCTCATTAATTTATTTGTTTTTGGGGAAAAGTCACATAATTCAGACATGCACTGCCTAACAAAAATGTAACTATTTTCCACCTAAAAGAAGGTCCCATTGAGCCCTCATGTTTCAAGTTACATTATGCCAATTGCATTTTTCCAATTCTTGCTGCGTCTCTGCTTCATTATGTGATATAAACTTAACTCTGCACTCAGCACTCTTTCCTAACTTTCTTCCCGAGTAAAATAAGAATATTTTTCTTTCATTGACAAAAATACTTGCCCTTGGTTCATTTAACAAAGTAGATGAAGAATATTCCTGATGCCAAATATTTTTTTCAATTCTTGTGAAAATCAAATGGCCCACAGTCTGAGTCCATGTACCATATGGCAAGAGACAGACAAGAACACTTTTGCCTTTCCTGGGGATTTCAATATTTTAATTGATGGAAAAATAAACAAAAAGTTTTAGGCTTCTAAGCAGTTAGAGCTAATAAACACAACTCGTTTTTAGTTTTCAGGCATAATGTCAAACACATGTCTTCAGAATAGATTTACCTGAAGATGCTGGACAACCATTTTGAAATCATACAAGTATATATATGAATAAAAAGAAGTCTGGGTTGTTTTTTTTTTTCCTTTTTTAACCTCTTCAATGATTTGGCCACTTCTCTCACTAAAATATTTTAGATAGTAAAATAAATGATGTTTTACAAATAAGACAAACATGAAAAGTCCTACTTAGCTTTCAAAAACGTAAAAATAAAAGGAATAAGGATTCCCAATGTTTTCAGGAGTCCAGTCAACATTTTCTAAATAATGCACATAGGAAAAGAAGAGTAAAAACAAAATGCACCAAGCATTTGTGACAATTTACTATTTAGGTGATCTGGCATTTTCACAGATCATATTTATTAGAATTTAAGCATTCCTTTTCAAGGTTCCCTTGCACCAAAACTGTCCTAGAAAAATCAGAAGAATTTAACTCAAATAATACTGATAGGCAGCATGCTATCATGGAAAGAACACAAAACTTAAGAGTTGAGAAAGATCTGTTTGGATCCTGACTGATATTTATTAGTCGTGTGGCCTTTGGGGCAAGTTACTCAGTTTTGTCACCTGAAAAATGGAAATAATAACAGTAACATGCATATATTACATAATGTAATATAAATCTATTGTTGTTCAGTTTTGTTCAACTCCGTGTATTAGCAAAAAGACTGGGATTGTTTATTATTTCCTTTTACAGATAAGAAACAGAGGTAAACAAGGCTAAGTGATTTGTCCAATATCACACAGCGATTATCTAAGGCCAGATTTGAACTTATAAAGACGAGTCTCTAACCAGTACTGTGTCCACTATGCCACTGAGATGGAGAAGGGAAAGATATAATGGCAATGCAATGACAAAAGATGATTCCTTAAAAAAAATAAAAAGGAAGTATTTTTAAATGAATAGAAGCTAAAAGTTAAATGACTGACTTGGGAAACAAAGCAAAATAAAAACAAATAACATAAGGTCAATAACAGCTTATAGTTCTCTAGCCATGTCTCACTTCCCCTTGGCTGAGGAAGATATGTCATAAATAGTGAAGTCTCTAATGACAGTTGGTAGTGGAAATCCTAGGGAAAAAGATACTATTAAAAAATGACAGTATGACAGAAAAGTAAAATTATAAATGTTGAAGGGGATATAGGAAAATTAGGACATTAATGCACCATTGGTGGAGTGCTGAATCAGTTCACAACTGAGAGCAGTTTGGAATTATGCCCAAAGGGTTATAAAATTGTACTTACCCTTTCACCCAGCAATACCATTAGTAGGTCTAGGTCCAAGGAGATATTTTTTAAAAGATGAGGAGAGATATATATTTGAGCAAAAAAAATTATAACAGTTCTTTTTGTAGTGGCTAAGAGTTCGAAATTGAGGGGATCCCCAGGGGATACTGGAGAATAACTACAAGTTGTGATATATGATTGTAATGGAATACTATTCTGCTATAAGAAATGATGGGCATGCATTTTTGATTTCCTTCACAAGCTAATTGTACAATATTTCAGAGTCTGATTCTTTTTGTACAGCAAAATAACGTTTTGGTCATGTATACTTATTGTGTATCTAATTTATATTTTAATGTACTTAACATCTACTGGTCATCCTGCCATCTGGGGGAGAGGGTGGGGGGGTAAGAGGTGAAAAATTGAAACAAGAGGTTTGGCAATTGTTAATGCTGTAAAGTTACCCATGCATATATCCTGTAAATAAAAGGCTATTAAATTAAAAAAAAAAAAAAAAAAGAAAGAAAAAAAAAAAAAGAAAATAAATTCAAGTACTCTTGGATATCATTAAATTCCCAATTTCCAAAAAAGAAAAAAAAAAGAAATGATGGGCAACAATCCCTCTATTTATGTTCACCTGCATTTTTGATTTCCTTCACAGGCTAATTGTACACTATTTCAAAGTCCGATTCTTTTTGTACAGCAAAATAACTATTTGGACATGTATACATATATTGTATTTAACTTATACTTTAACATATTTAACATGTATTGGTCAACCTGCCATCTGGGGGAGGGGGTGGGGGGAAGGAGGGGAAAAGTTGGAACAAGGGGTTTTGCAATTGTCAATGCTGAAAAGTTGCCCATGCACATAACTTGTAAATAAAAAGCTATTTAAAAAAAAGAAAGAAAGAAAGAAATGATGGGCAAGATGGTTTCAGAGAAACCTACAAAGACTTGCAAGAACTGATGCAAAGTGAAGTGAACAGAATGAGGATAACATTGTACAAGCAATAGCAATATTAATAAAGTCAACTGTGAATGTCTTAGCTATTCTCAGCAATACAATTATTCAAGATAATTCCAAATGGATCATGTTAAAAAATTCTATCCATCTCCAGAAAAAGAACTGATGGAGTCTAAATGTAGATCAAAGCATACCATTTTTCACTTCTTTTGGACTGTCTCTTCTTTTGCAACATGATTCATATAGAAGTGTTTTTCATTATTGCACATGTAAATAACGTACATTAAACTGCTTATCACCTCAGGAAGGTTTGGGGGAAAGAGAAAAGGAAAAAATACAGAAGGGAAATCTAGGCAACGTAAACACAAACTATATCAATAAAAATATATATTTTTTAAAAAGAAAATACTCACTCTGAAATGAGATAATTTCTTTTTTCCAATCTGCGCTTGGCAGGAACTTGGAAACTGGAAATTCAGCACCTGGCCCATAGTATGAAAGAGTAGAAACTTCCTTTTTCTGCATTAGGACTGCAATCAGTCCATCAGTTCTCTCTCTGGGTGTAGATAACATTTTTCATCCCAAGTTCTTTGGAATTGTCATAGATCATTGTATTGCTCAGTAAAGTTACATCTGTCATAGTTGATTATGTTATGGTTTTGTTACAGTATTATTGTTACTTTTTACAATGTCCTAGTTCACTTCATTTCACTTTGTATCAGTTCATATAATTCTTTGGTTTTTCTGAAACCATCCTTTCATCATTTCTTGCTGTATAATAGTGTTGTGGTTTAGTTTCCATGGTATTCAACCTTCCCTGACCCTGTTTGGGGTTTTCTTAGCAAAAGATACTAGAATAGCTAAACATTTCCTTTTCCAGCTCATTTTATAGATGGAGAAACTGAGGCAAATAAGGTAAAGTGATTTGCCTAGATTCACAGTCAGTGAGTGTCTGTTTCTATTTGAAATCAGGTCTTTCTGATTCCAGACCTGGAGTTTCATCTACTATGCTACCTAGTGGCCCTATCACAGTCGTATTTGGTCATCTATTCCAATGGATGGAAAATCTCCATTTTCAATTCTTTGCTACTGCAAAAAGAAATGCTATAAATATTTTTGTACATATGGGTCCTTTTCCTAAGAGTGGAAATTTCTAGTGGCAGTTGAACTTCTCTAATTCTTATTGCAACTGGGCAAGTATTCATTAAAAAAAAAAAAGTCAAGAATTTTTAATCTGGTCTAGTAGAAGCCAAATGCTTTGTCAATCTTAAAGTGTTACACTAATATGAACTACCATTATGATTCAAAAAGCAAAAGAATCATCAACTGGGGCTAATAAATCTCACTCCTCAACTAGCTTCATCAAGCTGCCATCAGAAACTCTTTTGAAAATTCACCTCTATTCCTCTTTTTCTTGAATAGTTCAAGGGTGAGCTCAGTATGAACTTTCTATATTTATTTAGGATTTATGGTTGCTTTATTCCAGAAGTGAATTGAGTGCTTACAAAAGCAAGCTCCTATGCTTAGAGTTTGGTCTGTGATTTAATGGATTTGAGCATTCCATCCACCTTAATGAATTACAGCCCTTCTTAGTCCTACTAGGATCACAGACTCATTAATCTAGAGTGAGAAAGAACTGCTAAAGTTTCTAATCCACCCTACTCCCCATTTTGAATATAAGAAAACAAAGTCTTTGGGTAGTAAAGTGACTTGTCCAAGATCACAGAAATAATAATACTCATTAGAGGTAGAATTTGAACCTAGATCCTCTAATACTAATAATACTAATAAGGCTTTATTTTCCCATAAGCCATACTTTATAAACTACCTTCATGAATTATTGTCGAAAAATAATAATAATTAATTAATTTAAATAGACAAATAAATTATTTATTGCCTGACAGCAAATTTTCTGGGATTGGCTTACAATGAGATAAACAAATTTAGTATTTTGCTGACCTTAAAGGACTTTATAAATGCAAGTTGTAGTTGTTGTTGTTGTTATTAAAGGGTAGTTGTGCTTACAGATCAGCTATTATAGACCCCATACTCAAAGACTTTCCAGCTTGGTAGACCCTGTCAGTTTGTACTCTCCTAAAAAATCCTCCAAAAAACTTTGAAGTTGATTTTTGGCCGGGAGTACCTGGTTTAATCAGGGTGGTACTTATGTATAGGTAACAAAAATAAACACAGTACCAAATTGGTCAGTTCAAAATAAAAGGAAGAAAAATCAATTAAAGGACCGAAAGAATAGATGTTTAGAGGTAATTGGCATGAAATAAATACTATAATGTGACATGGTCTCTCAGTACATAAGAAAGGGGAAAAGTGATCTTTTCTTCCCATGGGCATTTCCTATAACTACAGCTACAGGCTTAGTTGGATGCTCTCCCGACCAGCTGCTTCAGGGTAAGACAATGAGCAGGTCAGGGAGAACCAGAAAGTCTGCTAACATGACTTGGCAGAACTCTGCTGCTCTATTTATCCCTGAATACTTCCTTCTACACTCCTAAAAGAGGCAGCTAGATGGTAAAGTGGATAATTCATTGGGATTGGGATAAAACATCAGGAAAGCCTGGGTTCAGATATTTCCCAGCTGTGTGACTCCTGCAAGTCACTTAATTTGTCTGCTTCAGTTCCTCAACTGTAAAATGAGGATCATAATAACCCCTACTACTTCCCAATATGGTGGTGGGGATCAAAAGAGATAACATTTGTAAAGCACTTAGCACAGTATCTGGCACATAGTATGTGTTACAGAAGTATTTATTTCCTTCCTTCTGAATTTCTATTTACTTGCTGATTTCTTGGCCAAATCATTTCTAGAAGCTTCCCAAGGTCATCAGGGCATCTCAAAAATTTGGTTGTTTTCTCTTTCAGTCCTACATTATCTGGGTAGGATGTCATCTGGAAGAAGGGGTAGGGTTTAATTCCATCCTGGGGCTGAGCTGTCTTGATTAGGCAATGAAAGCTTGAACCCTAACCCACTAAATCTAGCTGGCCTCTCACACCATAAATCAGAGTTCATTAAGCCATTCACCAGGAAACCAAGGCTTACTTTGCTATCATTCCTGATAGCTGGCATTCAGAAGTATTTATCTGGATTCTGAAATTTTATATCCTAATGGGTTTTCCTAAACTACTCTTCATTATAATCTACTTATTTTCTTCTTTTCTCTCTCCCCTTCTCTCTACTCTTTTCTTTCTTGGATCATTTAAGAGCAAGATAAAATGAGCTTATATATTTAGGATTTATATAGCCTACTCCAAAAATGATTACTCTTTCCCACCTACCATCCCCTGCCCACACACACCTTTTTCTCCTACTCAAATCAATACTACCACTGATATGGAAAACATACAGAGATGCCCTGTGATTCTACGTATAATTCCTGTGAGTGTCTAGGTTAAAACTGGCCTACCAGGTCACCCTTCTCCTAAATGGGAAGGGGTAAAAGAGGGAACAATCTTATTAGATCATAAATCTTTTCAAGGCAACACTGGCTCACTTTTTTATTTTCATTCTAGCACACTGTCTGGCAGGTGCTTAATAAATGCTTGTTGATGGGATGATTGATATGCCCATCCAGAGAATTTTCTAATTGTGCAGATCCATCTCTAATTCTAAAATAAAGCTGAACTCCGCTGCTATGTTCAATCTCAATAGCCATATATACATATCTTTGTTCTTTGCTCCTTCATTCTCATCCCCCACCTCCAGTCCAGTCTTGTCTTCCTGGACTATGCCCATATTCCTTCTATGGCTATGCTAATATATATATATATATAAAAGACAATTTTAATGTTTAAAACTACATGCAAGAGAATTTCTTTCAAAAACTTCTATAAAAAGCTTTCATTTGACATCACAGGTCCTGCCAAACTGGAAATGACACACTTCTACACTCAATGCTGCTTCTCCTCTGTCTCTGGGTGGGCATCAGCTATAGTGCTAGTGGTAGCAAGTGCATTATGTGTCTTAACAGAAAGGGGAGATGAAAAGGATTTATGGAAAGTGAAAACTTTAGATAAAATCCTTCCAGGAAAGAATGAAAGAAACAATAGAAGGCACAGATAAAACATATATGTGTATATGCGAATATATAATATTATTAATATACATAATATACAATAACATACAAGACAAAGCTTGAACTTCCATGAAATATTTCACACAATGAACATAAGTAGTAGCAAATAGCATTTAAAAATACATGAAAAGGCAAAGGATCATAGACCTAGAATCAGAAGAGATCTACAAAAATACCCAACATGAGTGGCGAGCAGGATGGTTTTAGAAAAACCTGGAAACTTAGATGAACTGATACAAAGTGAAGTAAGCAGAAGGAGGAAAACATGTACATAGTAACAGCAATATTGTAACTGATGATCAATTGTGAAAGACTTAGCTACTCTGAGCAACAATGATCCAAGATAATTCCAAAGAACTAACACTGAAAAATGCTCTCCACCTCCAGAGAAATAATGAATTTTAAGCGCAGTCTGAAGCATACTTTTTCACCTTCTTTATGTTTCTTGCTTTGTATGGCTGGGTTTCTGGAGGTTTTGGCAATATGGATAATATGGAAATATGTTTTGCATGGTTTCACATATATAACTAACATCATATTGCTTGCATTCTTACTGGGTTGTAGAAGGCTAGAAGGAGAAAGAGAATTTGGAATTTAAAAAAAAGAATTTCAGGCCAGTTCCAATGGTCTTGTGATGGAGAGAACAAGAGAAAAGACTGTGGAGATGGAGTATAGATCACAACATAGGATTTTCACTTTTTTGCTGTTGATATTGTTTACTTTCATTTTGTTTTCTTTCTCATTATTTTCCCTTTATGATCTAATTTTCCTTTTTTTTTAATTATAGCTTTTTATTTCCAAGTTACATGCATGGGTAATTTTACAGCATTGACAATTGCCAAACCTTTTGTTCCAATTTTTCCCCTCCTTCCCCCTATCCCCTCTCTCCCTTGGCAGGTTGACCAATACATGTTAAATATGTTAAAGTATGAATTAAATACAATATAAGTATACATGTCCTAACAATTATTTTGCTGTACAAAAAGAATATGATCTAATTTTTCTTGTGCAGCATAATAATTATGGAAATATGTATAGAAGAATTGCACATGTTTAACATATATTGAATTACTTGCCATCTAGGGAAGGGTAGGGGAAAGGGAAGGAGAAAAAAAATTTGAAACAAGATTTTGAAAAGGTGAATGTTAAAAATTATTTATGCACATGTTTTGAAAATAAAAAACTATAAAAAATTTTAAAAGAAAAATTTTAAAATGAAATAAAAAATTAAACAGAATCTTTAAAATAAATAAATATTTTTAAACCAAACAAAACAAAGACACCCAATATGTTGGTTTGAGTAGGAGAGTAAGAAGCATTTTCCCACTTCACTTCTCAAGGCATACAGTAAGTGCTATAGAAATGTTGGCTATTGTTATTACTCAATTAAAATGAAGAGGGGGTGGACAAGATAATCTCACCTCTAATATTCTATATTATATTTCAAATATTCTTCACAAACTAACTTAAACTTGTAACTATATGCCTACTTACTCCTTAATAAGCATATCTTTTGACTAGTTAAAAGTATGAACATTGCTTTTTATTTAATTCCAATTATTTTAAAATCTGCTAACTTTTAACTCTTTTTGACTTTATATTAAGTTTTTCCAAGACTAAAGAGTACGACAGATAGCAAGGGTGTTTCTGGGAATGGTTGGCGGCCTCATTATAAAATTTGATTGGGGTTATTGTGGGTAAATCATGAGTGTTGAAAATACAGGAATTTGGTAGATTTGTGCTACATCATTTAGATACATAAGGGAATATCTAGAGAAGTTGTGCCCACTGCTTCAGTGTGTAGGAGAAAGGGGTGTAGCCCATGGATAGTTAGTGGGATTAGGTTTAGGGAGAATAGTAGAATGACCAAATCCAGTCTAGCAAAAATGGATATATTCAGAGATTATATGGATATGACCTAGTAAAAGGGTAACTATCAGAATTCAACATAATTTTCCAGGGAATTTGAAATAAAAGATAAGGCACTATTGAGAATACAGAGAAAAGTAAAAGATTGCTCTTGAAATTCTCAGTTTAATGGGGGAGATGTTATGCAAATAATCATGTACAAATAAAAAGAGATACAGGATAAATTGGGAATAATCATCAGAGAGGAGGCATTAGCATTAAGTGAGATCAAGAAAGACTTTTTGTAGAAGATGGGATGTTAATGGTGACTTGAAGAAAGACAAGGAAGCAAAAAGTTGGAGATGAGGAAGTGTGTGCCAAACATGGGTAACAGCAAGTGAAAATGCACAGAGTTAGGAGCACTTTATGAGAAGAACAGCCAAGAAGCCACTATCACTGGATCACAGAGTATAGGGAGTAAGGTATAAATAAGAAGATGGGAAAAGATATTGGATTACTTGCTGCCTAGAGGAGGGAGGAAATGAGAAGGGAGGGAGGGAGAAAAATAAGGAACACAAGCTTTGGTAAGAGTAAATACTGAAAAGTATCTTTGCATGTATTTTGAAAAATTAAAAAATCTATAATTTAGGGGGAAGAGGAAGAGAAGGAGAAAGAGAAGGAAGAGGAAGAGGAGAAGGAAGAGGAGGATAAAGAGGAAGAAGAAGGAGAAGAAAGAAGAAAAGGAAAGAAAAGGAGAAAGAAGAGGAATAGGAGGAGGAAAAGGAGAAAGAGAAGGAAGAGGAGGAGGAGAAAGATAAAAAAAGAAGAAAGAAGAGGAGAAGGAAGAAGAGAAGGAGGAGGAAGATAAGAAAGAAGAAGAAGAGGAAAAAGAGGAGGAGGAGGAGGAGAAAACCAATCAGCAGTTTAGTGCAATAGCCCAGGCATGAGATGCCAGCTTCGGGCATTTAGTGGGTGAGCCTGGGCAAGACACTTAATCCTATTTGCCTCAGTTTCCTCATCTGTAAAAATGGGTGAAGGAAATAGCAAACTACTCTCATATCTCTGCCTAAGAAACCCCAAATGGGAGCATGTAAATCCAGACATAACCAAAAAAAACTGAACAATAAAAACTACAAGGCATGAAGTGATAAAAATCAGCACCAGGAAGATTGTGGTGTCAGAAGAAAGAGGAAGGAATATGCAACAGATGCTAGGAAGGTAAAATCAGCATGACTTTGCAACATTTGCATAAGAGAAGAAGAAAGAGTAAGAAGCTGAGGGTGACAACTAGGTTGTGAATCTAGGTGACCTGGAGAATGAAGGTGACCTTGACAATAATAGGGAATGTAGGAAGAAAGAAGGGTTGTAGGGAAAAGATATTGAGTTCTTTTGGACACGTCAAATAAAAGATGTCTACAAGATATCCGGTTTGAGATGTCTAATAGACGGTTAGAAATGCAAGTCTGGAAATTAGGAGACAGGTTAGGTCTGGATAAGTAGATCTGAGAAGCATTAACATAAAGATGATAATTGAAACCATGGTTGCTGATGAGATCACCTACTAAAATGAGGTCAATGTGCTAAGGAAACAAAGCAGCATTTCCTTGGTAGATCCTGAGGGCCTGACTACTGGGGCAAAAGTAAATGCAATGTTTCCTGAAAGCTTCAGATTTAAAATCTATTCATCAATTAACAAGCATTTATTAAATCCCTACTATGTGACGACTTGAGCAGCTAAGTGAAACAATGGGTAGAGCAATGGAGTCAGGAAGATTTCTCTTCCTGAGCTCAAATCTGGCCTCAGACACTGGGCAAGTCATTTCACCCTGTTTGCCTCAGTTTCCTTATTTGTAAAATGAACTGGAAAAGGAAGTGCAAACCATTCCAGGACCTTTGCCAAGAAAACCCCAAATGGAGTATGGACATGGCTGAACAATAAATGTGCCAGGCAATATACTAGGTGATAGGGACCCCAAAGACAAGGCTGTTCTCAGGGAGCTTACATTCTGAAGAAGGTTTTTGTCGCATCAGATTCGGACAGGATTTTACACAAACCATCTAATAGAACTCTTATATAAACAGAAATCTTCTCCATGACATCCCCAATGGGTGATTATCCACCCTCCATCTGGAGACTGCCTGTAAATGGCATATTACCTCATGAGGGACCTCTTTCTATTGTATAACACTAATCACTAGAAAAAAATTTTCCTCACATCAAATTTAAGTCTTCTTCTCTGCAGCTACCCACCTAGTAGTCCTATTTTTGGAAAGTTGCAAATCAAATAAAGGGGAGTTCCCCAATTAGGAGTTACATATGCCAAAGAAATAACAGATTCAGTCCAAAAAAAATTTTAAATAACATTTTTTTTGGTCTGCTATATAACACTACTGACTTATTAAATTTATAACTCACTTAATCCCACAGGATTTTTTCTAAGTACATTACCTATATCAATATGAGGAAGGGATGGATGGGACCCTCTGCCCAAATTTTTTTCAGGGATCCATTTTGACACTCAACATGCATTGATAGACACCAGACGTGCATGAATGGGCTCAAACCACATTTGAAGCCTGTGCTCCTATATTCCAGCAAGGTCCTGAAAATACCTAAATAACTTTTATATGAAATAAAATTCTTTATTTAATTCAATTCAACCAGTATTAGCCACTTGCTACTTGCAAAATGCTTTCTAGGTTCTGGAAAGATAAAAACCAAAACCAGATGATCTTCACCCTCAAGGAGTTTATGGTCTTTGAGTTGTCATCTAAGTTACAGATATAATGCCTGCAAAATACTCCAGTCCTCAAAGCCCCATTCTAAGCAAATCAGTGAATGAGAGAAATTACTTCCAGTGAAATCTGTCAGAATATGACCGATTGAACACAAGTTCTTCAAAAAGAAAGAAAAGTTCCATTTTTGTCTTCTCTGTTGCCATTGCTAGATCATCATCCACATTAAACTTACTAACTTTAGAGTTCTGTCCTGAGCCCTCTTCTCTTCTCCCTCTCTGTGGTTTCACACTTGGTCATCTTATCAATTCCCATGCTTTAACTGAGCATCTCTACATTGAAGATTCTCAGATCACCCTAACCTTTCTTCCAACCTGTAGTCTCACACCTCTGACTTTTAGACACATCAAACTATGTCCTATATATAAAACTTAAATGCAACTTGTTCATTATCTTTCATCAAAACCTTACCTTTCTCCTAACTTTCCTATTATTGTAAAAGAGACTACCATCCTCTTCATCACCCAAGGTGTCCACCTATTTGTCATCCTCAATTTCTCACTGTCTCTGTATGTATATAAATAATATAAATGTAAATATATAGATAATAGTCAAATCCTGTCACTTTTACTTTCACAACATCTCTTTCATATGGTCCCTTCTCTCCTCTAACAGTGTCATCCTCGTTTTCCCACTGCCTCTCACCCCCATATGTAAATAACAGCCAAATCCTGTCACTTTTACCTTCACAACATCTCTCCCACATGGCCCCTTCTCACTTCTGACATTGCAACTCACTGTGGTACAAGCCTCCATCATCTCACATCTGGACTATGGTAAGCATCAGCTGGTGGTCTTTGCCTCAAGACTCCCATTTTCCAATCCATTTCCACTCTGTTGTCAAATTGACCATCCCAAAGTGAAGATATGACCATGTCACTCCCCTAATCAATAAACTTCAGTGGTTCCCTGTTACCTCCAAAATAAATCAGAAAATCCTTCATTTGGTTTTCAAAGCCCTTCACAACCTGGTCTCTCTGGTCTTATACCTAACTACCCTCTGTCTTCTTTGCCATACAGTGAACTAGTCTTGCTGTTTCTGACAGGATATACTCCATTAATTCTAAATATTTTCACTGGCTATCTCCCAAGTTGGAATTGTCCCTCCTCATTCTTCACCCCCTGGCTTCTTTTAAGTATCAGTTAAAGTCCAACCTTCTGCAAGAAGCCTATCTCAGTCTTTCTTAACAAAAGTACCTTCCACTGTTGATTTTCTCCAATTTATCTTATTTGCGCACACACACACTCTTGTTTATATATAGTTGTTTGCATATTGTCTCCTTCATTAGACTGTGAGTTCCTGGAGAGCAGGGACTGGATTTTCTGGTTTGCTTTGGCATTTTTTGCCTTTTTTTGTATCTCAGTATTTAGCATACATAATGCCTGACACACGTTAAGTATTTAATAATTGCATAGAACTTTGCACATAGTAGGTCTTTATTTTGTAGAAGTCTTCTAAAGTGAAATGAATCTATCAGCACTCCTCACTTTCTAATTCTGAATCCTTTCATGCCCCACCCAGAACCCCCCCCCCAAAAAAAAACAGCATTTGGTAGCCTTACCTTTATACATAATTTGAAATCCCTGCAATACACCAGTATAAAAAAATGGTTAACCACATGAGTCATTTTGCTTCATGTATCCATCTGCAAATTTAAGTAGCACCTAATAATTCATTCTAATCATTTTATAAAGACTGAAAGTACAAGGGAATAAGACTTAGAACATATGTCACAGCAGAAAGTGGGTTTTACAGTTTCCTTGCAACTTAGTGACTTTGTGAGATTCTTCGTTTTGATTGGCCCTCCTGATTCAATTTAGGATTAGATTCAGTGGGCAATGGAACACTTTAAGTTTAAAACATATAAATAAAACCAAACAAAAAGGTCTATAAACAAGTATTTATTAAGGACTTGGTATGTGTCAGATACTATGTTAAGTTCTAGGGATATAAAGAGAATCAAAAACACAATCTGCCTTCAAGGAGCTTATAGTCTTATTTTTTTAAACGTAAACAGTATTTTATTTTCTTCAAATTATATGTCAAAATAATTTTCAACATTCACTTTCTATAAGATTTTTGAGTTCCAACTTTTTCTCCTTCCCCCTCTCTCCAAAACAGCAAGCAATCTGATATCAGTTACACATGTGCAATCATGTTAAACATATTTCCACATTAGTCATGTCATTAAAGAAGAAACAGGAAAAAGGGGGGGGGGAGGGAATGAATCCAAAGAAAATGAAAATAGAAGATGCTTACATTCTCATGGATGAGGCAACTTGCAAATAACTATAGAAATACAAGAAGCATACAGAGTAAAAGAAAATCTCAGAGAGAAAATAAGATGAAGGGCACTCTTTTAAAAGGTGGCATTTGACCTGAGTCTTGAAGGATGCTTTCAGAAGCTTAGAGGCAGAAGTGAGTAGGGAGAACATTGCTGGCATGGTGAGTGAAGGAGAATAAAGCCAGTAATATAGAGAATCAGGTATGAGGAACAGCAAAGAGGGCACCCACCAGTAGTTGGATCCTAGTATGAATTGAGGAAGGTGGGACATAAAAAAAAATAAAAGGGACAGGTTGTAAAGGTCATTCAATAACAAACAGAATTTTATATTTGTTCATGGAATATTAGAACTAAAAGGAACTTTAAAGATCTAATTATACCCTTTTATTGCAGATCTGAGTAAACTGAGGCCCAGGGGAAAGAAGGAGGCTATGTGGCTTTCCCAAGATCACACAGCCAATAAGTCTCAGGAACAATATGTCTCTGGAACACAAATATGATTACACTCAATCCAATGTTCCTTCCACCACACCTATCTTGGTTTGGTGCTGTCACCTTGCAATATTAAAATAATATTTATTTTAGCCTTGCCAAAATATTGCAATGATATCGTTAGAGAGAGTTTAAAAGTCACTGGGAGTTCCAGTGAAATCACAGGTACAATACATAAAAAGAAAAAAAATTTACATTGTTTATTTTACTGATGCTTGTCATTTTCATTCATGTCTGATTTTTCGTGACCCCATTTGGGTTTTCTTGGCAGAGATACTGGAGTAGTTTGCCATTTCCTTCTCTAGCTCATTTTACACTGAGCCAAACAGAGGTAAGTGATTTGCCCAAGGTCACATAGCTAGTAAGTAAGCTGAGGCCAAACTTGAACTCAGGAAGATAAGGATTCTGACTTCAGGCCTGGCACTCTATCTGCAACACCATCTACCTTTCCTTTTTAAACTGCTATTTCACACAGCTGATTTACTGAATTTAAAGCTCACTTAAATTTCTCTGCAAGGGAAGGTTGAAATAGATTAGATTATTAATTAATTAATTATAAAATTAAGATGGAGCCTTTGCCTAAATTTTTCTTCCAAGAGTCCCTTCTGACACTGAACATACATAAGATCACTAGACCTCTTTCATATATAAGCTCAAATTATTTAAAGAACTTGTTTCATTCACTTAATTTTTGTATTGACTTGGAATTAGGTAGTTTGCATTCTTCTCAGAGTCTTTATTAACTGTATATAACCCTCTGCCATTGTACCTCTGATAGTCTCAGTTTTTACTTTTGTAAAATGGGAATAATACTAACAAAAATTTCATAGTAGTTGTGAGAATCAAATGAGATAATATTGATAAAGAACTGAACAAACCTTAAAGCACTATGTATATGTTAGCTATTATTATTATTATTGGAACAGCAATCATCTCGTTGGTAGACTTCAATGCAAAGCAGCAAATGTTGCATGGGGTGTTTATTTCTCTAACAAGATGTCAACCTATTAGAGGGCAATAATTGGACTTTTTATAAACTACTACATTTTGATGCTTTGAATATTATGTGGGCAGAGAACTATGAAACTTATCTTTTAAAAGAAAAGAAAAGTTGTAATACAAGAAAAAAAAGTTGTAATTGTCTACAAGTTCACGTAATGGTCCTTTGTTTTCAAGGAGGATCAAAGTCATCATGGGTGATATCTCGACTTATAGGTGAATTGGATTTAAGTGAGGTAAAGTTGCCCCTAGTTGTGAACCTCACTTTCTCTTCCACAATCACCAAAGTCCAGTGGTAAGGCAAAAGTCAAGATAACTAGCAATGGCCCTGAAGATGCAGTGGGAATGATTTTGGTGTCTCTGAAGTCTAACCAATCTCTAAGAGAGCTCTACAACACCTGCTTAAGCAGAATTCATGATCATTGGAGCAAACTGTTCTTATCTGTCCATTCTGTCAGGGGAGCCTTCAAATGGTTAGGGTAAATATCCCCTTAACTCACCAATAGATTTGGGGCCTGTGGGTTACCCTCAATCTGATTTAGCCCATCTGCCAAGAGGATTTGCTGGGATGTAAATGCTGGAAACCCTACAGTTTGGGGGAACCACAGGATTCAACAAGCACTTACATCAGAGATGCTAGTTCTCCCTAAACACCCCCTACACATGGCATCTTTCATAGCACAATCATCAAAAAATAGCAAGTTCAACCAATTCAGGCTCTTTTCAAGTGGAGTCAGTTAATCAACATTTATTAAGACCTACTATATTTCAGGCACAGATTCAAGGCCTGGGGATGCAAAGAGGTAAAAGATGGTCTTTGCTTTCCAAGAGCTCAAATTCTTCACCATCCCTTCCCACAGTACTCATTTTCTCCCTCCTTTCTTGCCAACTTTGCTTTATTCCCTCTAACTTTGTTTCTGCTTTCCTTTCTCTAGGGCCCCTTTTCTTACTTCTAGGAGAAAGGAATAACTAGGGAAAAGGGGAGAAAAGAGAGCGGTCAGTAGTCAATCACTTTGGTGACGGGTTTACTAAACCCAGATGGTGCTGATCTAAAAAAAGGCTGAATCGAAGAAGTAATTGGTAGACAAAATTTTGAACGAAAAGGACATATTTTGGCAGATAAGGTGTGAGATATTTAAGGAGAAAGGAATGACGTATGATGTATGACATGTATAATGATGTGAAGACAGGAGAGAGTAAGATTCACTCAGCTAAAGCTAGCATGAGAAACCACAGAGAAGTATATGTTAAAGGTAGTTAAATAAAGGAAGGAGTCCATTAATGAAAGTTTTTTTTTTATTATTTTATATTCCCTGAAGGATTAGGCTATGCTTTTCTCCTAACATATAAGGATATTTGAATTGCTATAAGAATGAGTCCAATTCTTGCCCTTCAAAATTTGATTCACAAATATTTATGTATGCATAGGATTGTATGCACAGGATTGAGCCAGGGGCTGAAAACAAAGGAACAAAAACAAATATTATCCCTTCCCTAAAGAAGTTTACATTCTAATGGAATATATTATTCTATAAGAAATGAGAAGCAGGTTGATTTCAGGAAGCCTGAAAAGACTTACATGGACTGATGCTAAGTGAAGTGAGTAGAACCAAGAGAACATTGAACACAGTAACAACAAGGTTAGATGATGATCAATTGGTTAGATGATGATCAGTTGTGATGGGACTTGACTCTTTTCAAAAATGAGATGATTCAAGGCAATTCCAATAGACTTGTGACAGAAAGAACCATCTGCGTCTAGAGAAAGAATTATGGAGATTGACTGTGAATCAAAGAATTTTTCCCTTTTTTATTGTTGTTGTTGTCATTTGCTTGGTTTTTTTTGGTTTTTGGTTTTTGTTTTTTGTTTTTTTTGCTTTCTCATGTTTTTCCCCTTTTCTTCCGATTTTTCTTGTGCAGCATGACAAATACAAAAATATGTTTAAAAAAATATTTAACCTATCTTCTTAGTGGTTCAGTGACCCAAAGCAATCCCAATAGACTTTGGATGGAAAATGCCATCTGTGTCCTGAAAAAGAACTAACAAAACTGAATATAAATCAAATATATACTATGTTCACTTTTTTCTGTTTTTTTCTCTCTCTCTTGGTTTTTCCCTTTTGCTCTGATTCCCCTCCAATATAATTCATAAATCAATGTGTAGAAAAAATAAATAAATTTACTAGGGAAAAAAAAGCTTTAACTTTATCAGATTGTTTGCTGTCCTGGAGAAAGAAGGGAGGGGGAAAAAAAATTGAAACACAATATTTTGCAAAGATAATTGTTGAAAACTATTTTTGCATGTATTTGGAAAAAATAAAATATTTTTTTAATTTTAAGGAAATGGTGGTAAATAAAGACAAAACAAACAAACAAAAACAAACAAAAAGCAACTCTATATCTGTATCTCTGTATCTGAGGGATACAATATACCCACAGATAAGTAAATATCAGATAAGTCATGACATGAATACTAAACTACCTTATTCTCAGGAATTACTTGAGTGAACCCATCCTACTTTGATGTCAACTACGATCAGGTCAGTTTCCCAGAATGTCCAATTTGCACAGAATGAAGTGAAACTGGAGTTTCATTATCAATCCATTCATCTTGTCTCCAACTTCTGAGATAACCTTGATGGAAACTTAGCTTTCCCAGACTGTCTTTTAATTATAGTTAAAGTCAATTATAATGTGAACGCTCTGAATCATGTTTTCATACAAAAAGGAAGTTAGCTTTCCCAGACTGTCTTGATTGTAATATCTTTAGATGGCTCTGGGACTTAATCAGCCAGGTAGATTCCCCATGGCTCCTTCTTGATCTCTCCCTGACCTTTCTCCATCTTCTCCCTGGTTCCTCCCCTTACTCCCTAGATCTTGCCTCTGCTCCTCTGAGACTGTAAAAGTGGTATTCCCCAACAGCTAATTATTTATTCACCTAAGACTCTGTTTTGCTTAATCATAATTGATTAAGCCTATGAAGCTGTGATGGATGGATTCCTATGACATAAATTCTTTGTGACAACTGAACTGTTATGCTCTCCCAAATCTACTTCATATTTCTGACTATATATAACTTAATATGGAATGGCACCTTTATACATCTTCAGGTCATGGTGGGACAGCTCCACAGAGTGGGGCTAAGAGCTGGTGGCAAAGACCTAAGTGTCCAACTTAACTTATATTCCCTCTATTTCCATCTTTTTTTCTCTCAAAGAGAAGAAACAAATAAAAATAAGTTGGCCTATTCTACTTTGGGCAAAAAAGCAGGGAAGAAGCAGAACTTTAGAATATCCTCAGAATAAAAAGGCCTTAGAACAAAAAAACAAATTCTGATCCTCAAAAGTCATTATGGAATTGAGGTAGTCCTATGATAGTTTATAAACTGTCAGAAAGTTTTCCTTGATTTACATGAACTGATACTAAGCGAAACAAGCAGAAGCACGAATATATTATATATAGTAACAAGAGTGTGCCATGATCAATTATGAAAGACTTGATTCTTCTTAGTAGTTCAGTGATTCAAGGCAATTCCAGTAAACTTTGGATAGAAAAAGCCATCTGCATTCAAAAAAAGAACTATGGAGATTGGATGTAAATCAATATATGCTATGTTCAATTCTCTTTTCTATTTTTTTCCCATTTGTTCTGATTTTTCTTCTCCATGATTCATAAAGAAATGTGCATTTAAAAAGCTAATGTACATATATAACCAGGAAAAATAAAACAATTAATAAAGAAAAAAAGAAGAAAAATTTCCCGTAGTCAGGACTGTTGGATCACACCTGTATTCTCTGATGCTTCAGGAGGTTGAAGCTTGTGGAGCATTTGGGCTCAGGAGTTTTGAGCTAAAGTAGGATTGGCAGCTTAGTGGTGCAAGTAAACAGACTCATCTTCTTGAATTCAAATTCAGCCTCAGACACTTAATGATGCATTTGAGATTTAGAACCAAATGATGAGCTTGATATAGGTACCAAATGTTGGGGTTTGGTCACATGAAGAATTCACACTGGTCTTTCTTTTTGCCAAAAGATACATTTATTTAGGAGATGAGGTTCAAGAAAAATGAAGGGATACAACAGACACCAGGAATGGTAAATATGAAATAAAATTTGGGAGAGCAATAGAATTACCAAAAAAGGAGTTTGGAAGAATCCATTAAAGGAATGCGCCATGAGGTGGGAGTACTCCATTGACTGGCAGGCTAAATCCCAGAGGGATTTAATACCCTAAAAGAGTTAGCTCTAAGAAGGAGAAAGACACCATGAAGCATAAGGAAAAGGAAAGGAGAAAAGACACCTCAAGGAAAAATGAAGTAGCAGACTAAGCCAAAAGGAAGTCAGCAAAGATGGCATGGACCATGGACAAATTTATAGGGGAAATAGGGGGAGATTTGACATAACTTGCATTTCTTACTAGACTCAGCAAGGTAGAGCTACCTACCCATGATCTCCACGGAAGGTAGGACTGTAAAGTTGAACTGATCCCCCTCAATGTCATTCTCTGCTTACCTCAGAGATTAATTTTATTTGTACTTCAGGCTCTCCCTGCCAACTCCAGTGACCCAGACTTATCACTTACTAGCTGTATGATCCTGAGCAAGTCACTTAACCCTGTTTGCCTTTGTTTCCTCATCCCTAAAATGAGCTGGAGAATGAAAAGGCAAAGTACTCCAGTATTTTTGCCAAGAAAACTCCAAATAGAATTAAGAAGAGTTAGACATGACTGAAAAATGACTGAACAAGAACAAGGACTAAAAACTAAGCGAGGATCTTTTTCAGTGTAGAATCAATAAGGAAGGATGAACCAGTCCTGGTCTGAAAATGGAACAGGTCAGATCTTCTATTCCAATAAGCATCTGGATTGGGTCCATGAGTGCCACTATACTTCAAGTGTGGATGAGGTAGGAAAGGAAGGAAGGAGGGAAGAGAAAGGATAAGAAAGGAAGGGAGGGAAGAAGGGAAAAGAAGGAGAAAAGGAAAGAGACTTGGAAATTTAATGAGCACATAATAGCTGTTTTCTATTTCATATGTAAATGCCACATATATTTTTCAGTTGTGCTTGTTGTCTCCCCCATTAAAATGTAAGCTCATTATAAGATGCAATTGTTTCATTCCTGGCATTTGTACCCTGATGGTTTTCTAGGTCCAATAAGTATACCATTGTCTCACATGATATGACATTATATTTAAATACAATATAGCAGTAACCATGCCCCTGGGACGTCTCTTCTTCAGGACTGTAGAAATTCTCCAGTCCAAACTACCACCCAATGCAGAAATCCCTTCTACAGCATCCTTGATAGATTCAACTACTACCTGACTACATTTCTAGTATAGCCTATTATACTTTTCTAAAGATTTTCCTCCTATGTAATACAACTTTGTGCCCTTCTAACTTCCCACCTCTGGGTTCTAGTTCTGGCCTTTAGAGGTAGAAAGATTCTGGATCTAAATTATCCTTCTACAAGAAAGTCATTCAAATAGTTATAAGAAATCTCAGTCCCTCCTCCCCATCTCTTCTCCTAATAGTTCCCCCAACTATTCTTCATAAAATATGGTTTCCAGACTTCTCACCCTTCTGGTCACCCACTTTAGACACATTTTCTTAAAGTCTGATGCCTAAAATAAAGCATTATACTTTAAAAGTACTGATTCAAAAAGAGAACAGCAGAACTGTGAGTTCCTCTCACTGAATCGCTATAATTCTATCAGTCAATCAGTAAACATTTATTAAGTATCTACTATATGTTAGGTATTGTACTAAGTGCAGAAGACATAAAGAAAGGTAAAAGGCAGTTCTCGTTCTCAAGAATTTCATAGTCTAATATGAGACAACATACAAACAAATAGGAAAAAACAAACTACAGACAGGACAAATTGGAAATAGCAGAAGACATGAGCATTAAGAATAATAAGGAAAGGCTTGTAGTGAAAAGTAGGATTTTACCTGGGACTTGAAGGAAGTTAGGAAGAAAAGTGAATGCAGGAAAACATTCCAGGAATAAAGAACAGAAGTAAAAATGCCTTGAACTGTGTTCACTTTTATTGTTAGCCTCCCAGATCTTTTTAACATGCAAACATGAAAACAACTCATCCTTATTTGTCCAGTTAAAAACAAAGAAACAACCTAACAAATCATAAAGGCAAGACTTTTATATATCTCCCAGTTAAAAGTTTATCTCAATTAATTTTGGCCCAGGATTTCAGACTGTCATCCCCCTTTTTGAATCCTGATTCTGCCATCCCCTATATCAAAGATTCCTCCCAGCAGGGCACAATTCAGAAATTTGATAAGCAGAGATTTCTATGTCTTAATCCAAGTTTGGGGCAGGGAGGGGAGAGAGAGAATATGTTAAGTAATAGAGTACTGCATGAGTACAGGAATTCCTTCCAACCCTGGGATTCTATGGTATTATGCGTGAGAGGGCAATGGGAAAAACATTCTGGCACTATACCAGCAAACTCCCTCAAGATTGCTATTATTCATTAATCGACACATTTTGGATATAGCTGTTTACTCAACCATGAGCCTATCAAACTGCTCCATTATCCAGCTCCTATCTGTACAATTTAAAGAGTTACATGAGACTTTTTCATCTTAAAAAAAAAAAACATTGCCTGGTTCTCCTTTTGTCAATTAATAAACTATATCAAAAGAGAAATAAATTTAGTTGGGAATAACCGGTCTTTAGGGAACACATGATGGCTTCAAGGAAACTCTTTCCAAAGTACTTATAAACCATCTATTTGGTAGTGTATTCTAGAATCTCCCAGAGCATAGCTATTAAACTTGCTGGCCAATAGTTTCCAGAATCTACCTTTTCATCTTAAAAAAAAAAAAAAGGTATTTTTCTAACACTTATCTTAGGTTTTAAATCTCTCTGAATGTCATTTGTTCTACTCTTCACAACTGGAAAGTTATTCCAATGGAAAAAAAATTAGTAATCGAATGTTTCTGCTTTTTTGCCTGTCTTTTTAATATTATCTTGTGTAATAAGCATTGGGTCTACCCTTCCCAGTTCCCCTGCTTGTTCCTAAGGAGGCTCTGAAGAAAGTTGTTCTTTACCATGGCATTCGTGTTGCCAACTTCAGTTCATTTTAGGCTTTACCATCCAAACAAGAGTTCAGCAACTTAACTCCTGCAAATACCCCAAGCATCAATTCTTGATGTATTGGGCTAAGTGCAGAGGACATAAAGAGAGGTAAAAGGCAGTTCCTCATCTCAAGAATTTCATTGTCTAATATGAGAGACAAATAGGAACAGATAAGCTATAGACAGGACAAATTGTAAATAGCAGAAGGCATAAGCATTAAGAGTAATAAGGAAAGACTTGCAGTGGAAAGTACCCAATTCTTATCTGTGCATTTTATCCACAAGTGCAAAGTCTCTGGGGACATTGTAAATTGCCACACCAAAATCAAACCCAATGAGGTAGACAATATAAAAACTTTAAACTATATATGTAAATGCATATATTTATAGCATATATATATGTGTGTATGTGTGTGTGTGTGTGTGTGTGTGTGTGTGTGTGTGTGTGTAAACCATAAATAAGATATGTATGCAAGCTAAACTGGAGATAATCAACAACAAAAATATCAAAAACATTCTCCTATTTTGTCAACTGATTTTATCGTTGAGTTGTTAGTCATCCGATTCTTCATGATCTCATTAGAAACCCATTAGGGTTTTCTTGGCAAAGACTGGAGTGGCACTGGAATCAGGCATTCACTGAACAGGCAATAAACATTAAGTAATAATGATCATTGTAAACAAATAGGAGACGGTTTGTAAATATAAAATAAAAAATCCTAAAAAACTCTTTTGGTTAGAAGACAATAATGTGATTATTTCTTCTTATTTTTTAAAGCCATAAAAATAACTGACATTTGCATAATGATTTATATTTACAAAGTGTATTCCTCAAAGCAATAATATTATTATAATAACTATTATTTTAGAGGCTGAAAGTAACTGGGAATAATCAATGAATACATTTAAAAAGCAAGCATTTGGGTTAGGTATACAAATGCAAAGTCCACTGTTAGCTTACTATCTTATATAAGTTCTTCATCCAGAAACATAATAAAATTGTCACCTATAGTGAAAAAAGCATAGTGAATCCTGAAGAACTCAAAAATCCTTTTTATTATAAAAAGGTTTAATTAACCTGAAAGCAAGATCCTAAATCTAAATCTCAGATGTTTTTAGACCTAATCCTCATTTTACTGATGGGAAAACTGAGTCTTGGGGAGGTTGTGATTTGCATAAAGTCATACAAGCTGTAAACAGTTATAAACAGAATTATAGTACCTGCTTTCCACTTTAATTTCTGGGCATCTAGAACCTGCAGCAGCTAGATTCCAATATATCCAAATCCAGAGGAAGAAAAGGATTGAGATTTTCCCTCAGCTTCTCTGGGAAACTGAGTTATTATAGGGAGACTAGAATGAAAAAAAAAAGTTTGCAAGTATCTGGAGGAACTAGCAAGACTCAATCGCTTTTCTTTCTCTTTTCATCAAAAGGAAGTTACAAAAAGAAATGGAGATCAGAAAAATAGGCCAAACCACAAAGGTTTCCAGGCTGCCCAAACAAAAGAAATTGGGCTGCAAAACTTCAAAAGAGCTGTTTCAAAATGATAAGATTCAATTTAAGAGAAGAGCCATCTCTGTTCACTACATCTTTGTAGGAACTGAAAATCAGTCACCTCAACTGAAACACCACCACTTTACCACCTCCTGCAACTGAAAGAAAAGATTAACAACATAGTTGGAAGCAAACCCAAACAACAAAAATGAAAATTTTTTCAGATATATCTCTAAATTAATCTCGGGGAAAAGCAAAGGCAATTTGGATTACAGAAAAAGAAAGACAAAAAGAATCTAGTGCTAAGACATCATCTCACACATAGAGAAAAGTATGAGTAAACCTGTTTATTTTCTTCCTAACAACACTTTATCTGAGCATCCTATAACATACAGGCTCTTCATTCTCAAAATCTTTATATCAATTTTCTTGTATCTCTTTCCCTTTCTATTTTCAAATCTATAATTCAGCTACTCTTCCATAAATTCAAATTAATCAGTTCATTTTAGGAAACCTTGAGAATCACAGAATATTAGAACTGGAAGAAACTTTGTGAAATAACTGACTGCCTGGAAGTCTAAATGTCTGAATGAATGAATTAATGAAAGAATGAAAGCATTTATCAAGGGCTTACTATGTAACATGCACTGTGCTAAGGGCTGATCAACCAGTCACGTTTTTTTTACCTTTTTGTGTGCCATGAACACCTCTGGAAGTCCAGTGAAGAATAAGTAATAATGCTTTAAATGTACAGAATATAAAGAATGAGAAAGAAAATCAAATATAATAAAATAGTTATTAAAATATTAATTTTTAAAAGTTCACAGAAGTGGCTAGAAATTGGAAACTGAGTGGATGCCCATCAATTGGAGAATGGCTGAATAAATTGTGGTATATGAATGTTATGGAATATTGTTTTGTAAGAATTAACTAACAGGATGATTTCAGAGAAGCCTGGAGAGACTTACATGAATAGATGCTAAGTGAAATGAGCAGAACCAGAAGATCATTATACACGGCAACAACAAAATTATACAATAATCAATTCTGATGGACTTGGCTCTCCAACAATGAACTGATTCAGACAAGTTCCAATTGTTTAATAATGAAGAAAGTCAGCTACAACCAGAGAGAGAACTATGAGAAATGAGTGTGGAACAAAACATAGCATTTCCACTTTTTCTGTTATTGTTTGCTTGCATTTTTGTTTTCCTTTTCAGGTGTTTTTCTTTCTTTCTAGATCCGATTTTTCTTGTGCAGCAAGATAACTGTAGAAATATGTATACATATATTGGATTTAACATATACTTTAACATATTTAACACGTATTAGACTACCTACCTTCGGGGGGGGGGGGGGAAGGAGGGGAAAAATTGGAACAGAAGGTTTTGCAAGGGTCAATGTTGAAAAATTACCCATGCATGTGTTTTGTAAATAAAAAGCTAAAATAAAAAAGGAAAAAAAAAGAAAAAAGTTCACAGAGCTCAAATTAAGAACTCCAGACTTAGTCTGTTGTACTTTTTCTATTCTTTCTCTTTAGATAAAGAAATTAGGACCAAAAAAATAAAGCAGTCTACATAAGTTCACAAAAAGTATTATGTGGCAGAAACAGTATTTGAATCCAGGTCTTCTGACTCCAAATTCAATTTCTTTCCATCACACTACACTGACTTTATCAGCCCAATCTATTGATTGTAAAGGGAAAGAAGCAAGAGAATGTAAATGTATCAGCATAGAAGCCTTTCCTACTGCTAGAAGAACATGTCAACTGAGGATCACAGTGCTTATGTCATTTAGAAATGTAATCATGACCACAATGTAGCTTACTTTCCACCATTAGCTTTTATACCCATTCTTGGCTCTCTTCTTGACTTATTTATCAGTTTTATTGTGTCCCAAAAGATGGTATATTGCAGCAAGGGATATTAATTAAGTACTGAGCTAATCAATTAATCATCAACCATTTATTAAGCTCCTATTATGTGCCAGGCAATACACTAAGTGCTTAAAAGACAAAAAATCATCTTCTGATCTAAAGGAACTCATCATATTCTAGTGGGGGAGGAAAGCATGAAAATAGCTGTGTTCAAAGAAGAATCAAACCAGTTAAATTGTAGTTAACAGAGAGAAGGCACTAGTATTGCCAGAAAGGAAGGGGACCAGCTCCAAATACTTGGTCATTACTACTACTAGGGACAAACTAAGCTGAGAGTTGATGGTTATTATAGTGTTTCTTAAAGTGAGAGAAGGAATGCTAATGGGGTTGCAGATACCAAGCAGTAAAGCTGTCTGATGGGAACAGCAGCAAAAGTGGGTTTTAAAATTAGCCACTGAAAAAGCGGCTTCATCTTCTCAGTTCAGAGAAGTTCAGAGTTCTCTAGAGCATTAAAGCTCAAGAATGAATCCCATCTACACCTTCCCCATTAAGTGGTTTGTCCTCAGTTTACCACTTCCAGTTTTATCAGTGATCCTTCATTTAAGAGCAGCTGAAAAACATGGAGAAGAGAAATTAATCAACAAGTATTTATTAAACACCTACTATGTGCCAGTAACTATACTAGATATTGGGGATGGATAAATAGACAGATGGCCAGACAGACAGATGATATAGATATAAAGAATGAAACAATTCCTACTCTCAATAAACTTATGTTCTAATGAGACAGACAAATTAGAGTTATTTAGCTCCAAAGAGCTATTTAGTCATGTTAGCATCTACTTCAAAGCCTAACTTACAATGGAAAAAAGCCTACAATAGCAACTGGACCAAGAGGAAAAAAAAAAAAAACCTCCAAGTGGAAAGTTTCTTCATCTGAATAACTACCAGAATCAATAACCGAGTTGGCTACATTTTCTATTTGGGTAAACAGGTGATAGAAGATCTCTAAAACTCTGAAAATTTATAGACCTCAGGAAAATTTAAATTTCTTACTTTAAATTGTATGAGGAAGCAAAGATCATCCAGTATGTAGGTAGAACTGCCACCCACCCAATTCTACCAGTTCTAAAGGGTCTTGTAATACCCCATTAGCACTTGGATGTTTCCTGTACGTAGAGGGGGATGCAACAAGGGTGTACCACTTACACTTCTGTCTTCAGCAACAGACAAAAAAGAGCACAAATAAGTAAATCATTTCATAGTATATAAGTTGATAATTTTCTAGTTTTATTCACTGCATGAAGAAACAATTCATAGAAGGCAAAGCCAGCCCAGAGAAGAGGTTGAGTCATCCAGAAAAGAAAAGAGATAAATGTGATGAAAACTAAGAGTCCCAAGAGTAAGATGTATCATATTGCATAAGACAATTCTAAGGAAAGTTATTTTGAAAGCCTGTTAACAATCTTGAAAAACTTTCCTATGTAGATACAGAAATATCTAATTCTTTTATCATCTTTGAAGCTAGCTTCTCATATACTATATTTCTAGTCCTTACTGAAATGATGAAGTTGCTATATGCATGTGCAAATCTTAAACTAAGATATTAGTAATTATCACAACATGGAACATTATTACATTAAAGATCAGTCATTGAGAGGCCACCTAGTGGTAAAGAAATTGTCTGCATTTACTCCTTTCTGGCATCTGAATACAGCTTCTCAAGACCATTGATTGTTAAGGTCTAAACCAATGGTTTCTTTGCGTTTTATTTGTTTTGTTTTGTTTTTTTACATCAAGGGAAATGTGAATACCTTAATAGTATCAGATTATTATTCTTAGAATATTCAAAAGGAAAGACAGTCTATCTAATTCATCATTTTTCATCTACATTCATTATTCTGCTACATTTTGCTATAAAATCCAATTAACATATATGTAACGGGCTTTATTCTTTTTGTTATTTAAGTAGGAGGAGGGGAGTGAGAGAGAAAGAAATCTGAGCTAAAAATAAAATAAAAATGAATTTTTTAAAAACTTTTAAATTAACATTTACCCCTTCTCATTTTTATTATTAAGTCAGTTATATTAAACCTTAAAAGTTATCCAATTGAAGACTCAATACTGATGTCTTCTTGATATTATCATCTGCATTTTCTGGATAAATGTAAATATCATTGATAAATTTTAAAATGTTACAATCTGATAATAACCTCAGATTCATAAACTTATGGGCTAAAAGCTAGAAAAGATCTTAGAGGACCAAGCTTCAGATCTTACAAATTAAGATAGTGAGGGCCAAAGAGGTTAAATGACTGACTATAGCCAGATAACATAATGATAGCTGTTGTTCAGAAAAAACTTTGGTATTATCTGGATAAACTTTAAAATTTACACTAGATGTAGAAAGAAATGTAGCATAGAGGGTTGTGAACTGTATGACAGCAGACTGATAATTATTCAATGGGAAGTGGTTTTTGCACCTAACATTATGGCACAAATCTCTTGGGTTTGGCCATTCAGGATTTTTTAGCAATAACACAACAATGTAGAAGCTTGGATGATTCCTGTATAAGATAGAAAGACCATTTTCCAAAATTATTTAGGCTTAATTATGCAAAGCAAAGGGCCCTAAAAGCCCCAAAATAAGAATTTAGGATGAGCCAGAGACTAAAATACTGGCAGAATCATAATCTAAAGAGATTTGCATCCAAAGAGATCTGCATATCTACCAACCAAGCCAGAAAATGGTACTACGAGGTTTTACAAGGCCCTTTAAGGCAGCAAATGGTATCTCCAGGGTCACAATTTACATTTTGAGTAAAACAAATATTACTTTATTATCTCAGGGCAGCCACCTAACTGTGGTCTCAGCCATGGCCCAGAAAATATTAAGGGCTAGTAAATCAAAGGGACCCTCAGAGTAGTATAGTAGTATATCAGAATATAGAACAGACTGCCCAACTATAATGTGAGTTCTGGTGCATGGCCATAGGGAAGAAGCCATTTCATCTTTCCCAGATCTTGGGTCCTTCGAGTATTAAATGAAGGGATTGAATTAAATAGTCTTTAAGGGCTCATTTGGCTCTAGGATTCTATGATTTTCTGTTCATAGGATCTGAATATAAAAAAAAATTTAAACAACAATAAACAACCAAACCCAGAAAATTGGAAAATGAGAGAGGGAGTATTGTGGAGGTCTAAACTTGGTGATCTTTCTATTACACACTTGTTACTTTCATATCTGGATTTTTTCATTCCTATTTACAAATCAGGAAAATTTTTTTAAAAATGTTCAGATTTGGAATCCAAGGACCTGCTTTCTAGTTGCTACTTGTAGGACTTGGACCAATTCACTCTCTCTCTCTGGGGCTGTTTTCTCCTCTAAATAATGAAAGTACTGCACCAGATGACCTCTGAGGTCCGTTCTTTTTCTACAATCCTCTGAACTTCCAGAATGAGCTTAATGTGAACGTATATCCAAATATAGGAAAAGTTTATACAAGGAAAAACAAGCAATTTTCATGTTGTTACTAAAATTATCTTTTCCTGCATCTTTTCTATGGGGAGAAGTTTAATAGGACTAGTCTATTAAATGTCTACTGAATTCACATGAAGAACTAAAAGACTAACTATATCTACTTGGAAAATTGCCTTCCTTGTCCCATCCTTCGGACCAACAAGGGAAACACTCCCATCACCAGCTGCAAATCACAGTTACCAAATGTTTACCTAAAATTTAAGTCCATGAAAAGAAGAAAATTTTACTGAGGAACTTCACTCCCGGCCATAGTGGTAAAGGGTAGCTCTCCTCGCAGCAGCTGCACATTTTATGTCATGAAAGACTCATATGGAAACTTACTTGGATTCCTGGGCCTAACCACAACTGTGGCAAATAAAACTGCTCATCTAACCCCCCAGATAGCAGTCTCCTAGAAAAGCATGACATCTCTTTGATGATTTGAATAAAAAATTGCCAAGTTAGTCTTCTCATAAAAATAAATCCTACCCACCATGACCAACAAAAGAACATGGGAGCAAATATTTTAGCTAAAATGTCTAAAATTTGTCTGTGTCCTCAATTCCCATGCCCTCTTATCCCTCAGCAACTGGACCTGATCTATATTTATGGATTCATCCCAAACTCATGCCATACCCAAACTGAGAATTTCAGGGCATGAGGAGGCTTCAAGGGTTGAATCAAAAAATAAAATCAAACCCTCCACTGTGAAGAGACAAGAGACAGTTCTGGAGAGGAGAAGGGTGAAAGGAAAAAAATTGTTAAAGAAAGGAAAATTGAGAGTCATAATGAGCTTTACTTTAAAGCAAATCTAAACCACCAAAACTATCCCAGAACTTAAAGTACCTACATGACATCTTATGAATCATTTTATAGCCTGGGCTATATTTGTATAATTATTATACATCTTAAAGTAAGAATGGAGTCGGTCTTTGGTAGAAGAAGAATAAGGTGAATTTTTTCTTAATAGGAAAATTCAAGCAATAAAGATTATGTCCAAGACCCAAAGGATTCCCATAGATTTGCTTACCTTAGGAGCAGACATTTTTTATTCTTTTTTGTTTCCAAATCACTGACTTGCCCTCTCCTAAAAAGTCTTCTATCCTATTCCCATTTCTATAGTTTTAAATTTTCTCCTTCATTTTCTTTCTTCTATTCTTCATCTCCCAATCCGAAATTTTCCTATTATCTACTAATGTCTCTATAGTTCAAGAGATTCAGTCGCTTCTTCCAACTGAGACATCTTAGATCACCTGCATCTGTAAATCTGAACATTCCAAGACCTCTACTTCACACTGTCCAACTTCTCCAAAATGGCCAAATAATGGTTACCAACAGCTTCCTGTATCATGTCCCATCTAAGCTCTATTCTTCAAATTTCACCCATCACATGAGGAAAATGAAACTCAGAAATGCTAATAAACATTTCATGACATAGGAAGCGTAAAAACAAGATCCTATACCTTATAGGATCATCAATTTAGAGCTAGAAGGAAAGATTCAAGATGAAGAAACTGAGTTATGAGAAAAGTTAAATGATTGCCCAGAATCACATAACCCTCATCTCAGTGACTCCAGTCACTTAATCACTGAATGCTTCAATGTGCTCTACTATAAAATGAGAATAAGAACATCCCTTTCCTCATAAGTTGTGAGAACCTAACGAGCATTAGGTAGCACAGTACCTGGAACATAATAAACATCTAATCAATGCTTCTTTCCTTCCCTTATGTCCTTCCCCTTCCTCCCAGGTTAACTACTATTAGTAAACTATATCAGAGCCAGGGAGTCTTGAGTATTACATAAAGAAATGGAACAGATCAAAACACAAAAAGGCTGCTGTTGTATGCACATTTGATTTCTGGTACCCAGTGGATGAAATTCTTTTAGAACACCTTAAAGTAGCTGATGTATCTAGATCAACAGCTAACACTTTTGTTAATTGTTCCAAAGCATTGCCAGGATCATGTCACTCCTCCATACAAAAATCTTCTGTCGCGTCCCCATTGCCTATAAAATGGCTTTTAAATTCCTGACTTGGGCATTCAAAACTCTTCTTAGTCAATCTCCCATGACATCACCAAAAGGGAATGTAGAGAGCAAAAAGGAACAGGTCTAAGACAAAGCTTTTTGGAGACACCCATGTTGAGCCATAATAACATCAGAACTGATTCACAAGAGCAACACTCATCATCCTGATGTTACCTATCCATGGCAGAGACCTTCCTGAGGAGTGCCTTTTTTTTTTTTTCATAAGGCATCAAAACCCCTCTGGGGACACAATCTCTCTTCCCCCGAATCTACAATTACAGCTTTGGGGATTTATGTTCCCACTAACAAAAAATGGAAGAGATATGTACAAGTCTTACCTTGAAAGAAGCTTTTCACCCTGAGATAGCTGACACTGAGGCGTAAGACTGAAAGCTTGTCCAGCTTGGAAATGATGTCAGGTGGAAAAGGCAATAGACTGGCAAGATGATCAAGCTCTGCATTCAAACGATCTCGGTGCCTTTTAGAAGGATTGGATTTTTCATTCCCCACAGCCGGCCTTCTGTGGAAATACAGGCCAAGCATCAATGATCACCCTTTTCATTATGTGCCTTTGGACATTAACTGGTCAAATGCATGAAATAATTATTTATAAACATCTTTTTTCCCCTATAGCAAGTTGTTTAATGTCTATCAATCCTACAAGAAAACAAAACAAAACAAAACCGTAATCTTAGCAGTTAATTCTTTTTTTAAAATTATAGCTTTTTATTGGCAGAACATATGCATGAGTAATTTTTACAACATTGTCTCTTGAACTCACTTCTGTTCCAACTTTTCCCTTCCTTCCCTCCACCCCCTCCCCTAGATGGCAGGCAGTCTCATACATATTAAACATATTAAAGTATATCTTAGATACAATATATTGTAGATCTACAGTTCTCTTTTTGCACCAAAAAAAAAAAAATGGATTCTGAAGCCAAAAATAACCTGAGAAGAAAAACAAAAATGCAAGTAGTTCACGTTTATTTCCCAGTGTTCCTTCTCTGGTGTAGCTGATTCTGTCCATCATTGATCAATTGGAATTGAATTGGATCTTCTCTTTGTCAAAGATATTAGAAGTTAATTCTTTAAAGAAAGCTTCATAAGCTGATCTCAGAAAATCCTGGAAAGATCTACATGAACTGATGCTGACTGAAGTAAGCTGAACCAAGAGAACATTGTGCAAGTAGATGATATGTTGCAGCTATGATGGACTTGGCTCTTTTCAACAATGGGTGATTTTCAACAATACTGACTAAAGTGAGCAGAAACAGGAGAACATTGTAGACAGCAACAGGAAGATTATGTGATGGTCAACTATGATGGACGTGACTCTTTTCAACAATGAAGTGATTCAGGACAACCCCAATGGTCTTGTGATGGAGCACAGAGATCTGCATCCAGAGAGAGGACTGTGGGGATTGAGGGTGGATCACAATATAGTATTTTTACTTTTTGTTGTTGTTTGCTTGAATTTTGTTTTCTTTCTCATTTTTTCCGTTTTGATCTGATTTTTCCTGTATAGTATTATAAATGTGGAAATATATAGAGAGTAATTGAACATGTTTAATATTTATTGGACTACTTTCTACCTAGGGGAGGAGGGAAGGAGAAGGGAGGAAAAAAATTTGGAACACAAGATTTTGCAAGAGTGAATGTTGAAAACTATCTATACATGTGTTTTGAAAATAAAAAGCTTTATTTTAAAAGTTAACGTACATGTATAACAAAAAAACCCAATTTTTTAAAAATTAAAAAGAGCCAATGTAGTGATTCAAGGCAGTTCCATTAGACTAAGGATGGAAATGTCAGTTGCATCCAGAAGAAAAACTATAGACTATAGATCAAAGCAAAATATTTTCACCTTTTTGTTTGTTTCTTTCTTTGTTGTGGTTTTTTTCTTTTGGTCTGATTTTTCTTATATAACATGACAAACACGGAAAAAATGTTTGAAAGGATTACATATATTTAGAATGTATGAGATTGCTTGCTATCTTGAAGTGGGGAAGAGGAGGAGAAAGGAGGAAGAAGGGTTTGAAACCCAAATTTTGCAGAAATAGATGTTGAAAACTACCTTTACATGTATTTGGAAAAATAAAATGCTATTTAAAAAAATAAAGATTTAAGGGATTAAAAAAAAGAGTTCTAGTTTTATAATATGCAGGGAGCCAGCAGAAAATGGAAATGGTGATACAAAAATCACATCCAAGATAAGCTGATTATTATAATCAAATACCTATGATGAAAAATGAAAAAGAGAACTACAATGATGATTTTTCCATCATGCTCCCAAGACTCTCAGCATCCTTTATGATCACTTCAATCCTGGAATTCACGCGTCCTTAACCCCTGGAGTTCCTCCCTCTGGCTGGAAAAGATAGGAATGTAGAACTCCTCCCAGAAACTTCATTTAAGTAGGGTAACCTGGTCAGCCATTTCTTCATTTTTCGCCTGGCTGCACTCCTCTGGACTTTACCCATCCTCCTCCTCCCTCCACCCATGCTAAATATTTCCTCACTTCCCTTGTTCAATTTCCTTTTCCTTGTTGTCTTCCCCTATTAGATTATAAGCCTCTTGAAGGCAAGGACTTGTCTCCCTTTTTTCAAATTTTTTTTTAATTCCCAACACTAAGCACATCATATTTCATATAATAGGAACTTAATAAATGTTTCTTGACTGACTGATTTAATGCTACACCCACTTCCTTGGTGAAGGACTAATATAAGAATTGTTTATTTGAACATTCTTTTTTTTCCTCTGTCAAACCACAGTTAGTACTATTGTATACTGTTACTCAATGTCCCTTTCTAAAAGGATTCATGTGATACATTTCTTGAGTTTAGTTTCAAGAAAAATTTTGTCTAAAAGTGATTTTATAAACTTCTCTTTTCAGAAAATGAATTTGATGTATTTCCCCTTTTGCCATAAAACTTAGAACCTGATTTCATATTCAGTTACATTAAGTAATTCATCTTGAATGCTTGAAATATCTAATTCTTTCCATTTGTTAAGGGATTATTCTGTTTAATCCTGAAGTGTCTACATGGCATTGCTTATATATAATATAGGCTATTCTTGGAAGAGGATGGTTATAAAAAGTAAATAAATAAATACACAAATGAAGAAACAATTTAATAAATGAATACAAGTCTGATCTGCAGAACCTTAACTAGAAATTATTGCACCTGGGTCAAGTAACAAGAAAAAATACAATGAAAATATCACTCATTCATAAGACAGAGGACCCGAGTTAAACTCTCTACTCTCCTGCCTATTACTTATGTGACTTTGTACAATCTGTTTAATGTCCCTGAGCCTCAATTAGATTATTTGTAAAACTAAAGGGTTAAAAAAGATTGTCTCTAAGGTCCATTAAAACTTTAGATTTATGATTCTATGGACATCCTCAATCAGAGTGTTTAGAGAGGTTGCCACATGAAAAGGTAAGAAATCCCAGAAGCTACAGAAAGATATCTACTTATTTTAGCTAATTATTCTTGCTAACCATATCCTAAGTTAGCACTGTTGTTTCTATATTATTGAAGATCAATGAGAAATGTCACTGCCTCTAAAATTAGCATTCTGGAGCAAAGTCAGGACCCATAACACTCTGATTAAAATTCAACAGTTCTGTCAGATTAATTTCTCACAGCTAAAGACCAACTATACTCTGTTAACTATCCTTGTTAACCAAAGTATAGCAACACTAAGTTTTTTGAACATCAGCCTTCCAGCATTGAGAATAACCTCCAAACCAGAGATTTGGTAGAAAAACAAAACTTTATTTATGAGAGCAGAGAAAATTTCTGAATTACAATGATAAAAATAGCTGCCAAATAATGCTAAACAGCTGAAAATTAATCTAATGAACAATTTATACAATAACAGCAACACCATAAAGACAAACAACTTTGAAACCTGGAAGAACTCTGATCAATGCAATGGTCAATCACAATTCCAAAGGACTGATGATTAATAAAGTAGGCTACCAAGCTCCCAGCAGAGAGGCAATGCACAGATTGAAATACACAACCACCACAGAAATTGGTTTTGCTTGACGACTGATATTTGTTATAAGGGTTGTGTTTTTTTTATTTTTATTTTTATCTACAATGGGAATTAGGGAGAGGGAGAGAAAATAAATGCTTGTTAAGGAAAAAAAACTGAAGATTAAACTGCATATATTGATTAGTTGGTTCACTGGCTGAAAGGAAAGAAGCCCTCTTATTGCTTTGTAAAAGCTATTAAAAACCAAACCATTTGATATGAGGTCTTTGGCTGCAAAGAAAAGAGGCAGAAAAGGAAAAAAAAAGCAAAAAGAAGGAAGAATATGGCAAAGAGAAGAATTAATGAAATCAGAAATAGCAGCACTAGGGGGACTGAATGTAAATCAACACATACTACATTCACTTTTCTTTTTCTGTTTTTTTTTCTTTTGCAGTTTTTCCCTTTTGCTCTGATTTTTCTCTCTCAACATGATTCATAAGGAAATGTTTTTTAAAATGAAATGTCTTTGTATAACCAAAAAAAACTTGCTGTTATGTTACTGAGGAAAAGTTTTAAGAAAAAAGAAAGGAAGGAAGGAAGGATGGAAGGAAGGAAAGAAGGAAGGAAGGAAAGAAGGATGGAAGGAAGGAAAGAAGGAAGGAAGGAAGGAAGGAAGGAAGGAAGGAAGGAAGGAAGGAAGGAAGGAAGGAAGGAAGAAAGGAAGGAAGGAAAGGAGGGAGAGAGGGAGGGAGGGAGGGAAGAAAAGAGGGAGGAAGGGAAGGGAGGGAGGGAGGGAGGGAGGAAGGGAGGAAGGAAAGGCAACAGCAGTAGCTATTAAAAAGTGATATATGTTTAATCTACATTGGATTGCTTGCTATCTTGGGAAGAGTGAAGAGAGAGAGAGAGAGGGAGAAAAATTTGAAACATAAGATTTCATAAAAGTGAATGTTGAAAACTATCTTTAGAAAAATAAAATAATAGAATAATTTTTAAATATTTTAAGCAGTGATAAAGGCAGCAAGTAAAGATTAATAATATAAACTACAAAGGAAAACTACAGGAATGAAAGAGAAGAAAATTATGCAATCTCTGCAATTTCAAGGAGGGGAAGAAAATGTTCCTATTCATCTTAGCAGTCTTTAAGGGAGATTCTACTGCAGATACCTCAAGTATAAGATCGTCTTGCAGTCTTTGAAGGAAAAAAGAAGAGAAGGAATGCTATATATTGTGAATAAAAGTCCAAAAAAGTCCTTAAATAGTCTCACAAAATATCATTGTACTTATTTGGGAACAAACATTCACAGGCCACTTACTATATGCAAAAAAAAAAATTAAATTAAATTAATTAATTAATTGATTTAATAATTAGGCAGGGCCACACTAAGGACAACTATGTGAAAGACTGAATTATAGTGCCAGGTCTGAAATCAGTAAGACTCATGTTCATGAGTTCAAATCTGGCCTTAGACAATTACTAGTGGAATGATCTGGGGATGTCACAACCTTGCTTGTCTCAGTTTCCTCATCTGTAAAATGAGCTAGAGGAAGTAATTGCCAAACTGCTCCAGTATCGTTGCCAAGAAAACTGCAAAAGGGTTAAAAAGAGGAGTAAGACATGAGAGAAAAAACAAAAGGAAAACAACAAAAGCCAGGATTTGAATTCAAATATCTTCTCATCCTAAGACTATGTCTCCCATTCACTACACATCAGCACACTGGACTGGGAATCTGGAATTATGTAAGTTTGGATGCTGCCTTCTACAAGTCACTTCTGTCACTGTTTTTTTCTCTGTAAATGGGGGGTGGTTAATGATGGCACCCACCAAGCCCATCAGTTGGAGAATGACTGAATGAATTATAGTATATGAATGTTATGGAATATTATTGTTCTATAAGAAATGACCAGCAAGATAATTTCAGCAAAACTTGGAGAGACTTACATGAACTGATGCTAAGTGAAATGGGTAGAACCAAGAGAACATTGTACATGGCAACAGCACGATTATACAAAGATAAATTCTGATGGATATGGTTTTTATCAACAATGAGGTGATTCAGACCAGTTCCAACAGCCTTGTGATGGAGACAGACATCTACATCCAGAGAGAGGGCTGTGGGGAGTAAGTGTGGATCACATAATAGCATTTTCACTCTTTTTTATTGTTGTTTGCTTGCTTTTTTTTTCTTTCTCATTTTTTTCCTTTTTGATCCGATTTTTCTTGTGCAGCATAATAAATGTGAAAATATGTATAAAAGAATTGCATGTTTAACATATATTGGATTACTTGCTACCTAGGGGAGGGGAGAAAGGGAGAAAGAAAAATTTGGAACACAGAATGAATGTTAAAAACTATCTTTGCATGTATTTTGGAAATAAAAAGTCATTATTAAAAAAATAACATGCACCCACCTCATAGAGTTGTACATCTAAGGATCAAATGAGATAATGTACGTTGGGAATTTTGCATATCCTTAAAGTACTACATAAACATTAACTTGTATTATTAGTAATAACAACAATAATAATAATGCCTACATAAATGATATCATGAAAATAATAGTATTGAAGAAGCCTTCTGACAGAATGGATCACAAATTTCATCTAATGAAAAGATCAAACAATGTCTTTGTTCCCTGACACAATGCTAATTGGAAAAAAGTAAAAGATCTATACGAACTTGTACTTATTGAGCAGTCAGCATTTTCTGAGTGAAACCCTTGTTATTTCAAAGAGAGACATGGTATAGAGCTGAAGAAAACCAATTCCTAAAACAAGAAGGCACAGAACAATTTTGTTTATTTCTGAACATAATCCATCCTCTATACAATTGTTCAAGGCTCGTGAAACTGATCTCTTCTGACGAAGTTGGCTAAATTCCATTCTTTTAGGTACTGTTGAAGCAAATAACCTAAGATTTGAGAAAATAAGAACAGGCTGGCTGTTTTCAGATGTGCTAATTGTTGCAGACCCCTTTCAAATAATAATAATAATATAAGATCCTGGAATTGCTCCATTTGACGCATTTGTATACTCCTTGCCTAGCACAGTACCCAAAAACATAGCAGATGCTTAATAAATGCATGGTGATTGAGTGAATAATAAAAATACAGTCTCTGATGAACAGAAAATACCAATGTGTGGAAATTTTCCCATATTCATTTGTGGCTTACAGAGACCACAACACAATGAAAGCACAATTATAGGATGGCTCATTTTATGCTAGGCTATAGCTTCTTTTTATATCTTAAATAACATATCCTTTCAAAACTTATTTGAGGATAGCAAAGTTCCCCTATAGCTGAACAGTTAATTGTAAAGTTCCTTCTGAGAAAGCAAGAATTAACATTTAAATTCTGATTGATCCAATTGATAAATGGTCAAAGGATATGAACAGACAATTTTCAGATGATGAAATTGAAACTATTACCACTCATATGAAAGTGTTCCAAATCATTATTGATCAGAGAAATGCAAATTAAGACAACTCTGAGATACCACTAGACACCTGTCAGATTGGCTAAGATGACAGGAAAAAATAATAATGAATGTTGGAGGGGATGCGGGAAAACTGGGACACTGATACATTGTTGGTGGAGTTGTGAACGAATCCAACCATTCTGGAGAGCAATCTGGAATTATGCCCAAAAGTTATCAAACTGTGCATACCCTTTGACCCAGCAGTGATACTACTGGGCTTATATCCCAAAGAGATACTGAAGAAGGGAAAGGGACCTGTACATGCCAAAATGTTTGTGGCAGCCCTGTTTGTAGTGGCTAGAAACTGGAAAATGAATTGATGCCCATCAATTGGAGAATGGTTGGGTAAATTGTGGTATATGAATGTTATGGAATATTATTGTTCTGTAAGAAATGACCAGCAGGATGAATACAGAGAGGCTTGGCGAGACTTACATGAACTGATGCTGACTGAAATGAGCAGAACCAGGAGATCATTATATACCTCAACAACGATACTGTATGAAGATGTGTTCTGATGGAAGTGGATTTCTTTGACAAAGAGAAGATCTAATTCAGTTCCAATTGATCAATGATGGACAGAAGCAGCTACACCCAAAGAAGAAACACTGGGAAATGAATGTAAACTGTTTGCATTTTTGTTTTTCTTCCCGGGTTATTTTTACCTTCTGAATCCAATTCTCCCTGAGCAACAAGAGAACTGTTCAGTTCTGCACACATATATTGGATCTAGGATATGCTGTGACATATTTAACATGTACAGCACTGCTTGCCATCTGGGGGAGGGGGTGGAGGGAGGGAGGGGAAAAATCGGAACAGAAGTGAGTACAAGTACAATTTTTTTTGTAAAAAATTACCTGGCATGGGTTCTGTCAATAAAAAGTTATTTTAAAAAATAAATAAATAAATTCTGATTGAGACCTTTACTATCTATGGGATCATCAGTGAGCATTTAAACTCACAGTTTTATATGTAAAGTGAGGATCATCCTTGTCTAACTCACCTGAGAGATTGAGGGAAATGCTTTATGCGAACCTAAGTTATTATTATCAACAGAAATATTTGTAAAAGTACTTTCCAAACTGTACAATTACACAAATATAATTATGATAATAAAGAAACTGCAGGCTTTGAAACAAAGCCTTAATTTTCATCCTTAAATGTCTTTGAGTTGGGTAGTTTTTTCTTTAAATTGGTTTTACTCTCCACTGTTTCTCTATTTTATGAGGCAATACTGTTCATCACTTTCCTTCATCTGCCTCTGCAAGATTGTATTAACATGTTCATGTTCTAAAGTGGTGCTGCCTTTGGCTGCCATTGCTCTCCACTTGATAAATGTATTTTTCAAACTAAGGTGCTTTTAAAAAAAAAAAAAACTTTTTTTATACTTTTTTGTTTTTAATAGTGCTTTTTCTTTTTTGAAGTTCTTTTTAACTTGTTGACAACCATTTATATTGACAAAATTTCTATATGAACTTATTATGGTCAATTTTTCTACATATATGCCACTTTTTACCATTGATAATATTTAATACGTCTAGACTGAATTGTTTCCACTGCAAGCCATATATTATTATTTGAAGTTTTTACTCATTTTGATCTTTGTTATAACAAATCAGTATTTTGACTATAAACAAACAGCTGATTCTGGAATGACTCATATCAGTAACAAGTTTAACACACATATATATACACACACACATACACACATTCACCCTTCTTAAAAGATAATTAATTTTTTTGGTATTATCTTGTTCTCACCACATCCAGTGCTTCCTGATTCTTTTCTCAAAAAAACAGTATTAAGGATATATCAATGTCAGATTTCTATGTTGTTCAGAAGTCTCTGGCCACTTTCATAGCTGATTTCTGATCCATATATTCTAGTACATTTCTTGACATCTTTATTATTCCCACCTTTGCACAAAAGTCACCTCATATCAAAGTATATGTTGATTTAATGGGAAGGTCTAATTAAGGTCTTCATAGAATCCTTCTGCTTCATCATTTGCAACAGATGTTGATGCATAAGTTGCAATTATTTTCATGGTGGTCTTTTTGCAAATACTTATTATGAGCACCACAATCCTATATGACCAAATTTTACACAAGATGATATAACTAATTGCCTTTCAATGCATGACAAAATTAACGTCACCAACTCCTTTATTTACCCCTCCAAAGAGACTCTCTAAGCCATCCTTCCATTTAAATGCAATTTTTTTCTTTTTATAGAAAAACTGTCAAGTTGATATGACAAAAGTTCTCACGGCTCACTGGTCATTGCATAGGGATTTCCTATTTAATGTAGAAAGGCTATGTTAAAGTTCCTAGATATGTAGAAAATATGTAATTCTTAGCACAATGGGACTCTTCTCTTCCACTCTGATGTCATCATTGCAGTTTATTCTATATTTTTCTTAGTATCATGGACTGCCAAAGAATCAAGCAGCCTCTTGATGAGGAGCCTCTCCATGGGCAGACTCAGTTTCTATTACTGAGAATATATCTGAAGCTTTTTTTTTTAACCATTGAAGAACTTGTCTTTTCACTCTTTCCTAGCACTCTTATTTTATTGGCATAGTCTTTAACAATCAGGAATTGTTATATTATTAGGTCCATATAATTGAGTCATTAGAATAGAATTTTGTGAATGAAAATGGGCAGATGAAAAAAAGAAGAAAAATAGAAAATATCTACAGATACTTCTAAAAAACCATTTTGTGTACAAGGACAAAAAACTTGGGCTTATAGAGAAGATAGCACTAAAAAAATTACATTTTCCCCACTAAAGGTGGTAAAATAGTTGAATTAGACTTATATCCCACTGTATGTTCTTGAAATGACACTCCTCCGTCATATCACACAGGGTAAATAAGTCATAAAGTAGGGTTGTCATTACAAAGAAGTTCTTGTCCACTGTAGTTAGTAATGAATGTTATTGAATTGTGGTTCTGGAGAAGACTTTTGAGAGTCTTTTGGGCTATAAGGAAATCAAATCAATCAATACTTGAAGAAAATGATTCAGGCTATTCACTGGAAGGTCAAAAACTGAAGCTGAAGCTTAAATACCCCGACCACACAATGAAGAAATAGAACTCATTAAAAAAGACTCTGATGTCAAGAAAAACTGAAGACAAAAGGAAAAGGGACAGCAGAGAATGAGATGGATGGAAAGTGTCATGAAAACAATAAACATGAACTTAAATAGGCTTTGGATGACAGTGTAGGATAGAAGGCTCTGGTGTACTATCTATGGTCCATGGATCACAAAGAGTCAGACATGATTGAATGATTGAATAACAAGAGAAATACATAAATAACAAACTTTTTAAATGCTAGTATAAAGTCAAGAGGACAACAATACCAAAGTAAAACAAAATTTCTAAAAAATGGGGAAATAATTTGGTAAAGGGAAAATTATATGGCTTCTAAGTCAATTATTCTATTCTGCACTGAAGGTTATGAACCTGATATTCCACTTATGAAAAAGATGCAAATGTTCAGAAAGGAAGCTTTCACCAAAGACTTAAAATTCACTCCCAAAGGAGTGAATATCACACATTTATAAGCAAAAAAGAGTATTAATAAGTTCTTTTTTGAGAATTTCATAATATCCTTTGAGATCACTAGAGAGACAGGAATATCACCAAAGAGTTGGAAGCAAAGATATGGACATTTGACTAGTTACCATTATAGACTTTTAACACAAAGCAAATTCTATGGAATATCTTGGTATCAAAACCTATCTATCTAGTCTTATGTCTTACACTATAGTTCTAGCATTGTATTAGAATAGTTTATGCTCATAATATGAAAACACTAAATTATCAAGAAATGGTTAAATAATTTTCAGTGGGAACTTTTAGGCAGGGGCACATGTAAATAATAAAGACAGACAGAAAGGCATAGTCAGTAGTGTGTGGGCTTTGGAACAAAGATTATATAAGTTCAAGTCTTATCTGTGATACATATCAGCTATGTAACTGGGTAAAAGTCACCTCTCAGAATTCCAAGCAACTATCAAGGCTACAAGTTGCAGAAAAGGAGGTCCTAATCCATTACTAGCACTCTTACTTTATTGGCATAGTCTTTAACAGTCCAGGATCACCTCCATATGATTGTAAATCAGTAGATTAGAATTTTTGTGAATGAAAATGGACAGATAACAAAAAAGAAGAAAAACAGAAAATATCTACAAAAATTTTTTCTAAAAAACTATGTCATGTACAAGGACAAATGAGCCAAATACTTGGACTTATAGGGAAGACAGCATTACTAGAGGGAGTTTCCTTATCTAGAAATTTTCTATACCAATGAAGTCATGTATCTAGCCCCTATTGTTATGTTTAAACATCTTTCACAGAAAAAATTTCCTAAGAAAGTTACCATATTAAGGTTTCAACACTGAAGATATCCTATCAGTAATCAAGAATATTTATCAAAAATATAGAACATTGGAATTCCAGAACAATACAAGATAAAGTGGGTATGATGGAAAGGACTTCCATTAACCTAAATAATTCAGAGTATATTTATCTAATTAAATTTAACATGAAACCATAGACCAAGGAACAGGATGTGATATTTTGAATAACCATATCATTTTACAGATGAAGCAAAGTATTGTAGAGAAGTTAAAAGACTTGCTCAATTCATACAGGTAGTAAGTGGCATTCAAAATTTCAATTCACATCTGGAGAATTCAGGTTTTTCCCCCTAGCCAAATTCCAACTTCAATTGCTCTGACAAAATTTTTCAGAGAATCTACTACATTTTATAAAATGGAGATACAACCTGTTGTGGTTCTGGGAAAAGACCACCTACATATTTTCTTCTATTTTTCAGTATATTAAATCTTAACACAAACACAAAACTCACCATATAAACTGAGCTGATTTTATTAACAAATTTGCTTTATTCCCAAAAGAGGTTTTCCACATGAACCAAAACAATACTGTCTGAGTTGGAAACATTTGCTTTGCACTCACTAGATTTTAAAGAAGTACCACAAGTCAGAGCAGTAATGAACTACATAGATGTTTGGAGGAACAAATTCACTGGCTACAGAGTTCCATTTTTGCAAACCTTTTCACATGCAAATAAAATCCCTGTCTTTTTTGTAAGTGTTTCCAGGGGCAAATGATTCCTATTTTCTCTACTATATATTAATACCACATATTTCTTCTCTTTTAAAATTCTAGTAATGTGCTATGAAAGATATGTATTGGTCAGGTTATGCATCATCTGTGGAAGTGAGAACATACAACTGGAAAAGACCTTCAGAAATCACACTGTACAATCTGATAGAAGGAGCTTCACTGCATAATGTTCAGAATTCAATGATGGTTTTAAATGGAGAAGTCAAAAATACACCTTCACCAAAAAACTTTTAGTTAAATCCACAAATGGAACAAGAATTAATATCACAAGGGATGAAATATTCCCCACAAAGATAAAATCAATGGTGACAAGGTAATTATATCTTCATTTGGACAACTTTTCCTTGCTTGGAATACCCATCCCATCTGTTTCAGTTGAGACACTCCAAGTTTCAGTTACATGAGACCTTTTTCTTCTCTCATTTCTTTCTTCCCTGAGTTCTTAAAACATTTAGAATCTATGCTATAGAGACAAAACTCTTTGGTTTTTGCCATCATGATTTAATTCCCCTCTCCCTCTGCTCTCAGAGAGCATCATTCTCTCATTGGTGAGCCTCCATTTTGAGGAAGGCTCCAGGAGAGGCATTTTCTTCCCCATTTCCAGCTTCCTTTTATATGCGGTCATTCCATAATAGAATGTAAGTTCCTTGAAAGCTGGGATGATCTTTCTAATTGCTTATATTTGTGCTTAACAGTGCTTGGCACATAGTAAGCAATTAATAAATGCTTATTAACTTGTGAGTCTGGGCAAGTCTGGACCCTGTTTGCCTCAGTTCCTCATCTGTAAAATAAGCTAGAAACTGAAATGGCAAACTATTCTGGTATCTTTGCCAAGAAAACCCCAAATGGGGCCACAAAGATCTGGACACAATGCAAACAACTAAACAGTGATAAAATCATGATTCTTATAGTCAGAACTCATGTTATATTAAACTAATATCACTTGAGCTGAGTTTCAAGTATAGCAAATAATATTTAAATTCAAGAGGAACAGGTCAATACGAATTAATTACTCATTTAAATATTGTTATTTTCATCTGACTAACATCAATGGAATCAATATTCAACACAAGCAGGCACAGACTCTACCCCCAAAGGGGTTACAAATTCAGTCATATAGACTATGTAATTCAATCTTAAATGAAGACATAAAATTTCAGAGATGTGTTGAATCAGGTCCCACTTCCTATTGCATTTCTCTCTTCACTGCTATTAAAATTCTCTCACTTTCTCAAAACTCACTAGTAGTTTTACCCTCAAAGAAACCAAATTCCTATCCAGTTTCTTCTCTTTCCAATGTTTCACACCAGATTTTGTTTTATAAGATAACTTCCATCCTGCCCCCATATCCATTACTTTCTTTTTAGTCAATCATTTCTCATCCCCTCTTACCTTTACTCCTCTGTCTTCCTGGGCAGGAAAGATATACATTTGTCTAAGACAATAAAATGTTAGTTCCCTTATTATTGTTCTATAAGATATGATCAGCAGGATGATTTCAGAGAGGTCTGGAGAGACTTACATGAACTGATGCTAAATGAAATGTGCAGAATCAAGAGATCATTGTACGCGGCAACAACAAGAGGATCAAATCTGATGGACATGGCTCTCTTCAACAAGGAGATGATTCGGACCAGTTCCAATGATCTTGTGATGAAGAGAGCCATGTATATTTAGAGAGAGGACTGTGGGAACTGAGTGTGGACTACAACATAGTATTTTCATTCTTTTTTGTTACTGTTTGCTTAAATTTTATTTTCTTTCTCCTGTTTTCCCTTTTTGATCTGATTTTTCTTGTTCAGCAAGATAATTGTATAAATATGTATGCATATATTGGATTTAACATATATTGAATTACTTGCCATCTAATGGAGAGGGTGGGGGGAAGGAGAAGATAATTTGGAACACAAGGTTTTGCAGGGGTCAATGTTGAAAAATTATCCATGCATATGTTTTGAAAATAAAAAGCTTTAATAAAAAAATTTTTAATGTTAATTCCTTAGCTCTGTGTGGGAGAGAGAGCGGGCGAGAAAGAAAGAGTGAGAGAGTGAGAGGAGAGAGAGAGAGCACCAGAGCCACAGACAGGGGAGAGCGAGAGACAGAGAGGTATAGAGGCAGAAGGAGAGGGAGAGGAGAGAGGCAGAAGGAGAAGGAGAGAGAGGTGGAAGGAGAGACAAAAAAAATTAAAAAATTAAAAAAAATGTTAGGTCCTTGAGGCACAAATTGTTTCATTTTTGTCTTTGTATCCCTATTGACTGGCACATAGTAAGCAATTTATAAATCTGTGCTGAATTGAAAGTTAGCATTTAGAATTTGTTTTACAATTTTTTTCCACATTTTCTTCAGCACTTTCTTTGTTCATTTCAACTTCACACACAAGAGTGGGAGCCAAGATAGGTGTGACCATTTCAGGTATTCTCCTATTGATCATTTTCCCCTTTATCCCTGACATTTTTCTATCTAAAAATAATATAGATAAGTGATGGAGTTCACAACTTTATAAGTCAATAGCTGTGGGAAAGGGATTCTCTATCAGGATTGATCACAAACTTCAGAAGAGAATGTGAGAGAAAAAACAATAAAGGACCTTCTCTATTCTCAGAAAAGGTTTAGGATAAGGAAGAGAAAGCTCTACAAGAAAGGGAAAGCAATCTAGTATTTATGATTGTTACCCTTTAACCTTTCCCCTTGCCAAGAGGGAGGAGGTCTTTAAGAAGAATCTAAAAGACTAACAATGTTCCAGCATAGAGCACACTGACTCCAAAACCCAGTATGAGCAAAGTAACCATTTAGTTTTCCTGGTTTTGGGGGGAAATCAGTTCATGAATGCAAAGTACACATTCAGCTCAATCAAAATTAAGGAAGTGGAGCTCAGCAGAGGGGATGATTTTGAGGAAATGGATAAAAATGTGGCAACATTACAAAGCAGCCAATTTTTCCCACAAAAAATGTCAAAGTGGTTCTTAATCCAATTAAGGAGAATTGCTGGGTCTTCACTACTGCTTGACTCTGAAGAGTAGAGAACTTCATCAACCAAACTTTTTCCAAAAAATCCTGACTGGCTCTTGGAATAAATAAGAATTTGTTAAGAAGAGATATTAAGGGTAGGCAAGCGCCCCATCACACTTCTCCGTTCACCCTAAGATACATTGTTCTTGGACAATGGCTGGTGTACTATACAATATTGTGAAGTGCATGAACATATACTTTCATTTATTTGTGGGTGATGTATAAATATGGGAAATAATTCTTCCTCAGTTTACAATACCCCATTTACCATTTGAACAAGAAAGCTGACATGGGGTATCCAAACCTATTGTCACAGATGAGACTACAAGTCTTATGTAATAAATAGACAAAGAATGGGATAGTCCTGGCCCCCAAGCATTTGAAGGTCATGGAGGAACTTGGTTCTGAAGGTCAGGAGCTTCCTTTTGTAATAAGACTTTTCCTGGTACCCTCAGGTACTAGTGTTTTCCTCATGCCCCTCCCCAAAATATAAGCTCATATTTACTTTCAATCATGGATCTTGAAAGAACCTCAGAAGCTATCTAGTTTAATCCCTGAACCTTGAAGAGACCTAAGAAAGTTAATAGGTAGTGAACATCAGAGTCACAGAGGTAGTGGACATCAGAGAGGGAATGTGAAACTTTCTACTGTAGCATGCAATGGCAAGGCACTTAATAAATAAAAGTGAATTATCCTATCTTCATTCATCCACTCCTACCATGGCAGGCAAGGGCGATTTTTATTATCATCAATATTTACCAACATAGGAATGGTATTGCCTTTTCTCAAGATCACATCACTATTTTTAGGGGTGGAAGTGAGTGCTAAAACATATCAATGAGTCACAGAACCTTAAACTTTGAAGGGACTGCCAAAATCATCTGGCCCTTGAACCTCTACCTGAAGTAAGTATTTCCTCTAAAATATCCTGTGAGTGGAGAGAGGATAAGGGAAAAGGGAGTAAGCATTTACTAAATGTCTCCTATATTCCTGAAAATGTGCTAAGTACTTTATAAATATAACCTCATTTGATTCTCACAATGACCCAAAGAGATGGGTACTTTTATTGTCCTTAAATTATACCTAGGGAAAATGAAGTAGACAGTCCTTAACTGACCTGTCCAGGCTCACACAGCTAGTAAGTATCTAAAGCTGAATTTCAATTAAGTTATTCCTGACTTTGGATCCAATTCTCTATCCACTGCCTCCTAGGAGACCTGTAATTGGGGTTAAGTGTCTTCTGCTTAATAAGCTACTGCTCCATCTATTGGGGACATAAATGTCCAGACTGGGGAAGGCAAAGAAGGAACCCTCCAGAATCCGGGCCAAAGGTGCTTCCCTGTCTAGCCTCCATCCCACCTGAAGCCCCTGTCTGGCCTCCATCTCACTTGAAGCCACAAGTCCTTAGGCGTTTATAAATGAAAGCCACATGTACCACAAAGCCAGGGTTCTACTCCCCCTACCACCTCCCATCCTGTAGAAAGAAAGGGCTACTACTTAGAACAGCCCACGTCTACACAAGGATCAGGCTCAAAAGCAAATTATTTTAACTTCCAAATTTCCCTTGAGCTTAATGCTAAAGGAGTTCCTACAGAAATCATATACACATACCTGCAGCTCTCCCCACAGAAATAAACACAGCTGCATTTACTAAATGGCAATAACTAGGTTTTGAATAAGCAGAGTAGTGTTTATTTCACTGTATGATGCTACATACATACAAAAGAAGAAAAATAAATCCAGGATCAATGAACTGTTAAGTTGATTTATTTAAATATGCGGTTATTGAATGAATGCACTTCATATGTTTGTTTAAATCTGTGAACATTTAGTGAACATCCAGTTTCTTTACATTGTTTTTACAGGTCCCTTTCTTCCCTCCCAAACACAAAATCTTTAAAACATTCAATGCAGCCAAAATTACAACCAGGAAATTTAAAATTAAGGTACCTACCAAAAGTAATCCTTTTATTGCACATCAACCCAGATACAAGATCAAGGAAAGCATATTGTTTTCTATGTACCACGAGGCTATTTTAATTTATTACTTTATTGACCAAAAAATGTTTTTGATGCACAGATTTCTGAAAATGAACTTACAAAAATAAATCTTTACTTGTCAAAGCACATGCCCTCCCAAAATACAGTTTCCATTCCTAGGGCAGCACTATAAAGAAACATCAAGGTTTTCCTCTGGTCACCTTACACACATTCTCAATCCATAGATGAAGTAAAGGAAAATTACTGGCTCCTTTCAAGAGTTAGCTAACCCTTAAAATCCCCCATTTAGTCCATCTGTCTCTGTTCTTGGATTGCTAAGATATACCTACACCTTGGGAAAATTCCAAAGGTAGAATAGACTTTTATATCAGAAAATTCATCCATCTACTCCACATTTATTATATACCTGCTCTGTGAAAAGCACTATGCACAATCCTGATATTTACTACCTTTGTACTGAACCTTGAGTTCGGAAGACAAGAGTACAAAATGTGCCTCAGATGCTCACTAATTGTGTGACTATAGGAAAAGTCACTTTGCCTGTCTTCCTCAGTTTACTAATCAATGAAGTAATAATAATAATAATTCCATTTGTTTCATTTTATGGGGGGTTTTTTTGGTGCCTAAAATGCCTAAAATGAAAATATATTTTGTATAACTTCACATATATAATTAATATCAAATTGTATGCCTTCTCAAGGAAGGAAAGAAGAGGAGAATTTAGAAATCAAAATTTTTTAATTACATATAATTTACATATAACTCGAATATATTTTATATAATATATTATAATTAACAATAATAATAAATAAAATAATTGTATTAAAGATATTATTTTTTAAATCACACTTGACTCTATTTCCCTGAGAGTCACATACAAGAAAACATTCTACTCTGCTTACCCTCCCTGCCTACCCTCAGTCAGGATTCTGGTTGTGAGTACCCCTAAGACATTTTCTTCTACAATTATTTCTTGCAACTTCTGTCATTTCTCTGCTTGTCTCTAAGAAATTTCAAACACCAAAAGAATTTTCTATTTTCTAAAACCAAAGATAAGTTTAAATTCAGAAAAGAAAATGAGATAGGGCTGAAAGAATGTTCTTTTCCAACTTTCTTCCATGCCTTTGCAAAAGCTGGTGGTCCCCATGCTGACCAAGTACATCATCCTCCCCTTCTCAGTAAACTCCAGTGGATCCCTATAACCTCAAGGATTAACTCCATAATGCTGTGGTTGACATCCAAGTCCCCTCATAACCTAGTCTCCCATCTACCTTTCTAGTTTTCTTACAACTTACTCCTCAACACATAATTTTTTATCCAATGGCCTCCCAGCTGTTCCACTACAGCCATCTTCTCTGACTGTCCCCCCAAATTCCCCTCTTCAATTCTAAATTCTGACTTCCCTGACTTCCTTTAAGTTCCAATTAAAATTCCAATTTTATAAAAACGCTTTCCTAATTCCTCTTAACTATAGTACCTTCCTTCTGTTAATTAATTATTCTCTATTAATCCTTCATATAGTTTGCATCTAAGTATTTGCTTGTGATCTCCCCGATTAGACTGCACTTAGGGGCAAGAATTTTTTCCCCCAATAGTATTTTATTTTTCCAAATACATGTAAAATTAATTCTCGATATTGTTTTTTAAGATTTTGTGTTCCAAATTTTTCTCCCTCTGTCACTTACTTCCCTGTTCCTCAAGATGACAAGCAATCTGATAGGTTAAATTTTCATAATCCTTTTAACATATTTTCATATTAGTCATGTTGTGCAAGTAAAATCAGACCAAAAGGGGAAAAAAACCACAAAAGGAAAAAAGAACCAAAAAAAAGGTAAAAATACTATGCTTCAATGTTTATTCAGTCTCCGTAGTTCTCTCTCTAGATGCAGATGGCATTTTCCATCCAGAGTCTATTGGAATTGTCTTGAATCACTGCATTGCTGAGAAGAGCCAGATTCATCACAGTTGGCTTTCATATAATAAAAGCACTCTTTTTTGCCTCTTTTTGCATCCTCAGTGCTTAGCAGAATGCCTGGCACATAGTAGGAGCCTAATAAATGTTTCCTGACTGATTGAATAATTGAATGCTTTCTCTCATTCCTACCTTCCCTTAAAACAGAGTGCGTCATTGAAACCCTTCATGATTCCCCCCAAATTGTTACTGTTTTCCCCCCAGCTATTCCGAATTTACATGTATATAGTGACCCCACCCCCTAAAATATAAGCATCCCAAAGGCAAGGGTAGTTGCACAGATTTAGAGCTGGAAGGGATTTGAAAGTTTATCTAATCCAATCCCTCACCATTTTACAGATGAGAAAATGAAGATCCAGAAAGTTTTTCTGCCCCAGGATTTTGCCTAAGGAAAGGTCACACAGGTAATAAGGGGCAGACTGTAATGCAGATTCTCCGGTGTCAAAAATGCAGCACTACTTGATGTTGTATTTTTCTCTCAAAAATACACTGCCTTGCACACAGTAACTGAAATGAATTGAACTTCCCCTCAGGAAATATGCATCTCCCAACAGCATACTGAGGCACTGGAAAAGCTGTAAGACTTTCTGCCGCTGTGACCTTTATCCCCTCCCCCATCAGGCACTTGAGCCTCCATGCCTGTGCCAGGCTTTCCCCTCTGAGCTCTTCTGGGAATATTCTCTCCGTCTGGCACATGGACACTTTAGCTCTGACTTACTAGCAACAATTCAGGCATCCCACTGCAGTCTCTAAATTCTCATCCCCACAGCCGCACCTACCCTTCAGACAAAGGAAATTTGCCGTTGTTTTTTGGAGAGGTGGGTATGGAACATCAAACATTCTGGCACAGAATACTGCGCTCCCACAGAAGAAAAAAAAACACACTTTAAATATACACACGAAGGCATATACAACCCAGTTAATGGTAGAAGTTACCATGGGAATGGTGTCTGGCAATATGTAATCTCTGCCAGGTGCAAGATGCTAATATTAAATGGTGGAGACATAAAGATATTTGGTCTTACATCACTAGGACCTCCACAATGTATAAACTTTAAAAACCTAATTGGGTTTTAATCAGTCGATAAGTACTCATCAAACACCTACTACATGTCACGCAATATACTGTATCTCTTACTCTTTCATACCAATAGAGCTTATGTAGTTGCCCAGCTTCTTAAACTGTGGATTGAAACCCCTTGTAGGGTCTCATAACTAAACGAATGTGGGGGTTGTGGAATTGTGATTTATTATAAGTAAATGTTTGATTTGCATACCTATTTTATATACCTACATACCCAGAGTCATGTAAAAATTTCTCAGGTGAAAAGGGATCAACAGTGGAAAAAGCTTAAGAAGCTCTGATATAGAGCACCAGGGTCTTTCTTGATGACCCACTTCTGATGATCCAAAATGCTACCCCTGAATGAAACCAGGTAGATATTCAGAATATGTAAAAGTTGAGGTCCAAACAGGAAGAAATGTAGAGAATATCTCATGAGCAATAGAGCTTACAGCTGACCAAGATAAATCATCAAGAAGTCAGCAGTGGGAAGCTTGAGATCCACCAGTTCATCTGGTACATTCTTTAATGTCAAATACTCATTGGATAATAGAAGGCAGGGAACGCAGATCCTAGTAGAATTTCTTTATTATACTTCATGCCAGAAGAAAGCCACTAGAAGTAATATTGTTCTCTTCACTCTCCCTGGAAGTTGTGAGAGATTTGAAGGTAAATCATCAGGAGGTAACTAGGGGCTGGATGTGGGGTCAAGAAAACCCAAATTCATATGCCCAATGGACTATGAAACTATTAATACACTTTGATCCAGAAATATAACTACTACATCTGAATCCCAAAGAGATCATAAAAAAGGGAAAAGGATCCACATGTACAAAAATATTTAGAGCAGTTCTTTTTGTAGTGGCAAAGAATTGGAAATTGAGAGGATTCCCATCCATTGGGGAATGGCTGAACAAGTTTTATTATATGAATGTTATGGTAAACTATTGTGCTATGACAGATTTCAGAAAACATGAAAGAACTTACATAAACTAATGTTGAGTGAAGTGAATAGAACCAGAAAAACATTGTATACACTAACAGCAACATTGTGTAATGGTCAACTATGATAAACTTAACTCTTCTCAGCAATATGATAATCTAAAACAATTCCAAAAGAATGGAAAAGCCATCCATATCCAGAGAAAGAACTATGGAGTCTGAATACAGATCAAAGCATACTACTTTCACTTTTTTGTTTCTTCTTTCTCATGGGCTTTCCCTTTTGTTCTGATTCTTCTTTCACAACATGCCTAATGTGGAAATATGTTTAGTAAAATCGTACATATATAATCTATATTAGATTGCTTGTTCTCTTGGAGAGGGAAAGGGAAAAAAATGGAGAGAGAAAAATTTGGAACTCAAAATCTTACAAAAATTAATGTTGAAAACTATCTTTACATTCAACTGGAAAAAAATACTAAGAGAAAGGAAGGGAGGAAGAAAGAGAGGAAGGGAGGGAGGGAGGAAGAAAACCTAAATTCAGATCCTTACTAGTTACCAGGCAAATCATTTGTTTTTTATTTGCCTCAATAATAATTGTACTTACCTCCCAAGGATATTGTAGGAATCAAATGGGATGATGTTTATAAAAAGCATTATGCAAATCTTAAAGTATTTCACAAATGCTATTATCAACAAGAAAAGGAAATTGCAGTACAGTAGAAAATCAGAGGTTGGTGATGAAATATCCTTTGGAAAGTAAATTTCTAGCCTAAATGCCATCTCTGTGACTTTGCAAGGCTGTCCTCCATGCCTTGAAAGCTTTCCTTTCTTCATTGCTACCTCTTAGAATCTCTAGAATCAGCTCGCCACTTTCTCTAAGTGGTCTCTTGACCCCACCAGGTTCTCCCTCCTGAAAATTACCTTATATTTATTTTGTCTTTATTTATACAGGCTGTCTCTTCCAATAAAATATAGGTTTGTTGATGGAAGGAATTATTTCTTTTTTTGACTTTGTATTTCTAGCAAACCCATACATAACAAAGACTTGCTGATTGACTGATTCTATAATCCTTGCCTTTTCCATCATTCGGGAAACTCAGATCATACCAATGTTTTTAAAAAGAAGGCAAAATAAAACATCAGCTTGTTTGTTGAAAACATTTTCTTGAAAGAGAAGAAATTATCAGGTTTCACAATTACTTGGTGCAACAGAAGTGATACAGGAGATCATTAGGAAAAAGCCCATTTCCTTCAGCTGGCTTGGCTAGGGCATCTGGAAATTGTTTCTTATTTGAGTGATAATGGTCTTTCTTGACTAATGCTTTTTTCCACAGGACTTGTATAATTTTCTTAGGACTAAGGTTCCTTTACTTCTTTCATGGAGAATAAATACAAGTATCCAAAACATGAAATGAGGCTCAATATGTGGCATTCACCAACATAACTTAGAAGCTATCTGGACCCTTTTCTAGAAATGCCAGAAACTGGTTGTAATTTAGTTTTATCTAATCTTATTACTTTCTTACCCACCATCAAAAAAAACAGAAAAAAAAATGATACTTTACTGTTTCTGAATAGGTTTTCTTCTTTTCCTCCCAGCATACATACACTCTCCTGGTGGAATCATTGTTTTTGTCCCTGGAACAGAAAAGCGCAAATGAGCCAATTTCTTTGCAAAACATCAAAAATTTCACAAATCAACAAAAGCAAGAAAATCATGGTAATCCACCATTTTGTTTACCAGAAAAAACTCTAGCTTTGAGTTCAAGTGCTGCCCCTAAGGGACAGTGACTAGCTGTGTGACTTAGAAAGTTTCATAACACACAACACTTAACTCAAAACACCTGAATACTTAGTTTACATTTGATTTTTATGTTTAAGAGGTTCATCTTCTTTTCTGAAAAGTTCAGGAGATGAGAACAGATGATCTCTGAGGTACCTTAAAGTTCTGGATCTTATGATCCTACTCTTTTTTTTTTTTTTTTTTTTTTTTAATAGCCTTTTATTTACAGGATATATACATGGGTAACTTTACAGCATTAACAATTGCCAAACCTCTTGTTCCAATTTTTCACCTCTAACCCCCCCCCCACCCCCTCCCCTAAATGGCAGGATGACCAGTAGATGTTAAATATATTAAAATATAACTTAGATACACAATAAGTATACATGACCAAAACATTATTTTGCTGTACAAAAAGAATCAGACTCTGAATTATTGTACAATTAGCTTGTGAAGGAAATCAAAGATGCAGGTGTGCATAAATATAGGGATTGGGAATTCAATGTAATGGTTTTTAGTCATCTCCCAGAGTTCTTTCTCTGGGTATAGCTAGCAGTTCATTACTGCTCCATTAGAAATGATTTGGTTGATCTCGTTGCTGAGGATGGCCTGATCCATCAGAACTGGTCATCATCTAGTATTGTTGTTGAAGTATATAATGATCTCCTGGTCCTGCTCATTTCACTCAGCATCAGTTCATGTAAGTCTCTCCAGGCCTTTCTGAAATCATCCTGTTGGTCATTTCTTACAGAACAGTAATATTCCATAATTTTCATATACCACAATTTATTCAGCCATTCTCCAACTGATGGACATCCATTCAGTTTCCAGTTTCTAGCCACTACAAAAAGGGCTGCCACAAACATTCGTGCACATACAGGTCTCTTTCCCTTCTTTATAATCTCTTTGGGATATAATCCCAGTAGTAACACTGCTGGATCAAAGGGTATGCACAGTTTGATAACTTTTTGAGCATAATTCCAAACTACTCTCCAAAATGGTTGGATTATGATCCTACTCTTAACCTTTAAGACCATTGTGTCATTTCTTCCTACAAATCTGGAAATAAATGTTTCCAGCTATTTTAAGAGACCAGCCTTTATACTCTTCACAATTTTGCCCTTTTTCCTTCTATCTCAAAGTGTTGTGAATAAGGCTCTTTGCAAGTCATAACATGATACATAAGTGTGTTATTATTTTTGTTATTATTCTTTTATCATCCCCTCCTGTCCCACACTTGCTAACTCAATCTCTGAAGTTTCTGGAAATGACATCTGCATCTATGAATTTATCTACACCTTCATTTAAGTCCACAAGGAAATGTTCCAGGAAAAGTCAGCTGAGACACGCAGCCACCCACTTGCTTTTTGTCTGGGACAATACAATATTAATATAGACGTTGCCATTTTTACATCTCTATAGTTACACCATTCCTATCACAATGGACACAACCTCAGCACTTCCTTTCAATAAGTGGACTTCTGTTCCCACACAAATTGTAAAACCTCTGCTTTAAAGGGTTTCCCTACGTTGGGCTTCCTCTCTCATACCTTGGTAAGCTTTCCATCATTTTGCTCCTAAGGCTAGTTCTGAAGTAGATGAACATCTCAAACACAAAAATCAAAGGTAAACATACATTTATACAAATACACACACACTCCATCACCATCACTTATAGGCAAGGTAAATATGTCAATAAACTACTTTCCAGTTTGTCCCAAGTAAGATCAAAGTATTCAAGTGTCCTGAGTTAAGCGTTGCTTTGTGTTAATGCCTCAAGGCTGAAGTCTTTGTGGCTTCTCAGTAAGATGCCATTTACCTTCCTTTTTCTTCACAACTTTACATATCTTATGCACTATTTGTGAAGACTAGGAGACTATGAACCTTTTCTAATCAAAATCTGGCAATTTATCTTTAGGATCAAGTTTGATTTTAACCGACTATGGTGAAGGTGGGGGAGGGTGAAGGAAGCCTGAGATGAAGCGATATCTGTGCCAAAAATGTCAGCATGTTTCAAATCAGTCATTATGCCAGTGGACAAACTATAACAATGAAGATATTTATTCTGAATTTTTTAACTTGATGTCATAGAGGGCCACAAATTTTCTGTACCCATTTGGGAAAGTATGCACGCATCAAGAAAAGGATATGTATTTATATATCTAGAAGCATCATCTAACCTAACATGATTGCTCATAAAAATAAATCATAAAACTTTAGAGCTCTGAGTACTTAAAAAGCAATTAGTATTTTCCAAATAGGATCACAAAAAAAACTAGAGACTTAGAGGAATGGAACCCCAAAATCCTGGTCCAGCCGTATGACATACCCTTGAGATATTTTTTTCCCTTGGGGTGACTCAGACAGGATTTCATCCACCTAAGTAACTCCCTGTGTGGAAAATCCTTTCCCCTGGTGCAGCTACAACACACGTATAACTTAGAGCCTTGGAGTGTTACCTGGGGCATTGAGACATTAAGTAACTTGCCCACAGTTACATAACTAGTATGAGTCAGCAGTAGAGCTTAAATCCAGTTCTTTCTGACGCCAACGCCAGCTTTTAATCCACTATTCTGTAGTGTCTTTCATCCTCTGAATAAATGAAGTGATGTTTATGGGCAAAATAGAGAAAATGCGTGTTTGTTTCACACCCAAATATTATCATTATATTCTACATTTAAATGAAGTATTTCTAATTATTTCTAATTCATATTTAATGTTCTGAAAGATAAAACTACTATGGAAATTTTCTCATGGAACTCTAATTCTCATTGGGTAAAGTAATCATTTCTACTGATGAAATCTGGAGAATTATGATCTTGCCCTACTCGCTCATTTTAAAGACAGGAAACTGAGAGTTAGAATAGGTAATTAATTTGCCATAGTCATATAGCCAGTTATTGACATAGCTAAGACTACAACTTGAATCTCTCCTGCTCTTTTCTCTACACTACCATTACTTAAATATTTCTCTAAAATATTCTTTTATTTCTGTTAGCAGTCCAAATTAGAAGTGACATAAGAGGTCATGCAGCCCAAAGCTCTTACTTTACAGATAAAGAAACTGAGGAACAGAAAGGTTATATACTTTATCTGTGCTCACACAAGTAAAGAGTTAAGCCAGAATTCAAATGCAATGCCTTTTATTTCAAAGGCATCACTGTTTCCACTGCAACACATTATTTATTTTTTTAAATACTCTTTGGGTGTAGAATATGCTCATATAGCTTGTTAGTTATGTCCCAAAGGGATGAAGTTGAGTAAAATTTTTCATAAACAATTAAACTACGAATTTCATTTCAATTCTGGATAATTTGCTCCCATACTATGTAACTCTTTTCAACTCTGTGCTCCAAAAATGTTCTTTCCACCACTATCTATAACACATAGAAGTTTCATAGATGTCCTGGTAACAAACAATGAAGAAATCCCTAGAATAGCCTGCAGGACCGTCCCTATATATTGGGCTGACTCTTGCAATAAGCTCCGGAGCAAAAGTCTTTGAACCTTAATTGCAATTCAAAACAACAGGAATTTACTAAGTGCATACAGCATGTCAGATTCTTGGGTTATAATGAAAAGCAAAGCCAGTCCCTGATCTCCAGAAGCTCACAATCTAATTTGGGGGACACAACATGCAAACAATTACATATAAGACATATAAAAGATAAACTGCAGGACTCATCATTTAAACAAAAAGTCAATAGGAACTCTGCATCACCTCTACTTTTACCCACTAACAAAAAAAAAGTCACCCACCATGGTTAACTGAGCAGAACAGCAACTCCCAGTCAGTTTCAGAGGATTCATTAACATTAAAAGTATGTTGAATCTCTCTTAAGCAGGTCTAAAAGAGACCATTAAACCTAGTATTTCTTTGAAAGTTTGTATGCAATACTGACTTAATGGAGAATGAAACGTTTGTCCTTGAAGTTTCCATTGGATTTACATCAATTAATAAAATGATCTAGCAAGCTTCAAGTGTGATATTTCTCAGCTGTTTAGAGGCAGGTGAAAATATGTCCTATTGCATATATCCTAGTCAGCAGAGGCTGACAATACCTTAAAGCAGTGGTCCTCAAACTTTGTTGTCAATATCTTTATCCTATTAAAAATGATAGAGGATCTGTCCAAAGAGTTTTTATGTGGTTTACAGTTATAGATATTGATCACATTAAAAATAAAAACTAATTGTGAATTTGTAGACTCTCTGAAAGGATTTCAGAGATTCCCAGGATGCTCTGCACCAGACTTTGAGAACCACTGCCTTAAAGAGATATCTAGACCCAAACACTGCTATACCTTCACCTCCCTGTGTCCCAAAATGAGACTGAATAGTTTGAAAAATAATAAATAGCACAGTCTCTCTCTACCATACTCTGACTAGCCCAGGAGTATTTAAAATTCTTTTGTGTCAAGGACCCCTCCTTGCCAGTCTGATGAAATCTAGGAATCCCTTATCAGAAGGGTGTTTGGGGCATAAAATAAATTATAAAGGATTGCAAAGGAAACCAATAAAATACAGTTGCCAAAATATTAACGAAAAAAAAATGTTTAAGTTCACAGGCCCCGGGTTAAAAAGTTGCAAAGCAGGTGCCAGGTGCTAAGCCTCCACTGGTGAAATCCCAGCTCTGGCCAAGGATAAAAAACAAAACTTAACCTGCTTGGCTTCCCAGAATGTCTGCCTCCTTCCCCTCAGTCCAAGGCTGGCTGAAAGAAGGCCTCCTCCACCCAGTACATAAACCTTCAGAGGCATTCCGCTCTGTTGGCATGAACCCTGTCTCCCAATCACAGGCTTTGTGTGCAACTGGGCTTATTATCACCAGACTCAAAACAGCTGAGAAAATCACAATTGAAGTTGGCTAGATGACTTTTTTTTAATTGATGTAAACCCAGTGAAAACTTTTCAAGTACACAACTTTCATTCTCCATCAATCGGGTATTGCATGCAAACTTTCAAAAAAAAATACTAGGTTTTATTGTCCATTTTAAATTCCTGTGTATTTGTAACTCATCCATCTTTGTACAAAAGTGTAAACATGTATACACAGAGACACATTCATGTGTATTTATTAATATATATTTATTCCATATAATCATGTTTGTATATGTATACACCTATGTATATGTGTGTATATATAAATACATATATGTATATGTATTATGGGCAGCTAAACTGCACATTCAATACAGTACAGGCCCTGGAATCAGAAAGATTACTCCTGAATTCAAATGTGTGCTCAGATGCTTACTAGCTATATGATCCTGGGCAAATCACTTAATGATGTTTGCTTCAGTTTTCTCATACATAAAATGAACTGCAGAAGAAAATGGCAAACCACTTCGATATCTTTACTAAGAAAATCCAAAAGGGTCACAAAGTGTTGGATACAACTGAAAAATGGCAATATATGTATATGTTTATATATTGTGAACATAAACATACACATACATAGCTTTAATAGCTTAAAACTATACTAAGACTTGAGATACCTTCTATATATAATATGCCTTTCAGTTCATGCTGAGAACTGATACCAATGATACTATTCTTAATTCTATTTTTCAGGTGCCATTACAGATCTTCTTTTTTTTTTTTTTTTTTTTTTTTTTTTTTAATTACCATTCTTTTTTTTTTTTTTTTTTAGTATATTTTTTTTAATTTAATAGCCTTTTATTTACAGGATATATGCATGGGTAACTTTACAGCATTAACAATTGCCAAACCTCTTGTTCCAATTTTTCACCTCTTACCCCCACCCTCCCCTAGATGGCAGGATGACCAGTAGATGTTAAATATATTAAAATATAAATTAGATACACAATAAGTATACATGACCAAAACGTTATTTTGCTGTACAAAAAGAATCAGACTCTGAAATATTGTACAATTAGCTTGTGAAGGAAATCAAAAATGCAGGTGGGCATAAATATAGGGATTGGGAATTCAATGTAATGGTTTTTAGTCATCTCCCAGAGTTCTTTTTCTGGGCATAGCTGGTTCAGTTCATTACTGCTCCATTGGAAATGATTTGGATGATCTCGTTGCTGAGGATGGCCCATTACAGGTCTTCTAAGGAACAGTTTTAACTATGGAATAAAGTACAAGCAAGAGAAAATGAACTTTGAGGGGTTTTTTTTTCCTAAAAAGAGATAAAAATAAACCTGTAGATTCTTATTTTCTTTTGGCCAGGGGAAACAGGGCCTCTAACTCCTAAAAGAAGGCATCAGAGGATGAATATGTTAATAAGAGCCTGGCGGAAATACAATCCAGAAAACCCTATTTAATTGGCTATATGGCAGAGAGCAATCCAGGACAGTAAACTTGGAAGTAATTCATACAACCAGAGCTGCACAGGACTCATACCTCTTCTGTTTCCTCAGTTCCAAACTCCATGTGCTCCTTATATGCACCTTAAAAGAAATCTAACCTAAAACCAGAAACAATTTTTTTTTGTTCCCAAATCTGCAATATGTTTCCTAATTATCAGACTTGAATATAATTGCTATGGGGTGCAACAGGTTTTTTGCTACAATATTTGGACTTATAATCCATTAAAACTAATAGGAAATTATGTTTCTTCCCCCCCCCATTATTTTTAAATATAAATAAAGCTTTTTTAAAAAAAAAAAGTTTTAACATTATGCATCCTAGGAATAATATCCTAATTAGCCCAAGACCTCCTCAGATTGTGGATCATAAAATTGGGAGGGCATCCACTTCTTCGGAATTATCTGACCCTAAAATGTTTTAAGCTATATTTCTAAAATATCAAATTCCATTCTCTACCAGACACTGTTTTCTGACATGCTTTCACAGCAAGCACATCATATTCCTATGGAAAAGGAAGAATATCTTTCTCCATACAGCAATTGTTTGCTGAGCAATTCTTATGGATCACACATTCATGGGGTTAATTTGACTCCAAAATGATTTAATATATGTAAGGCACTTTGGAAATCTTGGCTATTAAAATGTTTGCTATTGTGTTCAATTGTTTTCGGTTTTATCAGACATTTCATGACTCCATTTGGGGTTTTCTTGGCAAAGATACTGGAGTGGTTTGCCATTTCCTCCTCTAACCTTTTTTTTTTTAACTGATGAGGAAACTGAGGCAAAAAAAAGTGACTTATGCAGGGTTACACTGCTAAGTACCTGAAGCCAGATTTAAACTCAGCCCCTGTTTGTTATTACTATTATTATTATAATCATCATCATAATCAGAAAGCTGCATAGGAAGCCTACTCACTCTAAGAACAACAAAAAATGAGAAAGGAGGAAGCTCAGGCCATGTGTAGGTAGTGAAAGTCTCTCCCTCAGTTACCTGGGAAGGTACCTGAAGAGAATGGAGGAGAGTATATGCCTGCCTCCTCCCCTGTACTTGAGAAATGTTTTCCCAAGAAGAGAGAGAACATTGTATATAATTCCCACTTTACTGGTGAAGAAACCACACCAAAAAGTTAAATACATAGTCCAAGGTCAGATGTTCATAGGTCTAGCTTGAGGGACCAAAGAGGCAGAGAGTTTAATTCCCTTAGATATTACAATTTTTAAAAATCAAGTTTAAATGATTTAGGCAAAGTGAAACAGGGAAAAAACATCAAAGGTGGGATTTGAATCCAGGTCCCCTGACTTCAGAGTTGGTACTATGGTTACCCAGCTAGCTAACTAAATGTCAGTTGATACTCAAATACAGATCTCCTGAATTCCAAGATCAGAGTTTTTGCCACTATTATACAATTATTCTATACTGCTTCTAGGTGCAAAGAAGGAAATAGCCCATCCCAGATCCAACTCTGTCTTCAACTTTGTTACCCACCACCACAGTATCCATACCAATACTAATAATGATATCCTAATCATCATGATTCTAAATAGAAAATGTTAATTATTAAATATGGGACATTATGCTTTCCTCACCATACTTTTATGGCGCATGAACTCCAAGTATTGTAAATATCATTTTATAAAAATTCAGAGGTACAGAGACTGAGTGCTTAACCTATCACGGTACAGTGTCACATAAAGAACTGAATGAATTTCTGATGATAGAATATTAAGTACTATGTCAAAAGATCAAGGAATCGGAAGCTTGTAGAGAACTTAAAGATGAAATTTTGATGATAGAATATTAAGTATCATGTCAAAAGATCAAGGAGTTGGAAGTTTATAGAGGCTTTAAAGATCATTTAATCTACCTGAGGTACATAAAGACTCAAGATCACAGTGATAATAGGTAGAAGAGCAAAGGATTTGAACTGGCATCTTTAAATCTACAAGAACAGCAGTAGGAAATGGATTCTATATAACACAGGCTGGTGAGTTCAGATAGAAAGTAACATTCTCTTCTGAAATCACCTGTAGTCATATCCTTGCTATTCAAGGACAAAAAGATAAAATAAAATAAGGCAGGTAAAGAGGCATTCATCTTAAATGTCCATCCTTCTCATAACAAAGGATAATCATCCAGGAGACTGTGCTAGGGAATCATCATTGGGGCACCTTCTTCTCCAGCTTTGCTCTAATGTGATTCATATTTCTTTTAGGATTACACTCCTATGGCCATTCACAGATCATACAAATATGAATGGTAGATTGATCAATAGAAATGTAAATAGATAAATATAGTGAAAAAGAAATTCAGCTCCAACAACCCTACCCATCCTTCCACCCCATGTATTAACAGGAATCAAGAGTTCATTTACTTTCTCATTTGGGAATAGAAATTAATAGAAACCCAAATCCACAGTTTTGAAAATAAGTTGAAACAGATTTTTTTTAACGTTGGAAAATAATCACATTTTCAAAAGTTATGTTTAGAGTTTATACAAAATGAGTTTTTGAAAAATAACTATTTTTGTCAAGTATAGTGAATTCATCCAAATTTCGGTATCGCTTATGATGTTTATTATACACAAGTGTTCATTCTTCAAATCTTCGATGCTGGAGTAGATAGGCATCTGTTAGAGCCTGGGATATTGGTAGGCTGTAAAGATATACTCACAATGAATACACAGACATTCCAGCTTTGAAAAAAGGTTTTTTTGTTTTGTTTTGTTTTGTTTTTGATGATCTAGTCTACTTTTTAATGGAGCTGCTCTACAGTGGTCCACAAATACTCTTATATTAAGAGCAGTTCTAGACAAAAAAATGGCGAAGTAGTTAGTCTCAATGTGTGTAAAGGAAATAACTCATTCCTGCGTCACTTGGCGTTTTAGGCTAATATCCCGAGACCCACCCTGTCCTGTAAATTCTCAGGGCATCTGAGATTTCCAATAATTTTTTAAATAGAAAAGAAAACCAGAAAAAAAATCATTTTTAAAATTCTGTCTCTTACGTGAATTTACATGGTCAGACTTCCTGAAGTGGAAACTTTGAAGGCCTTTTTACTTGAATTTGTTCATGCTCTGCTTTTCAACTAGGGTTATCTAAATCATACATCCAATGTCAAGGTGAGAAAATAGATAATATATAACAGTCTAGAGGCATTTGACACTTTTTCTCAACACTTACTAATAGTTACAAAAGATGTATCTTAAAAGCAGGTGGGAGAGCAAGGAAACCCAATCCGTGAAGACTTTTTTCAAGTCCTTGAGTACCAAATGCAAACTGTTAAACACCTCTATTTAAGTTCAAATGGCTTCCCAAGTTTGCTCAGATTTGTATAATCAGAGAATTATCTCCTCCATCTCCATTTCCCCAAGATTCAGTTTTACAAGTAGGGGAAAGAACTTTGAATTTGGAATCATGGAAGCACAAGATTACAAAGAGATCTCGAAAATCATCTCCAGGAATTTTTAAACTGGATTACATACTGCAGGTTTTTTTTTTTTTTAAATATATACTTTGATAACTATTTCAATATCATTTGTTTCTTTTGTAGCCCTATTTGTTTCATTTTACATATTTAAAAAGATTATTGTGAGAAGGGGTTACATAGTCTTCCCCAGACCGCGTTAGAGATACAAGACACGAAAAAGGCAAAGAAAAAAAAAAAAAACCTCCTGATCTGGGAATTCTTTACCCCTGCCTGCATTTTACAATAGTGGAAACTGAGACCTAGAGAGAGAGAGACAGGCAGACTTGTTCCCTGACTACCTTCAATAAGTCCGACTCTTTATTGCTGTAATTTGTCACAGGAAGGGGCCAGATGAGATGATCCGAAGAGCAGTAAGCGACTTAGGAAACTATTTCCCTTTTTTCCACCAAAACCTGTGCAGCATCCGAGGTAGCGGCAATGAGAGTTTATGACAGGAGGGAAGAGTGGAGACTGCGCTGCTCCGGGGCGAACTTCGCGCACCTCCTAGTCCCTAAGAGCGCAGGGGAGAGGAGGGAAGGAAGGGGCTTGCCCGGCTTCAGGCCCGGGAGAAGGTGGCACTTACCAGGTGATCGCTGGTTCAGGACTGCAGGAGTGCACCGGTTTCTCCCGCGACGAATCAAGCAGCGCCGGGAGCGGGGCAGCTCGCGCGCGGAGTGAAACGAAGGGCGCCCGGCCCGGCCGGGAGATCTCGCAGCGCGCCGGCCGACTGCAAGGACCCTGCTTGCATCTCCCGGGTAGCCAGGTCGCCGCGGCGGCTGCGAGCACGGGGATGACAAGCTCCCCGAGCTCCGCACGCGATCTTCCTTGGCTTCCCTCTTTCTTTGCCTCGCTCCCCCGCGCGATTCTACCCGAGCCGTGGGCGGCAGAGGGCGCGAGAGGGAAAGGCCCCGAGTAGCTCCCGCCCCGAGCCCCGCGCCCGGCCCCCAACCCCGCCCCTGCCCCCTCCAGCCGCACGCCTCCGGGCCGACGCCCCGGCTGCTTCTGCAGGGGAGCCCTTGGGGTCCCCACACCACCTGCCTCGGTCGCGTGGCACGAGCCGAGAGCTGGGAAGAGGGTTTGCGAGGCGAGTCCCTGAACAAAATTTGTCCCCGGGTCCTTTCTTCCTCTCAGCGCCCCAGAAACACCTTCCTTCTGCCCTGCCTAGCACCCCGACACCCTAATCCCTTGAGGACCCCCTCAACTCCTCTTCCCACCAACTACCCAGCAAGATCTATTAAATTATAAGAGAATATCAACTAACATCAAATTGCAGTTATGTAGTTTGAACGCGACAGATCCCTTTTCTTCTTGCTGCCTACAATCCAAGAGTAAGGTAGAAAGGAGTCCAGACGAGCTAATTCAAAGCAAAATTGTTCTGTGTTTTTTCAGGTCCCCCAACTCACTTTCAGGTCCTTACCAAAAGAAACAACTTCGGTGTCCTCAAGCCCATTTCCCCACGGTAACCCCATTCATTAAAATGTGCCTTGGGAGCTTTATTAGCTCCAACGTAGAAATAACTGCAGAACAGCTTAAAGTATTGTGTAGTTGAGATTTACCTGAATTTTAACAGTGATCAGTAATAATAAACGGATGAAACTCGAGTCACTGAAGTGTCAGATAGCCTTCTGGTAGAAAGGTTGAGGTGCATTCAGAAAGACTATGGAGATTGAATGTGGGATCACAACATAGTATTTTCATCTTTTTTTGTTGCTGTTTGATAGGTTTTTTTCTTCTTTCTCATTTTTTCCCTTTCTAATTTTTCTTGTGCAGCATGATAAATGTGGAAATATGTATAGAAGAACTATACACGTTTAATATATATTAGATTACTTGCTGTCTAGGGGAGGGGTGGTGAAAAGAGAAGGAGAAAAACTTGGAATACAGGGTTTTGCAAGGTGAGTGTTGAAAACTATCTGCATGTATTTTGCAAACAAAAAACTATTATAAAAAAGGAAGGAAGGAAGGAACGAAGATAGGGAGGGAGGGAGGAGGGACCTGGGACCTTCAAGATCATTCAAGGCACATCCTTAGAAGGGGTAGATAAGCTACCTGGTCTACTTCAACATTCCTCAAGGTGCAGGTCTTTACAACATCTATCTAGCCTCTGTTTGCACAATTGAAGTGAAGTGAAGCAATCTATACTATTATCCATCCTCTAGGTCTTGAATTGGGCAAGTCAAATTCAAGTGAAACTATAATACCATAAATAATAGAAACATTTCAAACAGAAACACAGGCAGTTACCACCAACATCCTGTTGTCTTGTCTCACTTATACTGCCTGTCTCATATCTCTCTTCTGAGATCATTAACTTTATTAACCAAGTCACACTTTTGGATCTATTTATTTGACTTATTTTCCCTCATCTAATCAGTCCTTTATTTTTCCCTTTTTTTGCTCCTGAAATTTAACTTTTTTCTTTCTAATTTTTTTGTAAGTCAGTTCCTTTTCTTATTTTTAGTTTATCCTAATTTTCCCTTCTTTTGCTGTTTCTGTGGATGGGCATATCTAAGGGTGTTTCTCAGTGTGTCCATGAGATAGCATGAGAATAGGGATATGTTCACACCTCTCTCTTAGAGACTCCAGGACATATCACCAGGCCTAGAGTCAGGAAGATCTAAGTTCAATAAGATTATGTGGTGATCAAATGTGATGGACTTGGCTCTTGTTAATAATGCAGTGATTCAAAGAAATTCCAAAAGACTTAAGATGGAAAATATTATCCCCATCCAAAAAGAGAACAATGGAAACTGAATGTAGATCAAAGCATAGCATCTTCATTTTTGTTGTTGTCATTTTTTTGCTTGCGTTTTTTTTTCTTTCTCATTTTTCCCTCTTTTGGTCTGATTTTTCTTGTACAACATGACAAATATGGAATTGCATATATTTAACCTATATCAGATTGCTTGATGCCTTGGGGAATGGGGAGGTAAAGGAGAGAGGGAGAAAAATTTGGAGCACAAAGTTTTACAAAAATGAATGTTGAAAACTATCATAACATATATTTGGAAAAGATCAAATACTTTTGAAACAAACAAAAAAAAAGATCTGAGTTCAAATTCAGCCTCAGGCTTTTACTAACTGTGTAAGCCTAGGCAAATCACAATCTCTACCTCAGTTTCCTTATCTGTAAAATAGGGATAATAATAGTACCTAACTCCTAAAGCTGTCAGAAAGATCAAATGAGAATAATTGTAAAGTGCCTAGTACATAGTAAGTAATATATAAATATTAATCATTATTATTATTACATCTGAATGGAAATGTTTTTAGGTAAAGGAGCTAATTTTCCCTTATCTACTTTAGAAGATTAATCTGTCAAAGTCAGATTTTTTAAAGTACTTTGTAAAGTATATTTGTAAAGTACTATGACATACAGGGATCATTTTATGTAAATTTTCTAGCTCTTTCGCAATGCCTTACACAAATCTCCTCTGCTACAGGTTCTTAAGAAATAGGATTTTAGGATTTAGAACTATAAGAATCTTTAATGATCAACTAACCAACCTCCTCATTTTACAGATGGGGAATTAAAACTTAGAAAAGTTAAGTAATTGTCCATATCATACAATTAGTAAGTGGCAGAGAGATGATTAGAACCCAGGTCCCTTGATTCTTCATTCAGCTTTCTTTCCACTACCCATACTCATGTCTACAGAAGAAATAAATGGATGAATGAATGAATAAAAGATGAAAAGAACATGCAATCAAATGTAAAGGGCTAAAACTCTGAATAGGTGGACTTAAATCAGACAACCAAGCATTTAAGGCTAATTACCTATTGGACAATAACTCTATTAGCATGTTTGGAATTTCTCTTCTCACAGTTAATGCTAGCTCAATGCTTGGGGTTAAGAGAATTGTAAGGAGGGATTAGGGAGGAGGTGGAGTGAGAAGAGCCAGAGTCACTTTGGAAGAGGATGAGGAGAAGGGAGGTTGATAGAGAGTTTGTGGCAGTTTTGTCCATCCCCTTTACTTCTCCCCCTTAAAGACCAAGGACTTTTGCTTATCCTGACTCCGGCTGATTCTGAAGTCTCCAAGGAGCTAGCCCAGACTTCACAATCAAAGATGAATACGAGTAGTATAAATCTGTAAAAATAAAGGTAATAATAATTGCTCATATTTCTATACTGCTTTAAAGTTTTACATGTGTAAGAGTAACTACTTCACATCCTTCAACCCCCAATTAATATAATTAATAAAATGCTAAATTATATATATATATATATATATATATATATATATATATATATATATATCTTTGTCAGCTGAGAATGTGTTTTTCATTGAGTTATAAAATGAATTAGTTAAAGGTGTAAACTAGATGTGCACAAACCTGGGCACCTATTGAATCAGTCATTTGTAGGTATAAACTAGGTACAAACAAATAATTTTTTAAAAATAAAGTTCATTTTTTCATTTAACCAAAATCCACATTTTTTCTTTTACTCCTCTTCCAAACATTGAAAAAGAAAAGAAAACAAAGCCCTTGTAACAAATATGGGTAGTTAAGTAAAACAAATTCATGTATTGGCCATGTCAAATATCTATACCAATATCTATCTATATATCTATTATATATGTAATAGATAGATTAGATAGATAGATATACATATATATAATCTTGAAAATTACACTTTGAGCCCACCAACTCTATCAGAAAAGGAATAACATGTTTCATCATGTGACTTCTGGAATCTGGTTGGTCATTGAATAGAACAGAGTTCCTGTGTCTTTCAAAATTGCTTGTTTTTACAGTATTGTTATTATTGTATAAACTGTTCTCCTGGCTTTACTGATTTTACTAGTAGTTCCTCCATGTCTTCCAGGTTTCTCTGAAACAATCATCTTCATCATTTCTTATAGCATAACAATATTCTATCATATTCAAATATTATAACTTCTTCATCCATTCCTAAATGATGGGTACCCTTTAGTTTCCAGTTCTTTGCTACCACAAAAAGTGCTGCTATAAGAATTTTAATACATAGAGATTTTTTTCCTTTAAAAAGAAAAATCTCCTTGGGAGTAGAGATGTATTAGTGGTATCATTGAATCAAAGGGCATTTGCAGTTTAATAACTTTTATGTCATATTGCTTTCTGGAATAGCTAGACTAATTCACAATTTCAGCAATAGCTACCACTTTTCCCATAGACCTTCCACCATTTGTCATTTAAAAACTCAGTTTCAGAGGACTGAAGCGCTTCTAGCTATTGGGATAAACTAGATAACTTTCGAAGAAATCGGATGCTACATAGGAAATATATTGAACTTGGTCTAAAGAATTAGACATATCTCTGGGTCTGTCTCCCCCTTCCTCCCCCAAAAAAAAGGATTCTAGCAGCAAGTAAAGTCAAGCTGTACTAATATTTTGACTTGAAAAGACAGACCCTTTGCATTGTATCAGAAGGGAAGAGCAGAGCCCAGAAGGAATATCACATCTTGCTGAGTCCATTACCAGAGGATCATCTTATGAACTTTGAAGGATTAGAAGTCTTGAACTTCCCATTGGAAATGGTAGCCATGTCTCAGGACAGAAGTGGCCCAAGGGCTAATGAAACATACCTTTAACACTGGTGACCCCTTTGCAAAGGAAAGAAAATCAGCTGTTCTCTAGGTACCCAACCTTCCATTGTGAATGGGGGTTGGGAGAGTGAGCCCACAAAAAGTTTTCACATACATTACTTCTTTCAATTCTCAGAAAAACCCAGTGAAATAGGAGGTATTATTTACCAATGAGGAAACTGAAATTCAATGTATCTGAGGGAAGTGGTAGGGTTGGGTAGGGGAGGGTTGTCATACCGCTAGCAAGTATTTCAGGTAAGATTTGAATCCAAGTCCACTTGATTTAGAGTCCAAAGTTTTATCTACTAAGTCATAAGGCACAAAATGAATTGAGGTTTATGAAAGATTTACTTTCTTTTTTGATCTGATTTTTCAGCAAGAGAATTGTATAAATATGTTTATACATATTGGATTTAACATTTTATTTTACATTTTATATTTATATTTTAACATATTTAACTCATATTGTATTGCTTGCCATCTAGAGGAGCGGGGAAAGGAGGGGAAAACCTGAAACACAAGGCTATGCAAGGGTCAGTGTTATCAAATTATCTGTACATATGTTTTTAAAATAAAAGGCTTTAAAAAAAAACAATGCTATTTTAGTTCTGTTCAGACCATCAATTATAAGTTATAGGCTCATTTAAAAGGCCCATATATTTCTCACTACTATTTCAGTATTCACTACCATAATTCTCCATTTTGCCCCAGAAACCTTTTTATCCTGGAACAATAAACCCTGCAGTTCACACCTTGGAAGTGTTTTTGCTCCTGAGATTCCTCCCTGTCGTTGGATGGTTCTTGCAGAGCTTCCAGTAGAGAGGTAGACTTATAGTTCAGCCATTTCTTAATTTCTAATCAGACTCTGCTCCTTCATACTCCAATGCTAATCATCATCTTTCTCTTCTCTCTCCCTTTCAGTTTCCTTTATACTTTGCTTTTCTAATTAGACCACGAGTTCCTCCAGGACAGAGGCTATTTTTGTTTATATTTGTATTTTCAGTGCTTAGCACAGTGCCTTGCACATCTAAGAGCTAAGTAAATGCTTTTGATTGATTAACTGAAGAGCAAAAAATTGTCTAATTTTAACAAGTCACAGAAACATAGCAGAACAGTGTGTCTTCATCTCTTAAAAGGAGAATGGTATTCAAAATGGGAAGAGTATTATAAGTGCCATCAAAAGGGACTTGAAGTCTGAGGTATGTAATAAGATATGAAGAAAGTATCCATGCTTTCATTTTCCTTTCAAGTCTTGTTTCAAACATTCCCTTTCTTCAAACATTCCCTTTCTCAAACTCTCTGTAGAATTCAAATTTGCTTTCTAGCTGTACCCTTTACACAACACTCCATCTCCTGTCTCCCTGCCTTATTGCAAGTGATCTCTTATGTGTATATATTTATGTGTGTGTGTATATTTATATATATATATATATATATATATATATATATATAAATATACACACATATATATATAGTTTTACAAACATGATTAAAATTTTATTTTTCACATTTTATTTTTATAAAAGAAGAAAAGAGTTAAGGTTGCAATTCTATTTCTACTTCTGGCTGTATGATCTATTACTGTTCCAGATTATCTTTGGGAATTGAAAAAACAAGAATTTATATTATTATTTGTGGATAACCATGGGCAATGGAGCATGAAATATCAGCAACAGACATAGGTGGCCCACTCTAAAGAGGGCATTATAAACTTCTAGAAGTCAGAGGCCATGTCTTATTTATCTTTAACTTCCCCACAAAACCTAGTATACTGCTCTGCACATAGTAAGAACTCAATAAATATTTGCTAAATCAATGAACCAGAAACTAAAGTGCTGTGGCATAATGAAAAGGCTATTGGAGCTGGGGTTACCAGATTCAAATTTTAGCTCCAATTCCACTAACAAGCTATGATATTTACAGATTCTAAGAGTTAGGAGAAACCCCAGAGGCCATTTTGTCCAACTTGAATATCAAAGTCCTTTACAAATTCTTGAAAAGTAGGTAGGTCTTCTGTTGAAAGACATCTAGAGGTGAGGAATCTTTCTCAGGTATCGCATTATACCCTAAAATTTTCCCTCCTCTTATAATCTAAAATGAATAATTATTTCTGCTTTACTCCAATCGGTCTTCTCCAGGATAAACATTCCCAGTTCCTTCAATCAATAATCCTATGAAATAGTTCAAGTTCAGAGTGGTGGCCTGGAAGGAAGGAAGGAAAGAAAGAAAGGAAGGGAGGGAGGGAGGAAGGATAGGAAGGAAAGGAAAGAAAGAAAGAAGGAAAGAAAGGAAGGAAGGAAGGAAGGAAGGAAGGAAGGAAGGAAGGAAGAAAACAACTCTAAACTAGTGAAGGATAAGCTACTTCAATCATGGGTTATTAATATTGATCAGATTTTTTTTTCTACACTTCCTTTTTCTTTGTAAATAAAGAAGTAAGAGGAAGAAAAGAAAAGGTATGAAGGGTTATGATGAAAGGAAATACACAGTTAGCAATTAAAACAGTAAATATGAATGGAATATGAACTCTTTCCTAAAATGGAAAATAGAATTAGTTTAAAAAAAAAATCTAACAATAAATTGTTTATGAGACACATTTAAAACAAAAATTTACAAAGAGTTAGAATAAAGAACTGGACAAAACATTATGCTTTGAATGAATTTTTAAAAGCAGGCATACATGTGGGGGAGAAGGTGAGGAGAAAAAGGGGAAAATTGGAACAAAAGGTTCAGCAATTATCAATGCTGAAAAAAATTACCAATGCGTATATCTTATAAATAAAAAGCTATAAAAAAATAAAATAAATAAATAAAAAGCAGACATAGCAATCTTAGACATTAAACATGTACAGCTAAAAGAAATAAATAAGGAAATTACATTATCCTTAAAGGCATTATAAACAATTAAATTCTATTAGTATTTTAATATGCATGCACATATATTTCTACATGTGTATAAGTATTCTCTATAGTCACTAAATGGCATGGTTTTAAAGCAACTGAAAGAAAAATTATTCAAATTACCAAAATAGTTAAATTATTTTTTAAAAAATTTTATTAAAACTTTTTATTTTCAAAAACGTATGCATGGATAATTTTTTGACATTGACCCTTACAAAACCTTGTTTTCCTACCCCCTCCCCTAGATGTCAAGTAATCCAATATATGTTAAACATGTTTAAAATATGCTAAATTCAATATATGTATACATATTTATGTACAAGAAAAACCAGATCAAAAAGGAAAAAAATGAGAAAGAAAACAAAATGCAAGCAAACAACAACAAAAAGCATGAAACTTCTGTTATAATCAATCCTCAGTTCCCACAGTCCTCACTCTGGGTATAGATGGCTCTTTTCATCACAAGATCACAAAAAAGTTAAATTATAATAGTGTCCTTTTCAGACCTAGACAAATCTAACAAAAAATAAAAAAGATGGTAAAGGACTTAAATACAACTTTTAAAAAGTTGAATAGGATAGATTGCTGGTGATTAGGGAACAGAAAATTAAAGGAAATATTTACATTTTTACATATCATAGAGATATAAATGTATTACATGAACAACTAAGACATGTAAATATATAGGAACAGGTAAGTAGCAGAGTAAATATCTAGTCTCAGATACTGTGTGACCCTGAGCCAGTCACTTCATCCCATTTCCCTGAGCTTCCTCATCTGCAAAAGGAACTGAAAAATGAAATGGCAAATCATTCCAGTTTCTCCCAAGAAAACTTGGGTCACAGTCACACACACACCACACATACACATACACACACACACACACACACACACACACACACACATCTACATCTATCTATCTTAATTGTTCATGCAAAAGAATAAGAATAGGTATTAGATCGTGAGATTCCATAATTCAATGCAAGTCTGCATTTTTTATGCAACTTAACATTCTTAGGGAGTTACCTGGAGCAGAAGCATCAAACATAAGATCCAAGGGATCCATGCTGCTCACAACACTTTCAAGTGCAGTTTGAACCAGATTAAAAAATAGTTGGGAAATGTTTAACAAAAAAAAAATAAAATAAATAAAATACAATAGAACCTTCATACCATTAATATGTAGTTTTTTTAATTAACATACCCTCATGGATCTTTATGTCCAATTTAGTGACTCCAATTTCCAATTAAATTTGACACCAGCAGCAGAGTATTTAGAAGTAAAGTGACTTGCCTGGAGTCACAAAGGCAGTATGTGTTAGAGGAAAGACTGGAAACAAGTCTTTCCTGGCTTCAGGATCTGTTCTTTATCCACTATGTGCCATTCTGCTTGTATGCATCTTGACAAAAATTGTGTGCTGGAGCATAAAAGTCTCAAAAAGAAATATAGAAATATAAAATATTAAAAGAGATTCTCTATTGCCTATATTGTTGGTAGTGTCCATTTATTTTCAATCATACCCAATTTTGTGATCTTATTTGAGGTTTTCTTGGCAAAGATACTGGAGTAGTTTGCCATTTCCTTCTCCAATTCATTTTTACAGATGAGGAACTGAGGCAGACAGGATAAAGTGTTGCCTAAAAAAATACAACTTTTAATTAATAAAAAGTTTTTGAAGAATCAAATTTAAGTGAAGGATCCTAAAGAACTGGTAGTTCAAAGAACAAATCATAAAAAAAATACATACATAATTTCATTTAAGAAAATGAGACAACATTGCAAAATTTGTGGAATAAAGTTAAAACAATCCTTAGGGGAAAAAATTTTTTTATCTCTAACCACTATCATCAAAAATAGAGAAAAGAATGAATGAATTAATGAATTGAGCAAAAATTTAGAAAAGCAGTAAATCAAAAAAAACAGCAGTAAATAAAAAAAAACACATGGAAATTTTTAAAATCAAAGAAGAAAGAAAGTTAAAAATTTTTTTTAATATTGAATTTTTTAATAAAACTGGAAGCTGTTTTCCCCCAAAAGAGAAAATGTTAGCTAATCTGATTTTTAAAAGGAAAAGCAAACTGCCTATCTAAAAAATGAAATATAACAATTCACAAAAGGAAGAGAAAATAAAGAAATTTGTATAAAATTTTTTCATTTCATTAAAAAAATACCCATTTTTAACAAAAACATTAAAAAGCATATATATATATATATAACTGGATCAGGGGAAAAAAATGAATTAATCATAAAGTAATTCCCAAAGAAATCAATACCAAGTGTTGTCACAGTTAAATTCTATCAAACTTTCAATAAATAATTAATTCCAATATTAAATAATTTGAAACAATCAGGGGAAAAGGGATCCTACCAAACTTCTATAAGTAGATAGAAATCAATAACTTCAATGAGTCTTCAGGCTCTGAGTCAAATCTTGTATAAGAAAAATTTGGAGAAAGATTAAACATTCACCTGCTTGTTGACTCACCCTTAGTCAAGATGGTTAAACTCAATAACCACAATACCTTTCTTTCTTCTTGTAAGAGAAACATGAATGCCTGTGAACTCTCCACAGCGTGTTGTGGTTCATAGAATGTTGCTTTTTCATAATGTACTGAATCGGTTATTTCATCTTTTTTTCTTAGAATCTGTAATCAAGGGACCTCTCCATCTGAATTCCTGCTGCCCTCTCATTTGTCACCTATCATATAATGGGATGAGATGCAACATGATGGAGTGGATACAGGGATAGTTTTGGAGTCTGGAAAACTAGTATACTCCACAGTGCCTAAAAAGTCCCTACATATAGTAGATAACTTTAAAAAAAAAAAAAAGTGATTTATTTACATTGCTGTAAAGGGATTATGTGACCATCCACAAGAGTACTTGTTTTTCATTAGCATTTAAAAGATTTGCCAATCAATCAGCATGCTATATCTGGGAGAGCCACTAGATGGGGCTCCAAATTCGAAGTTATCAATCTGTTTAAATGTTGAAATGAGGGTGAACTCAAAGTTTGGTTTAAGTCCTAAGTCTTTTTTCAGTCATTCTGCACACCCATTGATGTAACCTGTCCAGTTCTTGTAACTCCCAGTCTGTCTTTATGCTGCTAGACAGCCTACATTTGAATTAATCTGAGGATATGATTTAATACCATAAAAATTCCTCATTCTCTTGATTTGTTTTGTCCCCATTCATAGAGAATTTTTATTTTTTCCCCTTATCAGGATGACCTAGAAATTATTATTCACTCACATATAGATTAATATACATTTTGCTGCAGTGAAATGATGGTAAAAGAAAGCACAAATTTTAAAACTTACAAGTGACTGAACATAGCCACAACAAATAAGGGCAAAAACAGACAATACATACATACATACACACATGTGGACATTTGTTGTGGCTATGTTCATACATATATATATATATAATAGATTTCTTAAACTATCTCCTCCCCTACTCTGTTTTCTAGTTATCACAGGTATATTTGAACCCCTTTTTATGGAAGTTGTATTCAGTGAAGCTAAGGTGGCACACTGGATAAGAGTATAGGGCCTGAAATCAGAAGGACCTGAATTCAAATTCAACCTCACTTACTAGCTGTGTGACCCTGATCCCTTAACCCTGTTTACCTCAGTCTCCTGATCTGAAGAAAGAGCAGAAAGAAATGACAAATCACTCTAGTATCTTTGCCAAGATACTAGATATTCTGTGATCCCCTAAAATGGGGATCACATGACATAACTGAAATGACTGAACAACATATAGTAAAAAAAAAAATTCTCATGAGAGAAGGAAAAAATTGCATTATTCTCTTTGAAAAGTTATGTTTCACATGTATTTCTACCATGTTTAATATATATATATTGGACTACTTGCCATCCAGGGGAGGGGGTGGGGAAAGGGGGGGGGGGGAATTGGAACACAAGGTTTTACAAGGTTAATGTTGAAGAATTATCCATGCATATGTTTTGAAAATAGCTTGAAAGAGAGAGACAGAGAGACAGAGAAAGGGAGAGAGGGAAGGAAGGAAGGAAGGAAGGAAGGAAGGAAGGAAGGAAGGAAGGAAGGAAGGAAGGAAGGAAGGAAGGAAGGGGAGAGAGAGACAGGGAGAGACAAAGACAGAGAGGGAGAGAGAGAGAGAGAGAGAGAGAGAGAGAGAGAGAAATTATGTTTCAGAAATCCTAGGCAGTTTCCTCCCAGTCAGTGAGATCCAAAAGACTGATGCTGTCATCAGCTAAGTAGCTTTCTTGTAGCCATGTGCATGCTGCCAATTCAAATTAAGAAGTAGTTTGGCAAAGTTAAAAGAAGACTGAATTTGGAGGCAGAGGACCCACATTTAAAAATCATCTTTGTCATTTACATCCTGTGTGACATTGAGCAAATTATTTCATATTATTTCATCTCCTTAGGCCTCAATTTTTTTCAATGAAAGGGTAGTGTTGGACATCTAATAATATTGTTGAGTAATGCTTTAGGGTAAATTGCATGACTTTGGACTGATAAGGAGGGCCAGAATTCCAGTAGGAAACAACTTTCACAACCCAACTCGGAATACCTCAGTATTGAGAGAGTTGCCCCCAAGATAAGCATAAGATAATCAAACAGACTTGACCTAAGGGCTTAAGCTTAGTTATCTGAGTGTAGCTCTGGCTCTATCCAAATAAATACAAACATTGTTTTTTCTTCCATTTTCTGAAAGGACCAAGGACATCACAGATAATGTCTTGACTTGCTGGTGAACTGTACAAGCAGACTTGTACAAATACTACTGATATATCCACTCTCCAGCTAATTTTGTTGTTGTTGTTGTTGTTTGTCCTTCATTTAGGAAGAAGACCATGATATTAGGGAGGTGATATCATAACATGCAAAATGAAGTAGATTTAAGCAAAGTTGGCCTGGTCAAGGTCACCAACATCACCTTTTCCTCCAGTGACCAGATATAGATCAGGATCACAGGAGATGACCCTGGATGCAATGGGAGACCTGGGCCTTTTTAAGCTAAAGTCTTCAACAAGTCTCCGTTTGACTGAGGCTGCACCCATTCAGCGATTAAAGCTAGGTAAAAAATGAAGCAAAAAAAAAAAAAAATGGCCTTTTTTACTTAGCCCAAAAAAAAAAAAAAAAAAAGTATGCATATCCCAGCAAGGAAGAGGTCGCACAAGCTACATGTCTGTGGCAAAACAGCAGGAGGTTGTAACGGCTCATGGAAAACCAGTAGAAGCTAAGGTCACCATTAAGAAGAAAGCAATTCAGTAGATTGACATCAGCAGCCCAAGAAATGCTGTCAGCAACTATGTAGGAAAACAGCAAATTGCAGCATAGTGTTTCAGCTGGAATGCAGCCCTAACAGGAAAGGTTTTAGGACTATGAAGGTTCATAGATCTAGTAAAAGGAAAAGCTCACTGGGAGTGTGAGTTATGAGTTTTAATCAGTTATGTAAATTATGCCTTGTCTTTTTCAAAAGCCCACATGTGGCTCTAGAGGGGAAAGTGAGGCAGGTGACCCTGCACAGCTCCCCCATACTTAAATGCAATTTACTTGACATGGTCCTCTTTGAGAATGAAGGACAAACAACAACTTCTGATGTGTTGAACAGAGAGAAACTAAAGAATTAATCCCTGAAGTTTGAACGGATCCAACAATTCTGGAGAGAAATATGGAACTATGCCCAAAGGACTATCAAACTGTGCATGCCCTTTGATCCAGCTGTGTTTCTACTGGACTTATATTCCAAAGAGATCTTAAAGAAGGGAAAAGGGATTCACATGTGCACGAATGTTTGTGGCAGCCCTTTTTGTAGTGACCAGAAACTGGAAACTGAATGAATGCCCATCAATTGGAGAATGGCTGAATAAATTGTGGTATATGGAATGGATTTTAGAGAGGCCTGGAGAGATTTACATCATCTGATGTTAAATGAAATGAGCAGGACCAGGAGATTATTGTACACAGAAACAATATTATGTAATGATCAAGTGTGATGGATGCAGCTCTTTTCAAAAATGAGGTGATTCAAGCCAATTCTGGCAGACTTGTGATGGAGAGAGCCATCTGCATCCCAGAGGAAGGATTGTTGGGGCTGAATGTGGATCATAACATAGTATTTTCACCTTTTTAATTGTTTGCTTTTTTTTCTTTCTCTTTTTTTTTCCTCTCTGGTCTGATTTTTCTTGTACAGCATGGGAGGTATGTGTGGAAGAATTGTACATGTTTGGCATATATTGGATTGCTTGCTACCTACAGTAGGAGGATGCAGGAAAGGAAGAGAGAAAAATTTGGAATACAAGGTTTTGCAAAGGCAAATGTTGAAAATTATCTTTGCGTGTATTTTTTAAATAAGCAGCTATTACTTTAAAGAAAGAAAAGAAGGAAAGTTGCAAGAATTATTATTGCTACAGTAACCAGCTGTGATTTTGAAGGATTTATGATATAACATGCTATAATAAAAAAGAAAAGTTTAGGGTACAGAATAAAGTGTTTGTATTTTTGCATACAACCAGTGGAAATGTTGTTTGATGGAATATTTGTTGCAAGAAATTTATTTTTCTTTTCTTCCCACACTGAAGTGGGGAGTAGAAAAGAGAATAAATTGCTTTTAATATTTTTAAAATGGAGAGGATGAGAATCAGGAAATTCTGTAGACAAAAGATATTGCATACACTACTAGGTGAAACCTGATTGATTATTTTATTTGATTATAAGAGACCACCCATGGAATAGGGAGATTTGTGATATAAAAATGGAACATATTAATAAAAGTTTTTTTTTTCAAGATTGTAAAAAAAAAATTGATCCCTGAGGCAAGCAGGAAGAAGGCCCTTGATAGAAATCACTTTAGCTCTTCAGTCCCAGCCTCTGGGCAGGTTATCCAACAGAAATCAAAATGATGTCAAATCCCTGAGAACCACCCTCCGTAGCCTCTCCAACAGTCTCACTTTTGACAAGATTTTCCTGTCAAAAATCCCGGTCATGTTCCTAGGCCACGTGGTATCTCCCCTAACTCCCAACCTCACAACTAACTAACTCTTTTGGGGCGCTAAATCCCTTTCAGGATTTAGCTGACAATAAAGGGCAAGCCCCAGTCTCATGGGGCGTTCCTTTCTACTGGGTAATTGTGAGTTTCACTGAGAAACTTGCCTTTCACATACTTTCCCACTCTATTTCATATTTGCTGTTCCCGGTGTCTATTGTATCTCTTCATTTTATCTGTAATCTCTTCCCTAAATAAACCTATCTTTTGCCAAAGAGAATGGCCATTGTGAATTCTTTACATGACAGAACCCCCAACTTTTGACGCCAATCCCACATCATAAATCACATCAGTACATATGGGGACTTTCCTTTAATCTAAATCTTGAAAATAAATGACTTTCTTAGCAGTGTGTACCTGATTTAAACAAATAGGGATGGGTTGTTAAAAAATGACATCAGCAAAGGTACCAAGGCAGAAAAGTACAGGGAATGGCAAATAATACCACATGGCTTAAGTATGGTATATATGAAGGGGAATAGCGAAAGTACTGAGGTTCAAAGGAGACCCCAAAAAGGTTGGGATTCCAGATCAGTGTCCTGAGGTGTCTCAAAAGAATATGCACACTTGGGCTCATCTTCAAGTCAAGGAGCAAAGTTTATTATAATTGTAATATCAATTAAAGCAGGATAAGTTCCAAAAGAATTTAGCAAAGAACCAGGAGCAAGAAGATACATTTATAGAAAAAAAAAAAAGAGAGAGAGAGATCAGATGCTTCATGTCACTGATATACTTATTTTATGGAATTGAAGAGTGGTCCTAGTATTGAAGTCTGTGGCTTTCTGGCATTCACATAATTATTGCCTTAGAAACTTTGTTATTACTGACCAACAGATTGTTATCTGATATTCAGAGTTGCTTGTGGAACTACAACATTCTCAAGGCCAGGTGATCTTAGGGTTAAGGCCAGGTAACCCTGGGTTATTGCTGCATCTTTCCTAGGAACTATACCACATCAAAAACAAGTTGGAAAAATCCTAAAACTGTGCTGAGTCTACTTTATATTTATATTACATGGGGGCAACGAGGTGGCCCAGTGGATTGAGCACCAGCCCTGAAGTCAGGAAGATCTGAGTTAGAATCTGGTCTCAAGACACTTAACAGTTCCCAGCTGTGTGACCCTGGGCAAGTCACTTAACCCCAATTGCCTCAGCAAGAAAAAATTACATTACATAATATCAACTGGTCCCTCACTGTGGTAAGGCAATTTTTTTGCCCCTTTCTAATTAAAAAATAATTAATTATCCCATTCACCACAGAGGCTTTTCTAAACCTTTTCATCCTCATTTCAGACTCAAATACTCCCCTTTATACCATCCTCTTAGCTGAGAAACTTGTCTCATATTTCACTGAAAAAAAAAGGCCATTTATCATGAGTTGCCTCTTTTCCACTCCTTCTAATCTCACATTCCCCAAATGTTATCTTCCACTGTTGCCACCTTTATCGCTATCTGACATGAAGACTATTAAGAAAAAAACCCTCTCCATGTACAGTGATACTATTATATCCTGTCTTCTCTTTTGGATTTCTCCCTCTATTATCCTTATTTCCTCACTTATCTTCAATCTCAATAATAAAATCAATAAACACGGATTAAGTAGCAATTATGTTTCAGATAATGTACTACATACTGAGAATATAAATATAAAGACAATTCCTATCTTTAAGGAGCTTACAATCTAATGGGATAAGATAATACACAGAAAAGAAATTGAAGGAAGGGTGGAGAAAGGACTCAATGTGTGAGTATAGGGAGTATAGGGGAATAATCAGAGAAATCCAAAAGTAGTACAGCCAAGTGGGAAATCCTGAGCCCCCATCTTTCAACAGAGTTTTTAATATTCAAGATTCCACCCTCTAAACAGAAAAGTAAAAGGTAATAATGAAGTTTGAGAGACATAATTTCTGAGTAATTTGATTATTTTAATATCTATTCAATTTACATATATTTTACCATGTTTAACATATTGGATTACTTGCCATCTATGGGAGGGGGTGACAAAAAGGGGAAAATAGGAACACAAGGTTTTGCAAGGGTCAGTGTTAAAAAATTATCCTTGCATATGTTTTGAAAATACAAAACTTTAATAAAAAAAATCTCTAAAGAAAAAATAATAATAAGGCTATCATGTTATTAATAAAAGAGATCATTGGCATTCTTGAATACCAAAGACTCCTCATGGTGGTGGGTTCAACAACTTATATGCCCTTGGAAGAGTGAGTGTTCCTGAGGGTGGCAATCAACTCTAGTTGGTTAACAATTAATGAGAAAATGAATATTATAATGAGGTGTGGGCTCATCCTAAAGAGTCTTGGAGTTATGTGACTTGAATCCCCCAATTCTTGGTCAAAGAAACTTATCAATAAACACATCAAAGAAGGAACCCACTTCTTCTATTCCAGACCTGTCTGACCAAACACAATGAGCTGAACACGAATTCCCTCAGCCTGGTTGAGTCTTTGCCCAAGATTTCTCACACTGGTTGATTCTTGGATGAAAAAGTAGAAAAGGGTAGTGATTCAATAATTAAGTTATTAATATAAGAGAGAAATAATCTTTTCTCTCAGTATGAGTACCAAAATCGATTCCATCCTGTAGGATAATAAGGTTTTCCCAATAATGAGCTTCCTGACAAATGGTGGAGAAGTCAGAGAATTTTTTCCTATCTACTGCTTGCTTCCCTGTTTATAAATATGCTAATGTCTCCCCAGTTCATAAAACACCCTTATTTGATCTGCTTATCCTGCCAACTATTATCCCATCTCTTCTCCCTTTTATGACTAATTTCCTTCCATTTTCTTTTCTTTGTGTCTTTTCTTCACTCTACACTTTGGCTTCCAATCTCATCCATCTCCTAATTGCCATATCTCTACTGTTCATTTTCAACCTCTCTACAACCACTTCTCTTTGATCTTCTCTTTTCTCTAGATTTTCAGGACACTTTCTCCTGGCTCTGCTACTGCTGGATCCTCATCCTAACCTTACCTCTAACAATAGATATCCTGAGCCTTCTCTTCTCCCTCTATACTACCTCACTTGGTGATCTCAACAATTCCAATGGATTTAATTACATCTCCAAATTGATGACTCTTAGATTTGCTAATCCAGCCCTGAATTCTCTTCTGACTTCAAGTTTCACATCCCCAAGATGTCCCATCAGCATCTTAAAACTCAACAAATACAAAATGAATTTACTTTCTTTCCTCATTGCTATCTCTCAGGGACCCTAGGTTAACAATCTCAGTATTATCAGCTCTTCATATTCTCACTTCCACCACTCCACATCCAATCTGTTGTCAGGGTCTGCAAATTTAAACTTCATAACATTTTTCATTCTTGCCTCCTTCTTTTTTCTAACATGCTTGGTACTGGTCTATATTTCCTTACATCTAGACTGTTTCAATAGCTTTGCCAACTGGTTTTCCTACCACAATTCTCTCCCCATCCCAGTTCATCTTAAAATGTCAAAATTATCTTTGTAAAAGTAGATCTGTCCATGTCACCTACTTTACTCAATAATTAATTGGCTTCCTATTACCTACAGAAACAAATATAAATTCTCTCTTTAGAGCTTATAACCTGCCCCCTAACCTCTCCCACCCTTTTAGTATTAGATTTTATACCATTTTTATTGTTTAGTTGATTAGTCATGTTCAACTCTTTGTGACCCCATTTGATTTTCTTGGAAAAGGTATTAAAGTAGTTTGCCATTTCCTTCTCTGGCTCATTTTTACAGATAAGGAAATTGAGGTAAATAGGGTTAAGTGATTTGTTCAAGGTCATATAGCTAGTATCTGATTTCAGATTTGAACTCAGGTCCTCTTGACTCCAGGACTGACACTCTATTTTTTCACTGACTGTCCTTACACACCTTATATGTCCCTACATAATCTACAATCAATGACATTGGCATCCTTACTGTTTCTTGAATAAGACACTTCATATTCCAATTACCAGCATTTTTACTGGTCCCTGTTCCTGGAACTTTCTCCCTTTCCATCTCTGCCTCTTAGCTCCCCTGTCTTCCCTGCTAAAATCCCACTTTCTGATTTTAGAAAAAATGGAAAGACTTGCATGAAATAATGAAGTAAGTAGAACCAAGAGAATATTGTAAACAGTAAGAGAATATTATTCAAAAAATAACTGTGAATGACTATCCTGAGTATTATAAATCCTTTCATCAACTACAGAAAAAAAAAAATGAGGAAAGATGTTATTTTCCTCCGGAGAAAGATCTGAAAAATAGAAGTACACACATACACACACACACACACACACACACACACATATCAAATGGTGACTTCTAGTTTGAAGTATGGAAGGAGAGGGACTGTTTTGAACTTAAAATGTAATAAAAAAAAAAAAAACCACTTTCTGTAAGAAGCCTTTTTCAGTCCCTCTCAATTCCTTTGTTGTTGTTGATTTTCTCCAGTTTATCCCATACATAATTAGTTTGTACATAGATGTTTTCATGTTATTTCCCCATCAGACCTTGAACTCCTTGAAAGAAATTATTTGCCTTTCTTTGTATCCCCAGGGATTATTGATAACAATGATTTGGAGAGATACAGATTTCCCCTTTCCTAACATTCTCATTTCTAAGTTCAGCATGTGAAGGACAGAACTGATAATACAAATAGATCAAACATTCTCCTCTATCTATATATTGTTACCCCACCCAATCATACAAGGAATTTAATCTAAAGTGAAATTCCCAGCCCATTGTCTTTTGCTCAGACTTGGGGTGAGGGTGAGGTGGGAAGACATAGATTCCTGATCTAGATTTCCCCAAGACCGGGGGTGATTTGGAAGCAAATGACTAGACCAAAGTTATTTTCCCTATCCCTTCATTAGAATAGCTCCACCTCCCATTCTAACATTCATTCTCTCTCTAATTATTTGTTATCAGAGTTGATTCCCTTTGGAACAATATAGGACATATAAACTGTGAGCCACCACTATGAATAGTCTTTTGTATTCAAGAGTGTCACTGACTTTTTAATTACTAAAAATACTAGCACTATTAATAAAATTATTAACTAGCTAGAAATCATGCCTCAGCACAGGAGAGAGAAAGGGGGAAGAGTAAAAAAAAAAAAACCTTTCATTGAGAGATAGGGGGTCTTATTTAAGAAATAGCAAGGATGCTCTTGTCACTGATTGTAGGGGAACATAAGGTATAAGGACAGATGGCACAGTGGATAGAATGTCATAGGCCTCTGTAAGTGCTTCATAAATATTTATTGACCCAGTGAGTAGGGAGAGATAAAACCAGAAAGGCACTTTGGGGTCAATGGCTTTTAATAGCTGGATAAAGAATTTGGACTTTGCTGAGGTGGTAATGTCTTAGAATCACTTAAGTTTCTGTTTTGTTTTGTTTTTGTTTTTAGAAAGAATTGATGTTTAGAAAGGAACATGTTAGGAATTCTCTGTCAGCAATATATAGGAGGGATAAAAGGGGCAGTGAGACCAGTCTGGAGGGATTACACTAAATGTCTTCTAGATTCATCCCAGCACTTTAGTCTATTGAGATCCTTTTGGATCCTAACTCTAATATCTAGTATTATTTTTCCCACTTTCCCATTCAGGTTTGTGTGATCTGAAAATCTGACTACCACATTGTAGAAGAAGCATACTCAGTGCCCTCTATTCATTCCCTCTCTTAGAAATAATTAAAAAATCAATGTTCTTATTATTCTAGTATGACTCTTTTGGAGTTACCTGAATGCAACAACCTTTTATTATTATTACTTAATTAACTGCCAGGAAATGAGTATTTTAGCCTGAAATCTTTTAACATCCTTTTCAAAGGCTTACCCAGCTTTTAAAGAGAAACTGAGTGAAAGTTCAGAGAACTCAGATACTCCTAAAGACAGAATTAGGGTGCAAACCAAACAAGGGGGAAAGCTCTTTGAATCATCCAAAGAAGAGTTATTCTCCTTCCTCTTTCTTAAATCTTGACCCAGCAAGAAAAAATATTCTTCAAGGTGTGCCAGTATTTTAAGTTGCTATAATTATTTCATTTCATAAATCAAAGTTTGTAACCTAAATTCTGAACACTTACTCCGCATGTTTCAGAATACTATAAAATAGGGGGAAATCTTTCCTGGAGAGATTAAATTAGCAAAGCGTAATTACTATTGCATTTCCTTCTATGCAGAGATGTCATGAATATTTAGACTGAGAACACCATGAAAGCAGACACTGTATTTTTTTTTTTTCTTTTTAATTCCAGTGTTTAGCACTATGGCTGGCACATAGATGCTCAACAAATGCTCACTGATATATAGTATAAGAACATATAGGTGGCACAGTGGGCAGTATAGAGTCAAGAAATATCTGAATTCTCAAATATTTACTAGCTGCATGATCCTGGGTAAAATCACTTAAATTCTGTTTGCTCAGTTTTCTCAACTGGAAAATGAAGATAATGATAGCAGCTAGCTGACAGAGTAGTTGTGGAGGGACCAAATGAGATAATAAATATAAAGAGTCTAGCATAGTTCCTGGCACATTGTTGATGTTTTTCAGTCATGTGCATTTCTTCACAACCCTATTATTTGGGGTTTCTTGGCAAAGACTCTGCAAAGATACCTTCTCTGGTCATTGTACATTTAAGGAAACTGAGGCAAAAAGACTTAAGTGACTTGCCCAGGATCACAAAACTAGTGTCTGGGACAGATTCAAACTCAAGAAGAGTTTTCCTAACTCCAGGATTCTATTTACTTTACCACCTTGCTGCCCTCTCGGTATATAGTAAGCTCTATTATTATGATGATTACTACATATATATATATATATATATACAGAAATGTATGTATATCTTAAGTAAACATGTTTATAAGTGTTAAGCTATGTAAGCTATTCAAACTCAAAAGTATGCTTAGACTTTTTGAGACATATATGTGAATGTGTGTATTTCACAGTTTTTTTTGCATGCAATTAAAAATTTTATGTGCAAATAATATAACTGAAAATCATGGAAGCAGGAGCATGGAAAAAAAAAGTTTATTTCAAAAGTTTGTCTCTGGTAAGATTCTGATATCTAAGCAATACATAATGGTCTTTTTAAAAAGTGCCCTAGGACTTTTTAGAACACATTGTATTAACAGTTAGCAGATATATAGATATATATATATATATATATAAAATGACTTTTATTCATTTGCATGTATTCATTTGCATATACATTATATATATATATATATGAATAAAAGTCATTTCCCCAAAGAAGAACCAAAGGATAGGAATGAACAATTCTAAAAACAGTTAAAAAAGTATTAACATGTCAGTTTTTTAAAATAATATTTTTTTATTCTCAATATACATGCAAAGATAGTTTTCAACATTCACCTTTGCAAAACCTTGTGTTCCTATTTTTTCTCCCTTCCTTTCCTCCACCCCCTCTCCTGGACAGCAAGTAATCCAATAAAGGTTAAACATGTGCAATTCTTCTATATATATATATTCCCACATTTAACATGCTGCACAAGAAAAATCTGAGTTTTTAAACCCAAAATGCAAAATACTAAAGTTTTTCTTCTATAATCACATCTATTCTTTTATTCAAATCACTGATAAAGTGATAAAAACTATGAAATACCAAAAAAAATACACAGAAAAGTGTAGAACATATAATTGAGGTGGGAGATAAGATATCTGAATATAAATGTTAGGCAGCCTGGTAGTGATAATGAATAGAGTGCTGGGCCCTTGTCAAGAAGATAAGACCTGATTTCAAATTGAGCTTCAAATATCTACTAGCTGTGTGACCCTGGGCAAGTTATTTAATCTTGTTTGCTTCAGTTTCTCATCTGCAAAAGAAGTCGGAGAAGAAAAATGGTAAAAACAATTCAGTATCTTTGCCAAGAAAACTCCAAATGGGATCATGAAAAGTTGGACATGACTAAAAAAAAGATAAAACAACATTGACAGATTTTGATTGTTATGTGCCATAGGAGTCTCAGCAAAGTAGTGGGTTAGCTCATACTTTTCTTCCTCTCTGCCTCAGAGAATCTCTCATTTCCAAATTCCATCCTATCCCTGCCTGATGTCCCTCTCCACAGGTATCAGTGCCTTTTTTTCATTTATTCTACATTTCTTAGGCATATGCTTGCATATGGATTCCTAACCCAAGAGAACTTTAGTTCCTTGAGGTCAGGATTGTTCCACTTTATGTCTTTGTGTCTCCATGTAGTGGCCTAGCATGTAGTAGGCACTTAAAATATCAATCAATCAATAAACATTTGTTAAGGAACTATTACATCCCAGGCTCTGTGCTGAGTGCTAGGCTTACAAAAAGAGGAAAAAGACAGCTTCTGCCCTCTAGGAACTTACAATCTAATAAAAGAGGAGACAATATGCAAACAAATGTCTAGAAAGCAAGCTATATTCAGGATAAATATCCTTGTGATTGATTGGTTATCTGGTTATTTTCCAGATAGATATACCTTAAATAAATTTTGTGAGCTAACTCACATGAATTGGAAAAGGAACAGTTAAAAGTAGCCCTTAAAAGTTAGTGGGTTTTTGCTAGTGTGAGAGAAGCATTATAAAGCACTAAATTATTTTTCACTTTTTTTAACATCTCTATTTTATTTCTTATTGTATTTTATTTTTCCAAATACATGCAAAGATAGTTTTCAACATTCAGCTTTGCAAAATCTTGTGCTCCAAATTTTTCTCCTCTTTCCCCTTTCCTCCCTCCCTAAGACATCAAAGCAATCTGATATAGGTTAAATGTGTGTCATTCTTCTAAACACATTTTTATATTCGTCATGCTGCACCAAAAAAAAAATTTAGATCAAAAGTAAAAAAAATGAAAGTTAAAAAAATATAGGCAAAGAAACAACAACAACAAAACGGTGAAAATTCTATGCTTTGATCCCCATTCAATCTCCATAGTCCTCTCTCTTGATGCGGATGGTACTTTTCATCACAAGTTTATTGGAATTGCCCTGAATCATCTTATCCTTGAAAAGAGTCAAGTCCATCACAGTTGATCATCACATAATCTTGGTGCTATGTACAATGTTCTCTTAGTTCTGCTCACTTCATTTAGCATCAGTTCATGTAAGTCTTTCCAGGATTTTCTGAAATCATCCAGTTCATCATTTCTTATAGAACAATAATATTCCATTACATTCATATACTATAACTTATTCAGCCATTCCTGAAGGCTGAATCTGAAGGGCATCCACTCAATTTCCAGTTCCTTGACAAGGCACTAATTTGAATTTCTGGATCATAGAACAAATAGAATTATAAAAGAACTTGTTAGACAGAAAAGCAGAAGGTACAGTCATGCAAACTGCCTCCCTCAGATTTGTGGTACTGAAACAGACAACAAAGTTTCTTGAGATGTACAACGAACATTCTCAGTCTCTACATTATCCTGCAAACCCTAACTCTCTAAGGAGAAGATAGAGGGAGAACATCAATGAGATAATGACTTGAAAGCTCAAAATGATTATCTGATTATAGATTTCAGATCTGTAACTAGCAAGAATAGCATCTGGGGCAAAGACCCTAAAAGGCACTCCAAGGTAAGTACCCCCTGTCTTAAACTGACTTTTAAAGACAAATTCAATTAGTGGGAAAGGGGAGGAGTAAGGGGAAAGGCTCCTATGAGAGCTCAATTCTAGCTTTTCATTAACCACTATTGCAACATTTTGGAAGTGTGTGCCTCAGTTCTCCAACTCAGCCAGGAACCTCTAAAATCATCTATGATTTGTCCCTTGCTAGCAGATAATACAAAGAATATATGCATTTTAAAACTAAAAGAGATAATCAGAACCAAAATAATTAGCAAAGAAACAGGAAAACAATCCAAACATATACTTTAGAGGTTTGGGTCTAATACCTAAATGAATAATAGGAAAAAAGTGGGGGACCTGGGGAATCTTTGGAATGATTTGTGATTTGGTGTAGGGGAGAAAGAGCTGGACAACGTCTCCAGAATGGTAGGAAGATGATTCTCTCTTTAATTCACAGTCTGCAGCATCAGTTGCTTTCTATCATCTTGGTCTCAAGATGGGACTCTTTCTCTATCCGTTTTTTCTGTTTCTTGGCAGCTAGCTGAGGGAAGGCTTCACCAGCAAAGTCCCACCTTCCACTTCAAGGTCATATATCTCTCTTTCTCTTTCCCTTCTTCCAGCCCTTCTTGTCATCTAATGCCCTTCCCAGATGCAAATTTAGGAATTAAAAATTTTAATCTCCCTATAATCGGGATAATCTCTTGGAATTTAGGACTTTATGAGAAATGTAACTCTTTGCCTTGCCATCATCTGACCCCTAAATATACTTACATCAAGCTGAAATCTCTCTCTCTCCCCTCATCTTTCCCACCCTCACTCCCTTTGCTATTTCCATCCATTGATCCTAACTTTTCTCTCTTCAGCCAAACAAAACCAGTCTAATTTCTGTTATATAATTCCCTAGAAATGGGCAAGAAAGTACAAATGTCTGAAATTTGTCTTTCTTAGTTTCTTGTCCGGCACATTGGATACATTGCAAGCTAATGGTCATAACCAAAATTTATGTTGTCCTGGAATGAATGAAAGGGACATCAGAGTTAAAAGCCATTTGATTTCTATGAGAATCAGTATAATGGCTGTTATAACCCAATCTGCTGTAGCTACAGACCATTTAAGATAATCAAAGCAAAAGAAGCAATTCTACCTTTGTGGAAAGGCTTCTGCTTTTCCCTCTAGTTTCCTTCTAAAATATTTTATTTTAAAATTGGAATGCAAAGTTTTGCAAGGGCCAATGCTCAAAAATTATCCATGCATATGTTTTGAAAATAAAAAGCTTTAATAAAAAAATAAAATATTTTATCTTATCCTCATTCATAAGGGAGGAAAACACCTTTTCGTCATACATATCCTTTGTCTGCTTTGTCCTAACCAGGGAGAAGCTTTTTCTATATTTTGACTTTTGCTTACATGATCTGTCAGCAGCCAAGGAGCAGAGCAGCTCTTTGTTGGTATTCTTTTTTCCCCCAGTTGGAGTTCTGTGTTGTCACCGGCATGCAATGATAGTTTAATTAATTAACAGCTTCTGCCTAGGTTTTCCTTAAGCAACCCTAGCCACTGGCTTGAATTCTGTACTAGGTTACAGCCAGAAAGGTGATAACAGTGCTGACTCAAGAGTGGGGCATTTGTCGTCTTTACCTCTTTATAGACCTCAGCTAGAAGCTGTTACCCCTATTTCCCTCCCATCCAACTGCCACAATTTTTGTGTTCTCATTCACCTCTCAATACAAAATTTCTACATGCGTCCTTGTAGCATTATCCTTCAATATAGCATTATCTTTCTCAATAGAAGAGATCAAACAGAAAGTTGATTTTATTACTATATTTAATATTTTATTACTATGGTATTTTATATAGCTTATCACTTCAAGTGGGGTTGAATAGTGCAAATTATTTCTTGTTTAAAAAGTGATTTGGAAGGGGCAGCTAGGTGGCTCAGAGGATAGAGCACCCGCCCTAAAGTCAGGAAGATCTGAATTCAAATTTGATCTCATACACTTAACATTTCCTAGCTGTGTGACCCTGGACAAGTCACTTAACCCTAATTGCCTCAGGGGGAAAAAAGTGACTTGGAAGAAAGAGTGAAGTTCTTTTCAAGTCAAGGATTCAATTCCATTAAATTCAATAATAAACAAATTTTTATTAAGCACAAACTATGTGCAAGACACTATACAAAGTTTCATTCAATTCAATAATAAATTTTTATTAAGCACAAACTATGTGCAAGACACTATACAAAGTTTAAAGCAAGCAAAAGATTAATGAGTTTTAGTCCTCTAGATATTTACAATTTTTATGAGAGAAATATCTCTTTTTTTGTATTCATGTGGTAGGGTTAGGGTTTCTGAAATATTTCTATCATAATGCAGAAATTGCAAAGGAAAAAATACCTAAATTCAGATTCAAAGAGGTAGAAAAATAATCTCTGAACCTTAATTAGGATTCTAATAAGACTTCTTATAGATAAAATTATATCAAAGTGACAGAAGAAACGATTTTACAAATTGTCATCTCATACATTCTCTTCAATTCATAAGTTTCTTTTAAAAGGCAGATTAATAATCTTCCTTCCATGTCATAAAAGTTAAACAAACTTAGTTAAGTGAAATCATAATCTTATACATCTCCTAAAGAAACAAATCAATCAAGCTTTCTTGCTAACAAGTATATTAAATGAAGTCTAGGCAGGTGAGTGGCAAACAATGACTTTTCTTCCTTATATTACCTTTTGTCCAGGTTTAAATTCATTTGTAGTCAAGTTCCAAAAGATTTTAGGAGGAGATAAAAGTGATAGATAGACTATAAATTAAGTAGTTCTCTCCAACATAAGGGTTTGATCTCTAGCCTAGGAAGAGTGGTCAAAAAGAAAGGGAATTTTGGGGGCTACATTCTGACCAGTCAATGAAAAAATGTATTTCCCTTACATTCATTTATATGAAGTAGATCAGGGCTTCTTTTTTTTTTTTTTTTTTTTTAATAGCCTTTTATTTACAGGTTATATGCATGGGTAACTTTACAGCATTAACAATTGCCAAACCTCTTGTTGCAATTTTTCACCTCTTATCCCCCCACCTCCTCCCCTAGATGGCAGGATGACCAGTAGATGTTAAATACATTAAAATATAAATTAGATACACAATAAGTATACATGACCAAAACGTCATTTTGCTGTACAAAAAGAATCAGACTCTGAGATATTGTACAATTAGCTTGTGAAGGAAATCAAAAATGCAGGTGGGCAAAAATAGAGGGATTGGGAATTCAATGTAATGGTTTTTAGTCATCTCCCAGAGTTCTTTCTCTGGGCGTAGCTGGTTCAGTTCATTACTGCTTCATTGGATATGATTTGGTTATCTCGTTGCTGAGGATGGCCTGGTCCATCAGAACTGGTCATCATATAGTATTGTTGTTGAAGTATATAATGATCTCCTGGTCCTGCTCATTTCACTCAGCATCAGTTCGTGTAAGTCTCTCCAGGCCTTTCTGAAATCATCCTGTTGGTCATTTCTTACAGAACAGTAATATTCCATAATATTCATATACCACAATTTATTCAGCCATTCTCCAACTGATGGACATCCATTCAGTTTCCAGTTTCTAGCCACTACAAAAAGGGCTGCCACAAACATTCGTGCACATACAGGTCCCTTTCCCTTCTTTATAATCTCTTTGGGATATAAGCCCAGTAGTAACACTGCTGGATCAAAGGGTATGCACAGTTTGATAATTTTTTGAGCATAGTTCCAAACTACTCTCCAAAATGGTTGGATTTGTTCACAACTCCACCAACAATGCATCAGTGTCCCAGTTTTCCCACATCCCCTCCAACAATCATAATTATTTTTTCCTGTCATCTTAGCCAATCTGACAGGTGTGTAGTGGTATCTTAGAGTTGTAGAACAGGGCTTCTTAAAACATTTTCTATTCATGACCCCTTTATGCCCAAGAAATTTTTACATGACCCCAGGCATATAAATATATGAAATAGGTTACAAATTGAACATTTACTGATAATAAATCAAAATTTTTGTGACTCTCACATTATTCAGTTATGAGATCCCATATGGGGTCACCACTTACAATTTAAGGAGTTGGGAAGTAGAAAACCTCTGGCATTTGTTTTCCCAAAAATTTCTTGCTATAAAGCAAGAAAATGTGAAGAGTTAAGAAACTTCAAAAATATGTACTGGGAATTTTTTATTATTTCTTTTAATTAATCTTTATTATCTGGAACTCAGGTCCATTCCTCTGCAACTTTTGGTTAACTAAAATCCTGTCTTCTCTTAATATTAATCTTATCTAACCAAAACAAGACTCATCATGTAATCATAATGTTAAGAGAATAATTTTGACATTCCCAAAACAAGAAACCAAATGGGCGGAAGAAGGAACATGGCATCTTTAAAAAGCTCCCAAATATATTTTATTTATAGAAATATTTGCCTGATGCCAATCTTCAAAATGTTCTTTCCTCTCAGCCCATTATGATCTCTTTAAAATGTAGTCTTGTATTTTTGTTAAGTATAGGATTTTTCAAACTCTGTTTAATCTGTAATTTGACTTAGCTTACTTATATAGTCTGCTATAACTAAGTTTGTTTCCTTAGGGGATGTATGAGATTTTGACTTTGCTTAACTAAGTTTGTTTAACTTTTATGACTTTGAAGGAAGCATAGGATTGTTTTTATTTTAACTTTTATGGCCTAAGAGGAATGTTTGTTGTTGTTCAGTCATGTCTGACTCTTTATGACAAGTTTCTTGGCAAAGGAGCTGGAATAGTTTGCCATTTCTGCCTCTAGCTCATTTTACAGGGGAGGAAACTGAGGTAAACTGGTGAATAACTTGCCAAGGGTCACATAACTAGTAAGTGTCTGAGATCAGATTTGAATTCAAGAAGATGAATCTTTATGACTTGAGGCCTGATACTCTATACATTTGGATCACCTCACTGACCAAAGCTACATCTACTTATAAATGCATATTAAGTGCTTGCTGATTGATTGACCCATAGGGTTTAGTCATTCAACTAGTTCCAAATACATTTAATTACCATATTTTTTTTCAACTTGGCCCCAAGAATATGATATTAATATTTCTTAAATCATTAATGAAATCTACATATTCTGTCTAGAGCAGGGGTTCTTAACTTGTGTCATAGATCCTTTTGACAGTCTGATGAAACCTACAGACCTCTTCTCAGAATTTCTTTAAATGCACAAAATAGGATTTTAAAAAAACATAGACACACAAAAACTATAAATGGTTCCCAGGTTGAGAATTCAGTTTTGAGTAGAGGTTATTTTTTTAATAGCTTCTTATTTTCAAAATATATGCAAAGATAGTTTTCAATATTCACCCCACCAAAGCCTTGTGTTCCACATTTTTTCTCTTTCCCTTCCTTCTACTCCTCTCTCCTCTACTCAGCAAGTAATCCAATATATATTAAACATATGCAATTCTTCTATACATATTTTCACATTTATGCTGCACAAGAAAAATCAGATCAAAAGGGGTAAAAATGAGAAAGAAAAAAGCAAGCAAGAAAACAATAATAAAAAGGTGAAAATACTATGTAGTGATACACTTTCAGTTCCTACAATCCTCTGTCTGGGTGCAGATGGTTCGCTCCATCACAAATCTATTGGAATTGTTCTGAATCATCTCATTGTTGAAGATGGCCAGGTCCATCAGAATTGATCATCATTTAGTATTGTTGTTGGAGTATATAATGATCTCCTGGTCCTGTTCATTTCACGCAGCATCAATTCATCTAAGTTTCTCCAGGCCTTTCTGAAATCATCCTGCTGATCATTTCTTACAGAACAATAATATTCCATAACATTCATATACCATAACTTGCTCAGCCATTCTCCAACTGATGAGCATCCACTCAGTTTCCAGTTTCTTGCCACTATCAAAAGGACTGCCACAAACATTTTTGCACATGTGGGTCTTTTTCCCTTCTTTATGATCTCTCTGAGGTATAAGCTCAGAAAAAATACTGCTGGATAAAATCGTATGCACAGTTCCAGATTGGGCATAGTTCCAGATTGCTCTCCAGAATGGTTGGATCAGTTCACAACTTTTCAGATGAAGAAATTGAAACAATTTAGAGTCATATGAAAAGATGTTCTAAATCACTATTGATCAGAGAAATGCAAATTAAGGTAATTCTGAGGTACACCCCTCAGATAGGCTAAGATAACAGGAGAAGACAATGATGAAAGTTGAAGGAGATGTGGGAAAACTGGGACACTGATACATTGTTGATGGAGTTGTGAACAAATTCAACCATTCTGGAGAACAATTTGCAACTATGCCCAAAAAGTTATCAAACTGTGCAAAACCTTTGAACCACCAGTGTTTCTACTGGGCCTATATCCCAAAGAAATCTTAAAGGAGGGACAGGGATCCACATGTGCAAGAATGTTTGTGGCAGCCCTCTATGTAGTGACAAGAAATTGTAAACTGAGTGGATGCCCATCAGTTGGAGAATGGCTGAAATTGTGGTATATTAATGCTATGGAATATTATTGTTCTGTAAGAAACTGCCAGCAGGATGATTTCAGAAAGGCCTGGAGAGACTTACATAAATTGATGCTGAGTGAAATGAGCAGAACCAGGAGATCATTATACACAGCAACAACAAGAACATATGACAATCAATTCTGATGGATGTGACTCTCTTCAACAGTGAGATGATCCAAATCAATTCCAACTGTTCAGTGATGAAGAAAGTCATCTACACCCAAAGAGAGGACAGTGGAAACTGAATATGGAACACAACATGGCATTCTCACTTTTTCTATTGTTATTTGCTTGCATTATGTTTTCTTTCTCAGTTTTTCTTTTTCTTCCTTCTTGATCTGATTTTTCTTGTGTAACAAGATAACTGTGTAAATATGTATACATATATTGGATTTAACATGTATTTCAACATATTTAACATGTATTAGACAGAGAGGGGGAGAGAGGAAGGAGGGGAAAATTTGGAACAAAAAGTTTTGCGAGGGTCAGTGTTGAAAAAATTACCCATGCATATGCTTTGTAAATAAATAAAATAAAATAAAATAGCATCTTATATCTACTTAAGATTTCACCCTTATGGGAGACTTCTAAGGTTGAAGACAAGATGGCAGAAAGGACACATATTTCTTTCTGACCTTCTCCTATAACCTTCAGACTAATTTAGCAAATCCAGCCTCTGAATTAGTTCTGGAATGGCAGAATCCACAAGTTTTTTTTCTTTTTTTTTTTTTCTTTTATAGCTTTTTATTTACATGTTATGCGCATGGGTAATTTTATAGCATTGACAATTGCCAAACATTTTGTTCCAATTTTTCCCCTCTTTCCCCCACTTTCTCCCCCAGATGGCAGGTTGATCAATACATGTTAAATATGTTAAAGTAGGGACTTCTGGCCAAGATGGTGGAGAGGACACACACATCTACTTAAGCTCTGCATTTTCTCTCAGAATTTAATTCATGATAAGCCTCTGAATTAATGCTTGACTGAAAAAAAACCCCACAAATAATTACCCAGAAGACATCCTTGAAATTCGCCAGAAAAGGTCTGGCTTTGATCAAGGGTGGGGACAGTTTTAGATTAGGTGCAGGCTGAGGACAGGCAGCAGCAGCAGCAGCAGCAAGAGCACAGCAGGCAGCTCACAGCTGAGTAGACTAAGGCGGGTGGAGTGTGATTTCAGCCATCTCTGTGGGGAGAGCTTTACCACAGTATTGGATACTTTGCCCTGGCAGCAATTCAGTAGACAAGCAGAGAAGCTAAAAACACAGGGGGTTAAGAATACAACCCTAAACAGCTAGTGTCTCTCAGGACCTGGCCACACCCACCCACAGTGTCTCAGCATGCTCTTGGAGTCTCAGAGTGCAGGCGCAGCACAGCCATCGCTGTCCTGCTAGTGCCTTGCTGCTGCCCCCTCCCCTCCCAGTCTATAGAGGAAGGTTGGTAACACCATCCAGGTGCCTCCCTCTCCCCCTCCCCTGCCAAAAAAAAAAAAAAAAGCAGATTGCATTTGGGTTTGTTTTTGGTTTTTTTGCTAGTAAGACAAACTTTGATTCTTCTCTGACAAAATGAGCAAAAAATTTAAACAGACCTTAACCATTGATAGCTTTTATATCAATAGAGAGCAGACTTTAAACCCTGAGGAGACTAAAAACAGATTGTCTCCAGATAAATCTTCAAAGGAGGGTATGATTAGGTTCTCAACACAGATCAATCTCATAGAAGAAATTAAAAAGGCTCTCACAAGAGAGCTAGAAGAAAAATGGCAAAAGGAAAGGGAAGGTTGGCAAGAGAGTCTGGAGAAGTCATCCCACTCATTTAAAGATAGAGTAGATAAAGAAATCAAATCCTTGAAAAACAGAATTAGTGAACTGGAAACAGAAAATAGAACTCTAAAAAATAAAATTGGCTAAATGGAAAAAAATTCCATAGAATAAAACATCTCACTTAAAAAGTCAATTGGACAATTAGAAAAAGATAAAAAAAAAAAAAAAAAAGTGAGTGAAGAAAACACTTCATTGAAAATCAGAATTGAACAAATGGAATTGAATGACTCAAGGAGACACCAAGAGTCAGTCAAGCAAAACCAAAAAAAATGAAACATTGGAAAAAATGTCAAATATCTTCTTGGGAAAACAATAGACCTGGAAAATAGATCTAGGAGAAACAATCTGAGAATTATTGGACTCAATGAAAAATATGATGAAAAAAAAGAGCCTGGACACTATTTTGCAGGAAATCATCAAAGAGAACTGCCCAGAAGTTATAGAAACAGAGGGTAAAATAGAAATTGAAAGAATTCATTGATCACCTACTGCAAGGGACTCTAAAATAAAACCATCAAGAAATATAGTGGCCAAAGTCCAGAAATATCAGGCGAAGGAAAAAATACTACAAGCTGCTAGAAAAAATCAATTCAAATATAGAGGAGCCACAATAAGGATTACTCAAGACCTAGCAGTGTCCACATTAAAGGATCGAAGGGCCTGGAATATGATATTCCGAAAGGCTAAGGAACTTGGTATGCAACCAAAAATAACTTACCCAGCCAGAATGAGCATCTTTTTCCAGGGAAGAAGATGGACATTTAACAAAATAAGTGAATTTCACCTATTTTTGATGAAAAAAACCAACTTAACAAAAAGTTTGATCTACAAATATAGAACTCAAGAAAAACCTAAAAAGGTAAAAAGAAATCTTGGGAACTATATTTTTGCTATAAAGATATATAATATACCTTGTTCTAAAAACTAGAGGTGGAAAGGAAATTGTACCCAGAAAAGGGTAAAGTGGGGATACTACATCTCATGAAGAGGCAAAGGAAACCTATTATATCTGAGAGAAAGAATGGAGGGGGATGAACATAGTGTGTATCTTACTGCCATCAGAATTGGCTTAAAGAGGAAAATTTTAGACATATTCGATTTATGGTAAAACTTCTCCCACACCTCATTGAAAAGTGGGAGGGGAAAAGTGAAAAGGGAAGGAATAAGCTAAGCGGAAGGGAATATGGAAACTGTGAGGAATAGGAGTAAGATAGGGGGAGGAATTCTAACTTGGGAGGAGGGATACTAAAAAGGGAGGGCTGTGAGAAGCAAGTGGTACTCATAAGTTTAATATAGGGGAGGGAAGTAAGGGGGAAGAAAGGGAGAAAAGCATAAACAGGGGTTAACGATGGCAAGTAATACAGAATTGGTCATTTTAATCACAAATGTGAATGGGGTAAACTCCCCCATAAAGAGGAAGCAGTTAGCAGAATGTATTAAAAGTCAGAATCCTACAATATGTTGGTTTACATGAAACACACCTGGAGCAGGGAGATACATACAGACTAAAGGTAAAAGGTTAGAGCAGAATCTACTATGCTTCAGGTGAAGTCAAAAAAAGTAGGGGTAGCCATCCTCATCTCAGATCAAGCAAAAGCAAAAATTAATCTAATTAAAAGAGATAAGGAAGAGCACTATATCTTGCTAAAGGGTAGCATAGATAATGAAGCAATATCAATATTAAACATATATGCACCAAGTGGTGTAGCATCTAAATTCTTTTTTTTTTTTTTTTTTTTTAATAGCCTTTTATTTACAGGTTATATGCATGGGTAACTTTACAGCATTAACAATTGCCAAACCTCTTGTTCCAATTTTTCACCTCTTACCCCCCACCCCCTCCCCCAGATGGCAGGATGACCAGTAAATGTTAAATATATTAAAATATAAATTAGATACACAATAAGTATACATGACCAAACCGTTATTTTGCTGTACAAAAAGAATCAGACTCTGAAATATTGTACATTTAGCTTGTGAAGGAAATCAAAAATGCAGGTGTGCATAAATATAGGGATTGGGAATTCAATGTAATGGTTTTTAGTCATCTCCCAGAGTTCTTTCTCTGGGCGTAGCTGGTTCAGTTCATTACTGCTCCATTGGAAATTATTTGGTTGATCTCAATGCTGAGGATGGCCAGGTCCATCAGAACTGGTCATCATATAGTATTGTTGTTGAAGTATATAATGATCTCCTGGTTCTGCTCATTTCACTCAGCATCAGTTCGTGTAAGTCTCTCCAGGCCTTTCTGAAATCATCCTGTTGGTCATTTCTTACAGAACAGTAATATTCCATAATATTCATATACCACAATTTATTCAGCCATTCTCCAACTGATGGGCATCCACTCAGTTTCCAGTTTCTGGCCACTACAAAGAGACCTGCCACAAACATTCTTGCACATACAGGTCCCTTTCCCTTCTTTAAAATCTCTTTGGGATATAAGCCCAGTAGTAACGCTGCTGGATCAAAGGGTACGCAGTTTGATAATTTTTTGGGGGTATAATTACAAATTCTCTCCAGAATAGTTGCATGTATTCACAATTCCACCAACAATGTATTAGTGTCCTTGTTTTCCCACATCCCTGCCAACATTCTGCATTATCTTTCCCTGTGATTCTAGCCAATCTGACAGGTGTGTAGTGGTATCTCAGAGTTGTCTTAATGTGCATTTCTCTGATTAATAATGACTTGGAGCATTTTTTCATATGGCTAGAAATAGTTAAAGAATGATATTATAAACAAATTAGAAGAACTTAGGATAGTTTACCTCTCAGACTTATGGAGGAAGAAGGAATTTGTGACCAAATAAGAATTAGAGATCATTATTGGTCACAAAATAGAAAATTTTGATTATATTAACTTAAAAAGTTTTTGTACAAACAAAACTAATTCAGACAAGATTAAAAGGGAAACAATAAACTGGGAAAATATTTTTACATTCAAAGGTTCTAATAAAGGCCTCATTTCTAAAATATATAATTGACTCCAATTTATAATAGTTCAAGCCATTCTCCAATTGATAAATGGTCAAAGGCTATAAACAGACAATTTTCAGATCAAGAAATTGAAAATATTTCTAGTCATATGAAAAGGTGCTGCAATTCACTATTGATCAGAGAAATGCAAATTAAGACAACTCTTGAGATACCACACTTGTCAGAGTGGCCAAGATGAACAATAAAAGTTAATGACTAATGTTGAAGGGGATGTGAGAAAACTGGGACATGGATACATTGTTGGTGAAACTGTGAATGGATCCAACTATTCTGGAGAACATTTTGAAACTATGCTCAAAAAATTATCTGTGCACACCTTTTGACCCAGCAGTGTTATTTCTGGGCCTATATACCAAAGAGATCTTAAAAGGAGGGAAAGGGATCCACATGTATAAAACTGTGGCAGACCTTTTTGTAGTGGCCAGAAACTGGAAACCGAGTAGAAGCTCATCAATTGGAGAATGGCTGAATAAATCGAGGTATGTGAATACTATGGAGTACTGTTGTTCTATAAGAAACAAGCAGCAGGATGATTTTAGAAAGACTTGGAGAGACTTCCATGAACTGATGCTTAGTGAAATGAGCAGAACCAGGAGATCATTATATACTTCAACAACAATACTATATGATGATCAATTCTGATGGATGTGACTCTCTTCAGCAATGAGTTGATTCAAAGCAGTTTCACTTGTTCAGTGATGAAGAGAGCTATCTATATCCAGAGAACCATGGGAACAGAGGGTGGAACACATCATAGCATTCTCACTCTCTGTTATTTGCTTGCATTGTTTTGTTTTTCTCAGCTTTTTTCTCCCTTCTTGATCTGATTTTTCTTGTGCAGCAAGATAACTGTATAAATATATTTACATATATTGGATTTAACATGTATTTTAACATATTTAACATATATTGGATTGCTTGCAATTCTAGGGGAGGAGGTGGGAGAAGCAGGAAAATTTGGAACAAAAGGTTTTACAAGGGTCAATGTTGGAAAAATTACTCATGCATGTTTTGCAAATAAAAAGCTTTAATAAAAAAATAAAATGAAAAGATGCATTAAAAAGAGGAAAAGATTTCACCCTTATAGTAGTTTTAAGCCAATTACTTCAGTAAAATAGGGTTCCCCTCTCAAAGAAAATGGAGTAAGCCAAAAAAAAATTGTCATCCATTCTTTACATACAAGATAGTAAGTGAAAAGGTTTTTGGTTTTAATTTTTTTTTTGGCTACAGGACAGAGTTCCTCTTCTATCCACAAAAACACCATTTTTTTGGAAAGGGTCTTTTTTGGGAATTCTTTTCCCTCAATATTTTTAGAAAGGAGATCAATTACCCATAACAAGATAATGGAGGACAATTCTTGACCAAATTACTAAGGTACTAGATGACAGAATCAACTTCTAAAGATGGGATGGGATAATAGGTCTGAACAAAATTGATTGATGTAACATTCAACTCTTAAGAAGCAGAGAAGCACATTACAGTAAACAAATGTGATGACCTAATTAGAATTTAAAAGAATTGATAGGCTTTCAACCTTGGCTTGAATCTGAAAATAAATGAATAAAAAATACATACATACACAGGCACATACACACAAGTCATACATTTGGAATCTTTAAAAAATTTTCTCAACAGTAGGGTGATGATAGTCTCAAAGGTCTTGGTGACATCAGTGTCACCATGCTCCATGTGCCAATGGTGTGATAATGGCTGGTAGAAAAGTTAAGGAGGTAATAGATTCAATTAAAAGAAATAGTGATCAGGACTAAGAGAAAGGACAATCTGGCAATATGCTACCTTAGACCATGCCTGAAGTATGTGTTTAGTTCTAGATACATTTTGGAGCATGGATAAACTGGAGAGTATCCACAGAGACAGGTAATGAAGCTGGTAAGGACCCTGGAGTTCATGGAAAATAAACATTGATTAAATGAACTGGATACATTTAGCTTGAAGGGAGAAGACTTGACAATTGTAGACGTCTTGTAAATATATGAAGGGAAGTCTGAAAGATTAGATTTGTTATGGTTGGCCCCAAACAGTAGTTAAGAAATATAGGCCAACATAGATTTGACATGAGGAAAAATTTTCTAACCATCAGAATTGTCCAAAATGGAATGGGCTGCTCTGGCAAATATGTTGAGCATTTTTGTCAGGGGACAAACCATCATCCTATGTTCCTTTCCAACTGTGGGGCTCTGTGAAAGCAGCTCCAAAGGGTTGAACTAGGTCAAATACATGTTATAAGACATATTTTAGCTCAATTTGAGAACTTTCCAATGAGCAGATATATTCAACAATGAAAAGGGATATCTCATTAGCAAGTTCTCTTTTAATTCAAGTGTTCTCATAATTTCTAAGTAATCAGGGGTTCGCTGGGGATTTTGTAAAGGGGATATGATCTGGGTATAAGGTTGGAGTAAAAGCCTTCTAATTTTAGTTTCTGCCTAAAGATTCCATTAAATGTGTACAATCTGAATAAGCTGAGTATGAATGAACATGAAATCAAGCGCTATCTGAAAAGTTATAGTTCTTAAAAAGCCCCACATATCCTAAAATGTTCATAATACTTTTAGCATTTAAAAAAAAAAAAAAAAAAAAAAAATGAAGACAACAGTTTACTGAGAGGGACACAACTGAACATCCTCTGGAAAGTTAATATTGACAAATGTGAGAACTGACAAATGACAAATAAGAGAACTACAGAAAATGCATATAGATGTGCATAAACTGATATAAAAAATTAGAAGAATCAACATGGGTTTTGGGGAACAAATAATAAAATGTAAGTTCCTTCCCTTTGTTGGAGGGAGAATATTGCAGACATTGGCTCCTGGGGTCACTATTGTAGCTAGTTTTGCTAAGCAGTTTTTCTTTGTTAAAAACTGGGAGTTGGGGAATGGACAAAAGAATGTATTTTGTTTAGTCGTTTTCAATTTTTTTTGGTGCTAGGTGCTTTGCATTTAATATCACATTTGATCTTCACAATAACTCTGGGATTGCTATTATTATCTCCATTTTACAATTGAGGAAACAAAGGCGGGCAGACAGAAGTTAAGTGACTTGTCAAGGTTCAGAGAGCTACTAGGTATCTAAAGCTGAATTTGATTATAGATCTGACTGCAGGGCCCACACTCTATCCACTGGGCCACCTAACTTCTACTAAGTGGGGTGTTAACTACAAATATCTGTTGTTAAAACAAAAGGCATCAATAAAACTTAAAAAAAAATTTCAACCTGTATTTTCAAATTTTGTGAATTTTGGAAATGAGAAGATTTAGGTCATGAATCAGAGATTGCCATGCACTCCCTTTCCACCTCCTTCCCTCCTTAGAACTTGGATTCAGAATACAGCTAATGCTATCTTTGTGGATAGGGCTCCTTAATCACATGTCAACAATAGCATATACTCATTTTATTTCACAGTCAAGATAAAAATAGGAAAGCATCATTTTTACAAAACAGCTGTGCTGGTTACAAACAGAATTTACAGAGCCTGATGCTCCATATCATACTAGTGTTCTACATCTCTACTCTCTCAGCTTTTATCATTGATTGACTTGACAGTAGGAGTAAACAGCCCTCACCCAAGCCTGCTAGGAAAACTGTCCAAGCAAAGCTCTGCTATTGAACAGTTCATAATAGCTTCTTTGAAGTGGTGATGTCACTGAATATGGCAGAGAGGGCCTGCCTATCCATTAGTTTCATTTTTTCTATGATTCAAAAGGTATGCAAATAGTGGTAAAACACTAGTCTGTATCATTTCCTTTATTGCTTACATTACATAATATTAAAATGGATACAATAACCCCCTCACCCTCTTTAAAAAAAGTAAGGCACATGAAAAGCCTTATGTGCAAGTTCCATACTATTTAAAAATTCTGATTAATTAGAAGAAGCATTCTGACAAGAGTGGAGACAGCTACAAAAGAGAAGATGCATTTTTCATGCGGGATACCTGAAGCAAAGTTACACATATTCTACATCATGGCACAAACATCCACAAACTAAATCCATTTTGCATCTGGAGAGCTATGTGGCTATAGTTACTATGGTAAAATAATAATTAGCTTTTACACATATATACAGTTAGGATTTGGAACCATAAAACATATCAATTGTATAAAATTTGGGAGGAAGACAATCTTGAGATGCATGAGTGTTCTTTTTCATGACGTGACAAGATAAGGGATTTGGCATTTCCAGTCTTTTTTCCATAACAGTCCCATTGATAACCTCCAGTGGTGAGTGTTATACAATACTGAAGACCATGGAAAGATACTGTTCATAAGATACTTGAATCCAGCCATCCTGATCGGTATCGTAGCGCCGAAATATATCTGTCAACCTCTGAAAGAGAAAACAGATAATGAGATCCTGGTATTTATTAATCCAATGAGGAAAGCTTGGCACACTGAAAAGAGCTATGGCCTTGGGCATCAGAAGACTCCAATACAAAGAAGGAATCTGCTAGCTTAGGCACTTCTCAATTTAAGTTCTAGTTTCTTTAGTAAAAATTAAAAAGAATACTTGTATTATTTGCCTCATAGGTTTATAATGGAAATCAAATAAAACAATGAATCCATAAAGCCTGAAAAGAATGAAAAGCATTCACTAAGCACTTATTGTAGGCCTAAGCATCCACTACTGCTACTGTGACATACCTGAGTCCATGTAGAACCCATGAGAGGTTTGGAAATCAACCCACCTAGTTAGGGATCTTCTAACTAAGGGTCAAGAAATCTCTGGCCTTTAACAATTTTATCCAGAAGAGTAGGAATTAAAATGTTCTCATTTTATGTCCACTGTAATGATAGTGTATAATCAGAGTATACCTGTAAATTATGAAACAAGGGTTTCAAAAGAATTCTAAGTAACCCAAAAAATCATGGAAACATACCTGCTACGGCTCAATTAAGTGTATTTATTGCCAATGAGGATTACTGGGGAATTAGTAATATATGGCAACAGGTCTCAAAAGTGTGGTCCAGGGGCCCCAAGATCAAAAAGTATTTTCATAATACTAACATGTTTTAATTTCTAATATGGTAAACATAAATGGACATAACACATGAACAAAAGCTCTTTCGGAGTTTGGGGGGAAAGGGGGATGCATAGTGTGAGAATCCTTGATATTTAAAGAAGCAAAAAGATCCTGAGCTCAAAAAAGTTTTTAAACTGCTGACATGAAGTACATATCTTCATGAACATGGCAAAGGAGATAAGTTTGCTGAATAGCAACAATACCGAAGGAAATAGAGAAAAGTCTCTTGTTCTGATGCTGTCTATGGACAAGAAGATATAGAAGAGCTTCAATCTTGACAAGTTTTTTATTAGTGGAAGGAACGCCATTAGAAAACAATCTCTACTTACTAAAGGTAGTTAAGAATAAATGGGCTTCAGAAGCAACCCATTAAGCCACAAAATTTTTTCTCTAAATATTTATGGGCTTCCCCCCCCCCCTTTTCTTTCTTCTTCCCTCTTAATTTCCTCCTCTTTCTTTTTAACCAGGCCATAAAAATATATATATTTGTTAGGTCGATTAATTAAATTAAATTTTCTATGATTTTATAACTGAAAGATGTCTTCTATTTTGGATACATTCCTCCTGCCCTTGTAGATTCTTCCAGGAAAGGATTAGCAAGGTTCTAGATGAACTGGTGGCAAGGAAAACACTTTGGAATCTGAGAAGTCTTAGCTAAGTTAACTTGGCCTGAATCCAATAGAGCAGATACAAGTAGCTTTAGGAGTCCCTCTTGGGATTCCAGATTGGTAGAGTAGGTCTCTTAAGTGGTTATAAGCATCCTCATTGAGCAACATCTGTGAAAAATGAGTAGATAAGCTGTCGAAGGACATGGGTCAGGTGCTCAAGAGGAACTTAAAAGTATAACACATTTTTTTTAAAACAATTTAACCTTTTGCTGACATTTTATAGCACATCTCAAAATTATATCCTTTTAATTTTGCAGATAAAAAAATAAAAAATCCAATTCTATCACAAGTCACTGGTAGCTTTTAAAGTAGCCCAAAGGATGTTTTTTAAAAAAGGGTATATATTCCATGGGGCAGCTAGGTGGTGCAGTGGATAGAGCACCAGCCCTGAAGTCAGGAGGATCCGAGTTCAATTCTGGCCTTAGACACTTAACACTTTCTAGCTGTGTGATCCTGGGCAAGTCATTTAACACCAATTGCCTCAGGGGGGGGGAAAAAAATATATATATATATATATATCCCCTTTATATGTTAACATTTAGTAGCAAGGGGAGATAGATAATGAGCATTTATTAAGCACCAACCAAGTATGAAGTTTTATAAATATTACTTCATTTAATAAAGTAGATGGGTATATGGCATAGTGGATAGAGTACAGGCTGTGAAGTAAGGAGGACCTAAGTTCAAACCTGGCCTCAAACATTTATTTTTGCTGCTAGTTAGTAGCAGTGTGACCCCTGGACAAGTCACTTAAGCCTAATTGCCTTGCAAAAAACCAACTCAAAACAAAGTAGTTGGATTATAGAATTTTCATTATTCATGGATTCTATGCTTGCAAATTCATCCACGTGCTAAAATTTTTTTATAACCTCAAAATCAATTCTGTAAGCGCTTTCAGTTACTTATGGACATATTAAATTTAAATTGCCTCACTGAGGTGAAACAAGTACAGTGTCCTGTCTTCTTGATTCATGTCTTATATTATAAACAGTCTTGGAGATATGTAGCTCCAAGAACACAAAAGACCACAACTGTCTCCCAAGCACAAAAAGGCTTTGATGTGCCTTACAAGACCTATGTTGGCTGTAACCTCAGAGTTAATGAATCAACAATACAGTACATACCAAAAAAGACAGGAAATTCACTATCTGTCTCTAAGGCCACTTCAGAGATAGTTAACCAACTTGGTGTAACCAGAGGCTCACAGGAATTTAATCCACTGCTTCCTTTGGAAGGAGTAGGTCAGTATTCAATAATTTGATATTTGTGGTGAGCATAATTATTTCAATATATATATGTATATATGTGTTGATATACACTCAGTTTTAATAACCTACAATTTCAGGTGGGACCATGCAACTAACTGAAAAATACATTAAGAAACCTCATCTTCTATTAGTTTACGATTTGATCTTGAAGGAGAAGAGCATAGTACTAGTCTGCTTTTGCTGTGTACTTTTAATGTAATTTGTAGAACTGAATATTCACAAAGAAGTAGAATGGATTTCTGTAAGACAGACTTTTCCCATGAATTTTTCCTCCTGAAGTTCAAATCCCAAGACTGGCTTTTATCCCCACATTTCATTCCTAAATTTCAAGTATCCCAGTATGAAATCAAGTCTTCAATGTACTTATTTTTTTCCATTATTAATAATCTCTGAATCTATCAATATTAATTCTCACAGATCATACCAATGTTTTATTGTAACAGATCCCATATTTATTTGTCTTGATTCTCATCCAACACTTTATTTTCTTAGGGAAGGGGTTCATTATAATCCCATTATTACCTACAGTAGATTCAATAGTTTCAGAGTAATTATCTTCATTTGGGTTTTGGTATTTCTTTCCAAGGACTGACAAATGGCTTAAGGAAATGTTGTGTCAAAAGTTCTTTGGGGAAAAGAAGAGAAGATTGCTGGAGTTTCCCCCCCTCATTTCTTTCTGCTAGGGAATACTTCAGGATAGGACGAATAATATCTTGGCTAGGTGAAAGCATAGGGGGCGGAAAAGCTGGCCTGATAGAAATACAGGGTTCAGGACCTATGCATGTCTGGTTATTTCAACAGCTTTCTAGTTTCTCCATTCCAATTTATTTGGTACCATGGCTTCAGATTTATGTCATTTCCTTTTTCAAAACCCTTTTAAAACCTCTTCTTTCTCAAATACCTTTAAAACTTTTTAGTATTTTTAGGATAAAATCCAAATTCTTAAGCCTGGCATTCAATGGCCTTCAAAATCTGGCTCCAATTTAAGAATTTATGAGATGGAAGGAACCTAAGAATTATTTTAGTTCAAAGATTAATGAGTCTAATGCCTTCAATTCAGAAATGAAGAAACCCGAGGCCAAGAATAGCTCATGATCACAGATGTTATAAACAGGACTTTTAATTTGGGATTTTTTTTTTTCATTATACCACTGTGATCATTTCCAAGTATTGAGAAGATATTATCTTATATTATTTTGTAAAAAGAGAAATGTCTATCAAAAAAATCTAAAATGTAAGCCAGGAAAACAAAACAAAACAAATAATGAGGTCATATTTAAGAATAATTCAGTGCATATGTATTGTGTTATCTAAGGAAGTTTGAAGTAATCAGTTCTCAACTTCTGGTTACTTCTCAAACCAGAGTCTAGGATATGAAGGAAGTTAAACTTTTTCACCTTAGGGGAGAGGTTTTAAGCCGAGATTCATTAACTCCCAAATGGTCATGAAAGATTTCAGGGGCCCATGAATTTGGGATAGGAAAAAAATTTATATCTTTATTTTCATTAACCTCTAAATGAAATTTAGTATTTCCTTCAAACAATTATTAAAAACAAAATATATTCTAGGAAAAGATCCATAGGCTTCAACAGATTACCAAAGGAGTAAAAGACAGATTAAAAAGTTATTAACAAAACCAGCCTTAAAGGCAAAGTTTTAATAGTTTATATCCAATGTTATGGAATGTTATTGTTCTATAAGAAATGACCAGCAGGAGGAATACAGAGAGGCTTGGAGAAACTTACATGAACTGATGCTAAGTGAAATGAGCAGAACCAGAAGATCATTATACATAGCAACAACAATATTATATGATGATCAATTCTGATTGATGTGGCTCTCTTCAACAATGAGAGGATCCAAATCAGTTCCAATTGATTTGGAATGAATAGAACTAGCTACATCCAGAGAAAGAACACTGGGAAATGAGTATGGAATACAACATAACATTTCTACTTTTTTTGTTATTGTTTGCTTGCATTGTTGTTTTTTCTTCTCAGATTATTTTTACCCTCTTTCCAAATCTGATCTTTCTTGTGCAACAAGATAACTGTATAAATATGTATACATATATTGTATTTAACATATACTTTAACATATTTAACATGAATGGGGATACCTGCCATCTAAGGAAGGAGATGGAGGGAAGGAGGGGAAAAGTTGAAACAGAAGTTTTTGCAAGAGTCAATGTTGAAAAATTACCCATATTTGTTTTGTATATAAAAAGTTATAATAAAAAAAAATACTTTACATTCAATAGTAAGTAATCAATAAAATGTTTTGCAAAAAAGCATTTTACTTTTCCTCACTTATGAATTTAATAGTTGTATAAAGGCTAACTACAATTTATTTGTACATATATGTATTAAAGTATGTGTTATGTGTATGCCTGTGTAAAATTTCTCCTTAATTACCTGTAAGACAATGCAGCCTTGAATGAAATCATCAAAAGCAATCTGTCCTCTTCCTTGTCTGTCAAATTTTCGGATAAGGATGTCATGAAACTGGTCAGATAACCGATAACCTTAAAGAACAGAAAATAAAATAAATGGAGTGTCAGGGGAAGTTTAAATTAGATATGCAAATCTTTTCTAAAATTCTTTAATCTTTTATACATAAAAAAATCCCCAAAGAAAAATAATCCACCCTTCAAAGCAATCCAAAAAACCCCACAACCAAATCAATCTCTATACCCCCACATTAAACAAACACACAATTTTTATTGAGTTCGGTAGAGGATAATACTGTTTTTAGGTATGTAAAATAGGGTGTGGGGGAAGAAAGGTAGACAAATGAATGAAATCATCAACCTGTGATATCCTGAGACTGGCAATTACAAACTCTTTGTGGTTTTGAAGCTATTTCTCTTATTTTTCAAATCTGTAATTTTTTGACAGATTCAAATACTGGAAAGGTTTGAACTTAAAAAAAAAAATCTTTTCAAAGAAATAAAAATGAATCAGAATTATTCTTTATAGAAAGTCAATAGGAATACCTCCACTTACACAGTTGATTTTGGTTTGCTTATTGCAAGCACTAGATGGTGCTATTGTATGCTAAAAAAAAAAAAGTGCCAAGCATACTTGTGGTAACTAAACTGGAAAGTAAATATGGGAAGAAACCAATATAACAAAATTGCTTCTATTTAATATACACCCCCACAAAATACTGATTATTCTCCAGACACAAATGCTTATATAAGTAGCTACCAAATCAAAGGTTTTCCTAATATAATTATGACTCTAAAGATGGGCTCTGAAAATTTATGAAGCCTAAACCAAATATCAACAAAATAAAATTTCTTAAAAAATTAAACATAACTCTCCAACCCTCTCCCCCTCCAAAAAAGTAAAATAAATTAAAATTAACAAACTTTAGGAATAAGGAAGTCTAATCAAAATGCTTCATGTACTTCAAAAATTGTCAGTGACAAATAAAAAGTTCCAGAATCACCAATTTTGTTGCCAATTTTTAGAATCATGATTTGATAAGTCACCAGTCATAGCTATGGCTGAAGTCTAGAATACAAGCTAAGATGCACTGAGAGTACCTTCTTATATTACAAAATCAGCTCTCAAAACAATCAAGGAATGGACACTTGCAGCTATATCTTGGATAAAGGCCTAAGAGCTGCATTTTTAAGAAAGTAAAAGATCTTATCTATTTTTCCCTTTTAAAAAAAATTTTATTACCACTATGTACATTACCGTTGTACTCTTACTTATTCAGAAGACAAGCTCCAGATGCCAAAATATTTGCATTTGACTTTCAGGTTCGTTGGAATCTTTGCAAGGATAAGTTATACCTATTGTCTGAGTGAATTTCACAGTTAATTACCTATATAATTAGCTTAATCACTTTACTGATAAGGAGTTAAACATGCAAAGAAAAATATTTCTATAATACCTCCCGAGGAATGCAAAGCACTTTACTATTTCCTGTAGCACATCTAGCTTACTGTCTAGTACATAATATGAACTCAATGAACATTTGCTGACTGATAACTACCTTGAAGCCTGCCCATTTTTCTGGGTAGAGATATTAATGCTGTACTTTCAAAATCAGAATACAAATACAAAAAAATGTGGCACATAAACCACATAAATGTGGCAGGAGCAGAAGATTTGAAACCAATTCTTCCTATGCTTATCCAACAGAGAGATCAGCCTCCCCATATTTATTTTCCTAACTACTATCCATTTTCATGTTGTACCATTTGCTTACTTGCAGAAATTAAGATCCCTTTCCAACCCAACATCTTACAGATGCCAAATATATACGACTAAAGAACAGCTATTCCTACACTCAAGAAGCAATTCTAGATAAAAGAATTCTAAGATATAAAGTCCTTTACAATCTTGCTCCCACTTATCTTTCTAAATTGATTTCAAAATATTTCTCTTACAATTATTCTTGTAAGATGGGCCTACATTCTGTTCTTCATACATAAGCTACATCTTGCTTCCAAACCTTGGACCAGGCTGTCTCCCACTCTAGTTTTTCATCTTCACCTTTTAGAATCTCCAAATTTCTTCAATGATCATCTCAGGATCAATATCCTACTTACTTACATTGTAAGTTTCTCTCCCAGTCCCCAAGTTTCTATATATTTATGCTTTATCCTGGACAAGGGAGAAAAAGGCACTGGAATGGTTCAGGGATAGTGGGATATAGAGCTCAGTTCTATTCAAATATCTCTGATTGTGCTCCCCCTTTATTCCTCTTACAGTATGAATAGCTGAGAAAGATTCTTTTCAAACTAGAAATCGAGAAAATGAATTAGGAAGACAAATATACGCTACTGAGGAAATTCACAGAATTTAATTATATAACAACTAATGACAGAAATCTCAAACATTTGTACACTTTGAGAATTCTATCATGAGATCAGCCTGCTATATTTATTTCAGTGTTGGCTTCATAGTCAAGTCCCTTCCTTTGACTTATACCAAGGAGAGATGATGAAGGTGAAGTTGGTGCTTGCTCAGCTTCCTTGAATGGGGATAATGAAATTTGCATTTTCTACCTAGTATATAAGCACAATGCCTGACAGATAGTAGGTGCTTAATAATGCTTGGTGACTAATCCTTATTTTAGATTTTTAGCTATAAAATCAAACATGTGAGCAGTTTTCTTTATTATCAGAGAAAATAATTTTTCTCAGAGGTCAAAGTTGGATAAAAATGCTTATAATTAAGTTAGAATTTCCATTTTTAATTTGAAAAAATACTTTTTAAAGAGTCGAAGTGTGAAAGGTAAAATAAGTATCAGGAATTCTCCTTTTTTAAATGGGGAGAAAATTCTGAAATTTTGGTTTCTAAAAACATTTTCTTTATTTGGGGGGAAGAAATAGAAATAGGGAGAAGAGGCCAAAGAATAGTTCAAGTAAAATTTTGTTTTTAAACGTAATTTAGGTTTCAGTGAAAACTACCCCCCTTCAAGATTCCCACAACATGAACCAGACCACCTGACACCTGGTGACCAAAAGAACTCTAATTTAACAAGTACATTCTTTCTGATTAGTCACTTATACATAAAATTTCAAAAATATTTCTAGCTTTCTGGCATGCAGGCAGTGTGGCTAGGGGGTAGGCAAGAATGAATGACATGGTGCATTAATAATCCAGATAAGACTTTAGTATGGAGGTGCCTTCTCAAGTAATGCTCACATTAAGGACAGCTAGCCTAGCACTTTTCTCCCCAGTAAAAGAAGATGGGGCCAGGCTGTGAAGGACTTTGTGGAGGCCTCACAGAGACAGATTCCCACTGTCTTGCTATGATTTGAGGCACAATGTTGAATGTGGATATGCCCTCAGAGAGCTTGTGTTCAAAGACTCTATCTTTTTTTGTTGGTCATTGCAGACTGGCCAAACACTTCCAAATACTCTGATTCTCTTCTAGTGCCCACCAGATAAAGCTAGTTCAATTTTAAGGCCCCTGACTCTGATGTATAAATGATGTGGCTGAATTCCTCAGAATGATATGAAAAATGCTAGGCCAGTTTAGGGCAAAGGCCTTCGCCCTCTTATCCTAACCTCTATTAACCACTTTGTTTCAATGGGCAAATAAAAAGAAATAAAAGAAGTGAAGAAGAAATGAGAAACTTGAGTGAATGTAAAGAAAATAGGGACAAAAGCACCAGAACCTAGAATCATCTAGTCTATAGCATATTTCAGCTTTGTATAAACTAATAAAGAGTATTAAGGCTGTACTTAATACCCAGTGGCTAAAATATTTAATTTTAATTGAATTCATCTTTATTATTTTTCTAGACATTTGTGAGATAGCTTTTAAGCAATAAGTTTTTCCCAACAGAACATGATGAACTAAAATAAGATTACAAATTGCATCCCGGTAAATTTTTTTTTACACTCATTAAAAACAAACTGAGATATACTATGTACTCTCTTGCTGGCTTTTCTAACATCTCATTTTCTTCATCCAAAAAACTCCATTTCTTCCCTACCTATGTATGAGAATTGCTTAAAGCTTATAAAGCACTTTGAATCATCCAGGAAAGGTACTATGTAAATATTTTTCTCAAAAGGAATTGCAAACCAAAATTCTTTTAAGACACTCAAAGTGGACATACATATATACACATATGTATGTATGTATGAGCTATTTTTGAGAATGGGAAAGAACACAAGTTCCTTACTATTTTTAATTTAAAAGTAATTTTATTCATAAAAAATCCTGACAATTGAGGAAAGTTTTACCTACTTTTCCAGTATATATTTTAAATGGCACCATAAAACTAGATTACAAATTCATCTCAAATTAGTTGCCTGCAGTTTTTTCTTCTCATGCCTTCATTTCAAATTGTTTACAAACTCACCATTCTCAATTTCATTAAATCACTCAACTTTTCAAATGAAAACCTTGCATAGCCCTTATCTCATTTTGGATAAAATTATATCACAATAATTTATGTCTCATATTTCAAGATAATGTCTGAATTGCAAAAAAAACCCAAAAATTTTAAATGAATTTGAAATTAAAGCCCCAAAGTCAACCAAAATAATAATAATAATAATAATAATAAAAGCTAAACAGATTCCAAAATGAAATATGCTATACAATAAGAGTAAATGAATTACCGAAACCTGATAACGCTAGCTTTAGTTCATTTTTGTCGATCATTCCAGAGTTGTCTCTATCATACGTCCGGAAGACATTCTGCCAATCTGTGATATACTTCCAAACTCCAGTGAATTCACTAAAGTTCACTCCTGCTTTGTTCTCTCGGTCAAACATCGCTAAACCAAAACGGAAACAACATGTTAATAAACATACCACCAGAATGTGTTCATCCTGCAATGTTACAAAGTCAGTCTAAAAGGAAAATTTCATGATTACCAACAATTTCCCCTTTCTAAGATCAATCTTTAAGGGACAGAGAGATGTTCTAAAGTGACCATGTCTTTCTTCTGCTAGCAGAACATGATATTTAAGAGGTTGAGCTTATGTGTCCAATTCCTAGATAAGCTGGATAACTTTACATAGAAGAAAAATTGCGTTCCTTGGCTATAGCTCTAAAATTCTATCAGTTATAAATATGTAAGGTTAATCATAAGAATAAATACGTGAATGAACAAACATGCCTCAGGATACACATAGTACTTTTCAACTACTTGAAAGAGCTCCCCTAGGGAACGTTTTTCTTTTCTTTTCTTTTTTCTTTTTGCATCCTTTCTGCTTATGATAGTGCCTGGCACATGGTAAGCACTTAATAAATATTTGCTGAGTGATTCGGTGTTCACATCCTCCTAGAAGAAGGGTTAATACTGTCAAACTCAAATGTGGGATATAGTTTTTCTTAGAAAGAAGCGCTTCTTCTGCTCCTAAGTAGGTGCTGCAAATATTCTCCCAGAGATATTCTGAAATAGATACCATCTTTATCTAGTCTCTATGGCCTTGTGTGAAGACAATTATAAAATGATACAAAACCACACAGATAGTTGCTATCCTAAGTAATATGTTCACATATATAGCATTCCTGTGCAATGTTGTCTTATTGGAGAATCATAATTATGGGAGGATGACAGAAAACAAATTCCATGTCCACTTTACAGAAAAGAAAACAGAGGCTCCGTCATCTGAGTCATCCGTCCATAATGTGGCAAAGCTAGAGGCTGAACACAGATGTTTTGACTCAAAATCCAGCAAGTTATCTTTTTGATTTTGTTGATCTCATAGATACACTATTGTATTTCTGCCTCATGGTACAATGGAAAAAATATCAGACAGTATGCTGGGACAATCAGATTCTAGTCCTGGCTTTATAACTGTGAGATCTGTCAGATTATTTGCTTTCTGTTTTCTCATCTGTAAAACAGAAGGACAGATGCAGATAAAAGACATGATAATCAAAAGATATGATTACAAAATGTGCACATAGAACAATCAGCCCTGTCAAACAGCTCTTTGCCCTCATGGAATAGACTTTTTTTTACTTAGGGGAGATAAAAAATTCACAAATATAGACTTATGAATGGGGAAAAGATCTTCACAACTGAAAATCTCAGTAAAGGTCTTTTGAAGAGGTGACCTAAGGGGAATCTCAAAGAGCTGGGGATACAAACTTCAGTGTATATATAGGGGACAGTAAAGGTGAGCACTCCTGGATGGGGGACAGTCTACATAAGGGCAAGGATAAAGGAAATAACCACAGCAATTGACCAGATATGGGGAGGTGAAGGGAAGGAGTCAAGGCTATCTCTCCATACTGTTAGCAGAAATAGTGACATCAAGAAAAATTGACATAAGAAGAAAAGATGAGTTAAGTTTTAGACATGCTTAGATGTCTTAGGGATATGGCAGAAAGCCGAACTGGTATACAAATGAATGGTTCCATGCATGATGAGGCACAATTTTTACTTACATATGATTGATCTGACTGTTACAGGATTAAACGGAGTCCAGGTGCCTAAAACCAAAAACAATTTGGATTACATACAATGAAAAATCATTTTTACAATTAACAGGTAAATTACTGGCCAACTCAACTACAACTTATTAATATCTGAAACATGACTTCATTAACTTCTGAGCTTAAAATAAGATGACAGGACAATTTATTAAGTTAGACTGTGCAATCTTCTCAATATATGTAAACCATTTACCACCAAGACTAGTTTGTTTATTGTATCCCTGTGTATTTTTACACCAACTAAAAACAAAAACATTTTTTAAAGAACAAGGAGAGAGATTCCTATAGTTATATTTATGTGCAAATCTATATAAAACTGCTTCAGGAAATTATTTGATTTGCTTGTACCCCTCAGGGTACTTTAGGAAGGTATACGAGATAAAATCATCTAAGGTCATTATCTCCTCATTTCCAGTTTTTCACAAATTTACTATCCTGAATAAATTGTGGTATATGAATATTATGGAATATTATTGTTTGGTAAGAAATGACCAACAGGATGATTTCAGAAAGGCCTAGAAAGACTTACATGAACTGATGCTGAGTGAAACGAGCAGGACCAGGAGATCATTATATACTTCAACAACAATACTATATGATGATCAATTCTGATGGACCTGGCCATCTTCAGTGCTGAGATGAACTAAATCAGTTCCAATGGGGCAGTAATGAATTGAACCAGCTACGCCCAGAGAAAAAACTCTGGGAGATGACTAAGAACCATTATATAGAATTCCCAATCGCTCTATTTTTGTCCACTATTTCAAAGTCTGATTCTTTTTGTACAGCAAAATAACTGTTTGGACATGTATACTTATTTTATATTTAATTTATACTTAACATATTTAACATGTATTAGTCAACCTGACATCTGGGGGAAGGAATGGGGGTGGGAGGGAAGAAGGGGAAAAATTGGAACAAAAGGTTTGGCAATTGTCAATGCTATAAAATTACACATGCACATAACTTCTAAATAAAAAGCTATTAAAAAATTAAAAATAAAATTAAAAAAATTTACTGTCCTGCAAAAGTTTTACTATCAAAAAGCCTTTATACTTTAATATTTATCAGCTTTAAAACTGAGCCCTCCTCAATCCTAACTTTTTTGAGAACAGCAGGAGTTTTTCTGTGTTACCTAGTTTCCATGTGTTGTCCCTTCTGAAATAAATCTGTAATGTATACTTCATCCAGTGTTACAAATCATAATTCATCTACACTTTCTCATTCAATCAGGTCTTACCCATATCTTCCTTAACTGCTTCACAACATGCTAAGGGTGGAGTGACAATCATTTTCTTGACATTAAGTCAAAAGAATATATAAATAAACTCCTTCATCTCATCCACTGCTCTCGCATTGATTGACCCATCTGTTTCTGCTTGGACATTTCTGTGATTTCTTTTATACCACTTCTGGTATACAATTCATTTTTTTATTTTTGGAAATATCCTCACAGCCTATTTCATACTCACATTCCATCTCTCCAATTTTTTTTTTTTTTAGTTTGACATATAAATCCATATAAACTCTAATTTCTTGATTTGAAGCCAAATGTCAACTTTGGAAAAATACTATTTAAAAAGATGGGCTTTTTTTTTTTCGGTGGGGGGAATTCTAAAAGCTTACTTTTAGAAACTTTACTTTAGTAAGCTTTAAAAAGCTTACTAAAAAACACCATACAATTTCTCCAAAACAATTCAAGCAATCATCTTTCTGAATCAATTTTCGGCCCAGATCATTACCTCACTGTCCAAGGACCATGTGCTGACTGATCAGTTTTAAGGGCTATCTGGCCACCTACACAATGTGATCTGAACAATCAACATTTTTAATCTGTTTAGCTTTTCCACAGTGGATAATTCAGTCAAGTTCCTTTAAAAGTGATAATGGATCTCATTCAGAAGAATCATTTAAAGACATTCAGGCATTCACTCCTCTGTGGGTTTTTTTTTTAAGCTTTTTATTTCTTTAAAAATTTAAAAACATGTATTTTTATTCCCCTCCTAATTATATGATAAACAATCTTTAAACACTTGATTTTTTAAGTTTTGAGTTCTAATTATATTCTTCCCTTTCTCTCTGCCCTTTAGATGTCAAGCAAGTAGATATAGATTATGTATGTGCAATCATGTAAAATATTTCCATGTTAGTAATTTTTTATAAGAAAAAATGTAAATAAAAGAAAAAAGAATAAAAGTGAAAAATAGTATGCTTCAGTCTGTAATCAAACAGTATCAGTTATTTCTGTGCAGGCACATAGTATGCATTATCATTAGTTCTTTGAGATTGTCTTGAATCATTGCACTGCTACTGATAAGAGGTAAATCATTTAACAATCTATCAAACAATATTGCTGTTACTGTGTAAAACATTCTATTCTGTTCACTTAGCATCAGGTCGTGTAGGTCTTTGAAGGTTTTTCTGAAATCATCCTGCTTGTCATTTCTTATACCACAATAATATTTCTATCACAAAAAATAAATAAATAAATAAATAAAATAAAAACAAACAAAAAAAAAATAAAAAATAAAAAAATAATATTTCTATCACAATCATGTATCACAATTTGTTTAGCCATTCCCTAATTGGTGAATATCCCTTTCAATTTCTAGTTCTTAGCCATCACAAAAAAAAGGTGCTATAAATATTTTTTGTCACAAATAGCCCCCCATTCTCCAAGATGTTTCTGGAATATAGACCTAGTAATGGTAATGCTGGATCAAAGTACAAAGTTTTATAGCCCTTTAGGTATAATTTCAGATTGTTCTCCAAAATAGCTAGATCAGTTCACAACTCCAACCAACAGAGTATAGGTGTCCCTTGTTTTCTTACATTCATCATTTTCCTTTTTTGTCATATTAGCTACTGTCATATTAGCATACACCTACTAATAGGTGTGACATAGTATCTCAAGTTGTTTTAATTGGCATTTCTCTAACCAATCCACAGCTCTCTTAGTACTTTGCAGTGGATATCCTTTTTATAATTTTCCCTAAGAGTTTTACACCCTTCTTCTTTCTTGGCTATCTTTACAACTACTCAATCAAGATACTCAATTTTTTTTTTTAAATCACTTCCAGGATATAACTCTTCTGGCTTGGTTTTAAACTTGGTCTAATCCCACTGCTCTTCCTGCTTTTTTTCCTTAGTGCCATCTTACTTCTTCATATAACATGAGGTACTATGATATGAGAGTCCAAATTAGTAGCTTAACTATCACAGATAGAGGAAAAAAATTCCTTAAAAACAATATTGGCAAATTTTCTACTTCCTGGTCTTTCTAGCATCATTTAACTTAGTCTGAGTGATTTGCCTTCAATCTTTATAAAACGGTTTTACCTTTTATTACTTTTAACTGTTTTATGAAATAACACTGCTATTAATTCCTACTGTTTTCCTCCAAAACATTTTAAAGAAAAAGAAAAGTTTATATTTTAAACTAGCAGTCTTGGTTGCCATATGTTTCTGCTTGGGAGAAACAAGAACTTCCTGGCTAAGAGGATTTATAGACTCTTTGGAATTGTTAATTATGGCAACTGATTTAATTCCATTCAACTTCCTTAAGAAATGGTGAAAATTTGTTTTGATCAACTAATCAACAATCATTGCTTGGCAAAAAGAATATAAAGACAAAAAGCAAGCAGTTTTTGCTCATAAGGAGTTTACACTCTATTAGGGGAGTGTATATATGTGTGTGTGTGAGTGCGCGTGCATGTGGTGTGCGTGTGTGTGGGAGTGCACCCCAAAAGGCAGACATCTTGGTAGCCTGAAGAGTATGCAAATTTACTTCAGTATAATTGATTCTTAGGAAATTTTTCTTATACTAAGTCTGATTTTAACTCTTTTGTGATCTTCTGCTTCCAGGTGTGGTTTAAGGCCAAATAAAGCAAGACTCATCCCCCTTCCACAAGAAGGTCTTTCAATTACTTAAAGAAAAAGACTTAAAGACAATCAATTACTTAAAGATTTAAGATTATATGCCTAGAAGTGAACACAAGACACCAAAATGTAGTCTGACCTAAGTACAGTAGGTTTTTCCTTGACAATACTTTTCAATGTAGTAGTCAAAAGATTGAATTCACTTTCTTGGCTAGATCACATCATTGAATCGCTGACTTTAAAGTCTCCAAATCTTATTATGACCTGCATTCTTTTGTCTCTACTCAACTTGCAATTGGGAAAATGAGTTTTTGAATAAATTTAATACTTTATAGTCTACATTTATTGTCACCATGTCTGAATTCATGACTGCCACATCTTTTAAAAATTCATCTAAGGCAAAATAAAATCATGCTTTACATATGATACAGCCTTCATTTGACATTTGGAAAACTATAAATATAACCATGATAACATTATTTCAGTGGATACAAATTTTTTTTTGGCAAAATATAACACCCATTTCTGTTTAAAACACACAGATACACACAAAACAAAAACAAACCAAATACCTGAAAACATAAGGATGAAAGATCTTTTCCTTAAGTTTCCTAAGTAATACCTATCTAAAACCAAATGTCAGCACTATATGCAAAAGGGATAAATTAGACTAGTGGGCAAACATGGAGCTCCCTTATGAGTACTATTATTTAATAAGTACTAGAAATGCCAATTACAGGAATAAAATAAGAAAAAGTAATTAAAACAAGCAAAGACAAAGAATATCTAGTTTGGTAAATTCAAAGAGGACAATTATAGGAATAAGAACTCACTATTTGATAAAAAACAAAGAAAAGCAATTTGGCAGAAAAAAAGGTTATTAATCAATATCTGAAATCATATACCAAAAAAATGTTCATTTAACTAATTCATAATTCTTTCCAGGCTTTTAAAAATTCATTTCTTTTGTCTTAACTCAGATACATGACTAAGCCCATAGACAACAAAATTGGAGGAACAAGGAAAAAACTACCTTTCATAGCTAAAGTTCAAGACCAAACTGGAGAGAGAGAGAGAGAGAGATCATCAGAAAAAGTAAAATGGACAGTTACAATGACAAAACTTTAAAAGCTTTTGCATAAAATTGTAAGGCTAACAGTTAAATAACAGATGGGAAAAAAATGTTCCAAATCACTAATTATTTCATATCACACACCTATCAGAATGAAAATGAACTAAAATTCTGCACTTTATATAAAAATCCTGTTCACAATCTTTCAAAGAGATTGACAGTGATTTAGGAATAAAAATGGGTAGTTATTTTTAGTACATGAAGCTATAGTTCTTTTGGGTCTGGTAAGTTGAGCCTACCAAAAAGCACCTTATTTTATCTCTACTCATCTTGGATTTCAACTCTTTATCTGAAGTTACAGTTCTTCTTTCCCCAGTCCCACGATAATTCTTTTTTTGCAGGGAAAAAATGAAGCAATTAAAAAAAAAACTTCAACATCCAAGCTGTTTCTTTATCCTTTATCACATTCCTATCTATCCCAAGTAGCAGTCTGATTCCTTCTTTGATAATTTTCTCCAGATTTAAAAAACTTCTTGTCCAGCTATAAGCTATGATGCTCTGGTCCATTCTTAATAAAGGTTTGTTGAAGGAATGGGTATTTTTAAAAAATGACTTTAAATTGGTTGCAGAGTTTCTTTTATATTTCCCCAATAAAACTTAAGACAGTTCCCCCCCCCTTTTTTCCTTTGGAATTTTGTCTTGAGAATTTCACTACTGGAATACTTTTCATTCCTTTTAATCAATGCAATCTTACCTAAATGTTTTAAAATCTGCTCTCTCAAAATTTAAAAATGAGTATCAGATTGTTTCCCTCTTAGATCCAGAACATAACTTTCCTCTAGTTGATTTTTCTGCCTTTGAAAGTTATTATCATTAAGGGAAATTATTATTTGCATCTACTCTAAAAGAGGTCTAGAAAATAGGAAATCCTCCACGGTTACCATAGCATGGTACACTATTAAGTTTGTGATCTGATTTTCAAACTCATTTATTTCTTTTTTCTGTTTAATTGGTCTATAGTATGCTCCAAAGACTTTATTCTTTCTACCCCCAGGGATCATCACACCTAAATGACTTTCCCCACGTGATGGCTTTTGAATTCCCTTATCTATATTTTTCTTCTTCCCAACTTACAATGCTAATCTGTTCTTTTTTACAGATCCTTCTTTCTTTTGAATATAAATGTATAACTTCTAGAGCCAAATTCTAGACAGAGATTTCAGCCCACCAATTCCAATACCTATGACATCATATTTGCTTTGGTTGAGATATTTAATTTGACCATATTTCTTGCATTTGTATATCAATACTTTAAGCCATCAGTTTTTATTACTGATTCCTTTTTTCTGTTTTGTTTTCTGTTAACTTTTGGGAATCTACACTATTATTTAAATATATGGTACTCTTGGTGCTAATTTTCCATTTCTCTTCCTGTCTACTTTTCAGTTTTGGCTACATTTGAAAGATTCCAGGCAAATCCATCCTTCCCAGCCTTGATAAGGTACCCTCTATCCCTAACAAGGGAATACATAATTCATAAGTATAAGTCATAGTTTAGACATAACAAAGCTAATTCTCAAAAAAAAAAAAAAATCTTTTTATCCAACTGATTACTTCTCATATTTCTTCTCCCTCCTGAAAACCTTCTTCATTTGGGAGCAGTAATAAAAATACCACTTATATTCCAAGGGTTCTTCAGTTTCTAATCTTTAGCAATGCTGTCCAGGTTCTTTTTGACAGCACTTGTTCTCAGCGTAAGTCAGTATGAAGGAAGAAAGAAAATATTTTTAAAGTGCTTCTGATGTACCAAAAAATATTCTTGATACATTAGAGACAAAGAAGTCCCTGCAATTCCAATAGACTTGTGAAGGAAAGTACCATCTTCATCCAGGGAAAGAATTATGGAGATTGAATGTGGATCAAAGCATAGTATTTTCATCTTTTTTCCTGTTTTTGTTTGTTTGCTTTCCCCCCCATTTTGATATGATTTTTTTTGCACAGCATTACAAATATGGAATTATGTTTAGAAAAATTGCATATGTTTAATCTATATTGAATTGCTTGCTATCTTGGAAGGGGAAGAGGGAGAAAAAATTGGAACACAAGGTTTTGCAAAGGTGAATGCTTTTTATGTATTTGAAAAAATAAAAAAACAACTACAATCCCTGCTCCCAAGGAGCTCACTTTCTAATGGTAACACATAGGAAAGGTTTCAGCTACAAGTCAATGGAAAAGAACTCTGGTTGCCAGGATACAGTGTCAAAGCAGGTGGTAACATGTCTTCTTCTTTAATGTAATTTGCAATAACAGGATGGCAACATCTGGTTTGACAGCCCTGAGAAGTTCTCTTGAACATCTTGTATAGATAACCAGGAAGACAGCAGAACCCTGTATCATTCTTATGAGGCTAACAAATTGGTGTGTTCCTATACTCAGCAGGGGATTCACTAACCATTATTACTCATCTTTGTTTCTTCTGACCCTTAGGTGATGATTTCATACTTGTAAGCACCTGTCATATACAAGCAGCTGCTTCTTCACTATCTAGTTCTCTCTCCTTCAAGTATTTTATACTCAGTATTATATTTTTTCCTAATATCATATTAATTTTTTTTCAAATTTAACAAATATTTTGAACTATACTTAAACAAGTTGGATGGCTTGATGGTATAGTCACAATTGATAACTGCCAGACTGTCAACTGTTTATTGTTGACACAGACATGATTATCTTCATTTTTTTTGTTTATTGTGTTTGTCACTGGTCTGCATTTTTCACTTTCTTCCTGACAAAAGTATTCATGTTATGTAAATGTGAGGAATTTGTCTAGTGCACAAACATTTAGCTTTTTAAAATGTCTTAATCACATCATATTTTCCAACATATTTTTAACATCCTTTTCTATGACACATTTGCACTGAAGCCATCAAATATGTTGATTTCAGATAAATTATTTTATAAAATTTTTTTCCACATCCTCTTCAACAAATGTCAGCTACCCATAAGATAGTTAAAAAAAAAAAAAAAAGTACATTTGCATAGTATTGTTTTCTATCATTTTTCATTGAAAATGTATAAATTTCTGCTACAGTATAAATGCCTTTTACAGGACAAAGTGGGGAAATAAACATCATTTGTAACCTTGTTACTAGGCAAAATAAATACCATATAAATGAGCATAACTAGTGACTAGATAATATATATAAATCAATTTCTTCAAATTAGTCTCAATGTCACCCCAAGGGGCCCTAATAAATTTTTTTTTTTTAAAGTAGCATTCCTTGAATATAAATAAGGTATTTTTCTAAAATTGCTGGGCTGAGAAGACTTTTTTTGGCCTATAGACACGACGATGACTTCAAGTCCATGCAGTCCTTCTTTGAAAAATTTCAGCTATGGAGTCTGAATGCAGAGCAAAACATTTCACTTTTGTGATTCCTTCCCCCCCCCATGATTTTTTCCTTTTGGTCTGTTTTTTTTTTTTTTTTTTTTAACAACAACATGACTAATATGAAAATGTTTTTCAGGATTGCACATGTATAACCTGCAACATACAACTGCTTACCATCTCAGGGAGGTGAGAGGTGAAGGAGAAAATTTAGAACTCAACATTTAAAAAAAATTGTTAAAAATTATTTACATGTGATTGGGGAAAAAGAAAAATTTCATCTAGTCAATATTTACCTATCTTTTAACTAGAATTTTTTTAAAAACTTATTTTAATTCTTACCTAAAATAAGTCCTTGCTGTATACTTCATTTTCAAAGGAGAAAAACCCTGAAGATTGGCAAGTGTTAAATATTTTTCTTATTAGAGGTGACTTTCATATAAATATCCTCATATGCTGGAAATTTCTATGTTTGTTGCTGAAGATTCCATTATACTGTAATAAATGGATTTCAAAGAAACATTCAACTTTTGTAGCATTTCATTTTTGTTTTTTTTAAATGAGACTTGCCTGGTCATGATGTGCCCCTCAACTACAGCAAAAATATTTCACTGGAGAAATGGTGACAGTGAATGTTTTCCTTTCCAGAAATGGAAACTAATCTCAAGGGCATTACCTTTAATTTAGCTGCTTTACTTCTCCTTCCTTCAGTCAGATAAACAATCTAATTCAAAGTCAGGAATTTGGTATGTTAATACCCCCCCCTCCCCCAAGCAATCCTCAGACATGGCTCAGCTCATAGAGCTCCCTATCCCTCTAATCAATAGACTTTGTTGCATTTTCTAATATCAGCTGGGATTCCAGATTTTAAAACTATTTAATCCCCCATTCTATGGAGGCAAGACAGATTGACTAAAGAGGAAAGTTTCGTAAATCACAAATTTTCTCTGCATTTTTAGTACATGACTGTTTTTCACAAATTATTGTGGCTAAAACTTTCTATTGTTAAGTGCCTAAACTCCTAGTGAAGATCCTCTCTGAACATAATTGTAGGCTGGTCCTAGAAAACAAATTCTGAGAGGTCCACACTGAAAACTGGTCCAATTTCTTGGATCCAGCCAGGGCTTAGGATCTTCTGGCAGAGCTTCTAAGAACAATTTCACACAGAGCACGTGTCAGAGCAGAATAGGAGCTTAAATCCATTAGCAATTAAGTTAAGGTAATCACAGTCTGAAGGTGGCATTGAAACTTTTCAAATGGAAGAAGATAATCAACTATAATTCATAGGTAATTTATGAAATCTGAATATACTGAGGGGCAGGTGTGTAGTGTAATGGATAGAGCCGAGTTCAAAGACAGCCTCAGAACCTAACACTTGCTGTGTGACTCTGGTCAAATTTCTTGCACCAACTGCCTGCCTCCCCCCATACCCCACCCCCAAAAAAAGAAAGAAAGGGGGATAAAGAGGAGAGATCTATATATGTACCAGGATTCTTCTTTTCTTTTCTTTTTTTTAACAATGGGACTTCCAGAGGGGGAAGAAACTATCTCTTAATAAAAAGTACTATGTACATATCCACAAATAACTGATAAAAACAATACCAATTTAAAAAAATGAAGGCAGCAAACAAAACAAAATGCCTCCTAAAATTATATGCCTTGTTTATTATTATGAAAAACTATAAGACGATCAGGGGAAAAAAAATCAGTTTAAGAGAATATTTCTTCCTCATTATCTTCAGAAATAATGTTAAATACAGAGAAAAGAAATTGAATTTTAAACAGGGTTAAGTAAAAATTCTTAAGTTCTTAGAATAGCATGCCGTAATTTTTTTTTTTAATGGAAAGCAAGTGAACAGTCTTCTTTTGTCTGTCAGTATACTGAATGACCTCATCTTCCCTCAGTTTATTTTTAATAAACTTTTCTATGGAAAGTCTTACAAAAGACCCAGTGTGTATTAGTATGAGTCCACATAAATTATTCAGGATTGCTGTAACCAGATTTAACAAGGAAATACATGCAGTCCCACACATTTAATAACAGTAGGAGAGCATAAGTGGGTTATGCTACTTTTAAAACTACAGGTTTCCACTGCATCAACAAGGAATCATCAACATAAGTCAATTGTATTGAAAATGTACTATTACGTTTGGGTATAATGATGGGAGCTCAGTCCTAAGTGAATAGCATTGTAATCACATTTAATATAAAGATGGAAGAGAAGAGAATGTGACATGAAAAGTATGAGAACAGAACGGTATTTGTGTGGCTATTGGACCACTATTGGTTCAAAATGTCTAACTTAATGTGACTTAAGCTCTTCTGGTCTAGTCTCATATTAGGAAGAATTCATTGTCAATTGAGACCTAATGAAAGAGTATCAACTAATCAACCCAAAATAATCACAAATATTAGCAGTCTCTCAGTACACAAGTCTCTAGTAACAAAATCTTTGTATAGGTATTTACTACATGCAAGTCTAGGGCTAGCTTGACATTTTACCAAACATCCACCAGATGATAGTGAAAAATTATTCCCTGCTGCTCAGGACTTTAGCTAACGGTAAAGATCATTTCCAAAATACAGAAATATCAACATTTTTTTGAGCCCTCATTGTCACTTACTTTTCCTTTTATTAACTATAAGCAAAATGTACTAGAAATTAATAATAAGTAGGTTCTTATAAGAAGAAATCAAGTGATGGAATTTGAACTTGAAAATGTCCTAGGCAAAAAACTTTTGCAGGCACAAGTTATGCACAAGTAGATTTTCTAAGAACTGACATGAATATATAAAACCAACAGTCATTCCCCAAAAGATAAATGGTCAAGGGATATGAATAAATAGTTCCCAAAAGATAAAACTCAAAATAACAGCCAGATGAAATATAGTTCCATATCATTAATGCACCAGAGATATGAAAATCAAAATAACTGTACCCAGTAAACATACAAAAATGATAATCAGACCTCCAAGTCTCTTTTTAGGCCATTTCTAGATTATGCTGTCTTGTTCCTATCTCCACTCAGGCCATCCTTTATTCTTCCTTTCCCCTTTCTAATTCTATTGCTCCATTAGATTGCAAGTTTCTTAAAGATGAGGGCTGTATTGGTTGCTTGTATTTGTATTCCCAAGTGTGTAATATGATGCCTGGTACATGCTAAGTCCTAAACAAATACTTTTCCCCTTAATTTTTTCATATATATTACAGGAGCAAATGTAGGTAGAAGTATAAATTAATCTAATCATTCATTTTGGCAAACAATTTGGAATTATATTCAAATATACCCATATCTTTTGATTCAAAAATGCTACTACTCATAACCTTCAAGTAAGTAAATGATAGAAAGAATCTAATATACACCAAAATAATCATAGTAGCATTTTCTATAGTAGCAAAAAATAGCAATCAAAGTATTATGTTGTTCAACTAACTCTTCATGACCTCATCTTGGGGTTTTTTTGGCAAACATAGTAGAGCTGGTTTGCCTTTTTTATTTTTTTTATTTTATTTTATTTTTTTTTAGCTCCAGCTGATTTTACAGATGAGGGAATTAAGGTAAACAGGATTAAATTACTTTGTCCAGGGTCATATAGCTATTGTTGAATTCATGAAGATCTAGATTTAATATACTACCTACTGTGCTATCTAGCTACTTTGAAATCAAAAGCAGAAGTCTACTAATAGGGGAATGACTAAATAAACAGTGGTGCATGAATACAACAGAATATTGAGGGGCTAACAAGGAATTTAAAGAATGAAGACAAGTATGTAGAACTGTAAAAACAAAGTATATGGAAAGAAAAAACAAAAAAAGAATATTGTGTAATTACATATGACTATATATAACTAACACTGAAGAAAAGATGATTCTTTGTTTCTGCAGAGGTAGAAGACTAAGAGTGGGTAATAATGAATATAGATTGATACTTTGGTTAATTTTGGTGAACTGTCTTTTTTCTTTTTGCAACAAGGAATAGTTTTCGGGATAGAGAAGAAAAAAAATATATTTGGAAATAAAAGTGATGTAAAAACAATAGGTTATCTGTATATTTTAAAACTAAGACATCATATAGTTCTCCTAACTTTAATACAAATAAAAATTTTATGAGGAGCACCACAGTATAGTGGATGGATCTATGTTAAAGTAAGTTGTCAGTTACTTGTCATGAAAGGAAAAAGTTTTTCAACTCTTCTAAATTTCAAACTGAATCAAAGCTATCTTGATCTTGGCATATCTTCAAATCAAAAATTTCCATAAGAGCGAATAGTTTGAAATGCATGTCTAAGAGAGAGTCTACCACCTGATTAACAACCACTATTCTTGAAGAGGATCAGAATGAGAAGTTGAAATCTCATAATGAAAATAAAAGGAAACAAAATAAAACTGGAGAATGAATTAAACATGGAAACTTCAACAGTACTTTCATTCATTTTATCTTAGATCAACAATAGTTCTCAAAAATCCCAACTTTATAGTAAAGTGTTATTATCAATGTCATCTGTTATACCCAATCATTTCTGTAGCAACTTAACCTTGTAGTTTGAGCAGTTTCTATAGCAGCCGAGTTCTTTTACAGAAACCACATGGACATCCTCCAAAATCTTCAACAACTTGTTCCATCAATGTTATTTGAGTATCCCATTGGTTCCTTTTGTGACCTTTCAGGATCTCTAAAAATCCTTAAAGATAGTCTTCTTGGCTCTAAGACTTTGTTGCTGGAATTACTCTTTTATTTTCATCTATAATATTCTAATATAATAACAAATTTTCCAAATAATTCTCAATTTTTGAACACCTAGTACTTATCTAAGTAAATAGATTACAACTGCATTTATCAAGTTTGCTATGTGTCAAGCAAACACTGCGTTGAAAATCGAGGAAGGCACAGAAAAATAATAAAATCACTGTTCTTGAATAGCTCACTCTTTATTGTGGAAGACAATACCTACATGTACTATGTGAACAACACAACTAAAGTATCTCAAAATGGAGAACATAATCAGGAAGCTGTCTGAAAAAAAAATAAAATGAGCAAAAATTTGTTTCTATCATACCATATACCAACTCTAATTAATCCAAGGATTGCATCATATACTTTAGTTTTCTTAACTCCTTTGTACTTAGAAAGCAAAATTAAGGAAAAAACAAATCAGAGGAAGTTAAGCTTGCAGTTTAATATCTCACTTAATCACTAAGTCACACTTACCATTGGATAATGCTTGTTGCAGTTCACTGTCAGATATTACTCCACTTCTGTCTTTATCAACCCTATGAAATAAATGAAATATATTACAATGATTAAAAATTAAAAGAAATTTAACAGAATTGCTTTATAGTGCTAGGCAATTAAGCTCTTAAATTATCAAAGTTAGTTTTTCTTCAGAATATACGTTCAAGACCTTTAATTGTGGACACATTCCTACTAAAGTTTATTTAGGTTTCCTGCTTCAAATTATTTTTCAGACTACCATCTCCCATCTTTTCTATTCTGTCCTGGTTTCAGCTAATATATTTCTAAAAAGAAGATCACATTCTCCTTGGCTACTTATGAAGAAAAAATATATAACTATATCTGTATATTTATATACACATACATAAATAAAAATTTCAGTCTGATGTAGTGGAGTAGGCCCTCTAAATCCCAGCTACAAAGAGGCATTATATCTAAAAACTTAGGAGTTCTGAGGTGTAATGGACTAAGCAGATCAGATGTCATTAATAAGAGGCGTAGGCAAGAAAGGGAGACAAAGGGGTGAGGGTGGGGGGGAAGGGAAGCTCTTTTATTGGCTTCTAGTTACCACACTTTCTAAATCACAATTTTAGATTCTCACCAATGGGTTGTGAATCATGCTCAGTGATTTGAACTTTTCCTCTGGCTTTCACCCTTCATTCTGCCCATGCTGATTACTTTCTTTGTTCCTTTTTATCTGCTTCTTTGTAGAAGATTTCACATCAACTAAATCTTTTTCCAAACCCTCATTAGTTTAAAAAACAAAACAAAACCTCACTTTTAGACATGAATTCTTTCAGTGACAACTTTCCCCAGAAGACAAGAGGAACGATTCCATTCACCAAACCAAGAAAATAGAAAAAAAAATGGTTATGAAGTCACCAACCTAACTTGTTTCATTATTTCTTTTTCCTGGATCTTAATCATACAAAAATAGCAAGATTTTCCTCTTCTAAATGTTGAATTCTTTAAGTCCTGCTCTCACTCAAGTCACACATAACTGAAAAGAGCCTGGTACAGTGGAAAAATCTAAAGCTCAAGAATCCCGAGTAAATCCTGACCCTGCCTTTTGCTATCTTTGTGACCTTAGGTCGATGAAGTTTAGATTCCTGATCTATCAAATTAAGGGTTGTCAGATTAGATCATCTCTAAGTGGTATTCCAGCTCTATAACCTGGAAATACAATAGCACAAGATTTGGGGGCAAGGGTGCTGAATTAAAACAGGCAACATCTTACTTTAGTGACCTAGAGCAAAGCACTCTTTGGGCTTGAGCTTCCTCGATTGTAAAATACGAGAGCTGGGTCACATGGCTTAAAAGGTCACTTCCATGTTTTGACCTATGACAAGATGGCCCAGGGGCCGTGGATGAGCTTTTCAGGGGAAGGGAGACGTGTCGGGCTGAGAACGGGGAAAGATACAATGCGGAAGGAACCGAGGTTTCTGCTCGCTCCTTGGTTACACTCATTCAGCGAGCATGTATTACACGCTCTGGGGGATGGGTGAGCCACAAAAGTCGGGACGAACGCAGCCGGGTGCAATGGGGCTCGAGCCTCCGTGGCTGTAACACAGGCAGTACAGGTATAATAGCATAGGAGGGTTCGCCCGTGGGGATCCCGTGCCGGCGGTGGGTGCTGGGGAAGGGACTCGGAGGAGGCCAGGCCTGAGGCATGACCCCAGCCTGAAGCCGCGTCGGCGTCCAGTCCGGGATGGGGGTGGGGGCCGACCCTCCCCGGCGTTCCAGAGAAAAGGTGAAGCGCGGGGCTGGGAGCAGCGCATTCTTACCGCTGGAAGACGTTCCACAGGAAGCTCTGGTCCGGGAGGGACGCGGCAGCGCCAGGCCCTGGGCCAGCGCTGCCCGCGGTACCCGTCCGGTAATGGTAGGTGGCCATGGGCCGGTCGAAAGAACAGTAAGACAAGAGGCTGAGCACGAATAGGCGAGAATGGCTCAACGGGTTGCTTCACTTCCGCTTTCTGCAGTGGGGGCGGAAGAGCTGGAAGAAAAGAAGGTCACTTCCGGGCAAATAGCCACCTCCGGGAAGGCGGCTGGGGCGTCACGTGGCTGAGAGCCGCCAGTCTCCGCGCGAGGGTCGCGTTGCCTGGCAACGAAAGGGCGCTTGGCTAGGGAAGCCGCCGGATCCAGGTGGAAGGAGGCCCTCAGAGGATGCTACGCCTCCGGAGCCCTGGGAGGACGGGGGTGGAGATGTCCTCAGCGGGCGCGGCAGGGCGGGGCTTTGCTCTATGAAAGACCGCTTTTTAACTTGTCACGGGACTCTTGGAGCCAGATGCCCCTGCATCGTTGACTTTTTCCTTCCCTTCCTCAGTTTTCTCGTCAGTTAATGAAGGCAGGGTGGTCTTTCCTTCCCTCGGCGTGTTACAGGAGTCAAGATGGCCTTTTTCCTCCCGGGGCCTCAGTTTTCTCGTTTGTTACCGAGGGCAGGAGTGGCCTTTGCTTCCCCGGTTCTCATTTTCTTTTATCGAAGTCAAGGTGTCTCCCCGAGCCTGTTTGCTAGTCTGTCACACACACACACGCACACGCATGCCCAGGTGCCTTTCCCTTCCCTGGGCCTCCGTTTCCTCGTCTGTCACCGAAACGGGGTGGGTTAATTGATCTCTAAGCCCCTTGACAGCCCATACCTTCGCCTGCCCCCAAGTTTAGCAAAGCCCTCACTTTCAGAAACCCTCATCTCCCAGGGTAATGGAAAAGGGGCGTTTAAAGGGCTTGAAGCAAGTGTTACTAGCGGGCGAGGAGGCTCTTCCGGTGAGCCCCAACCCCCCTCCTGGGTGGGGTAGCCACTCTGGCGCTAAGGTGACGTAACACTGAAGGAGGGGCTTTACTAGGTAAGCATTTCTAATTGGGTTATTTGTTTTGGTCCTTAAGCAGGCTGGCGGATTGATCAAGTGACCGAGTTTACTGGCAGTCTTATGACTAACGCCTAGAGACCAGTTATTTACAGTTACTTATGGAAGTCATGCCTTTGACCTTTACTGAAAAAGCTTGACCTCGTAATGTTCTCAGAAGCCAAGACTGGAAGTTGCAGAGAAATCAACTTAGGAAATTTCCTCACATAGCAAAATTTTATTCAATGAAATTCCTATCCCTAAAAATGCAGATGTTGCATCAAATTGGATGAATATAAGTTGTAAACGTTAAAGTGCAATGTTAATGTAATCTTGTCTCTTATTCCATTTTACTGCACAGCAATTTCAAATTATCTGACCTGACTGGTGAATGTTTTATTAAACACTGCCTTCCTAACTTTGGAGAATTAAGAAAATAAGTGTTGGAAGACTACATGTAGTGTCATTGATCTGTGGGCTAGTTTTAATGAACCTTTTATTTCTTATTGCCTTATGGCACAGCTTGCGAGGGAAAGGGTAGGGAAATAAAGGTGATGTAAATACAAAGTTATAAAGATTAAAAAATTTAAAAGTGTCAAATTTCAAAGATCCCTAATAGTGGACATCAAAATAATTTTTTTAGGAGCTTCTGCAAGATAAAAGTTGAAAATGAAGGAGGGAGAATGCTTGAAGGACTGTACAAATGCAGAACAAACAATATGGAAATGTCACACTAATTGAAATCCCCATGCTCATAGGGTCACAGAATTCTGTGCTGGAGAAAATTTGTAGTGCCCATCTAATCTGATCTTCCCAAATTTTCCAGCATCACAGAAGGGAGTTAAATGGGAGATCTAAGATTCAAACTCCACCCAATGGTATCCAGCACTTTTATCATTAGACCAATGCTCAATTCCCTGGGCCCCCCCTCCCTTTTTTTTTTTGCCAGATAGCATATTAACTCATGGTTATTAGTGCCAAAAGAGGAGTGATATTGAAGTTACTGAAAGCAGGGGCTTCCATCACAGAGGAATGCCTTTCTCTTAGTGGGTATCACACCTCACCATTGTTCATCCTAGTTCAAAAGCTGATGCTTAGGAAATTGAAAAAAAAATCTCAACCTTTTAATACCTAGGTTAGCTTTTAACTAAAATCTAGGCAAGAGTTAGTTAACTTAGGGAAAAAAGTGCATTGCAAAAATGACTAGTTATGCAAGATCTCTCTAGAATTTTGACTTTTAAGAATTAAATAGATTGTAAAAGTGAGTATATTTTTTTGTTCTTGTTTTCCTTAAGAGGACCAAATATGCAATTTTTCAAATGGACTTCTTCCTAAAAATGTCTTTTACATTTGCAGATGACACTCAAAAGTGCTTATTGATTGTGTGTGGGTATGTCTTGTAAGAGCAACAATGTTCCCCACATTGTGAAGTAACTATACTTTCTGTTTATAGTCACTCTCTACTTGACATTTATAACTTTTCATACAGGCTGCCTAATAATTTTGCCAAAAATGAACCATGACCATTAGCTGATTATGGCATGGCAAGCTGGTCAATATTGGTGTTTCTCATCATAAGCTGTTTTTGAGCTCTTCAAAAGTAAATTTTTGTTACCTTCACTATGTTCTCCCAGAGTGCTCAGATGACATCTCTCCTTTGCAGATGTCTTAGCCAAGGGAATTGTTACGCAAGTACAATTACTATGCTGAAAGATTAGCTGTATCCCGGACTTTTAATGTTGAGTATTACAATATAAACCTTCTCAGGTATTTGATAGAGAAGATACTTTAAATCTTTGTGCCACTTGAAAATACACAAAAAAAGTGTATTTACAAAGCACTTTCCTCCCAACTTTGTTGTTAGATTAATATTAGAAGAAAACAAACAAGGGCTGAATATTTAGTGACTTGCCAAGGGATTTATAGTAAAGAAGTCAAGACTCGGAGATCCTCTCCAAATCCAGGGCTCTTTTAAGTACTAACATGAAGTAAAACAATCTCCTGTTACAATTTAGGACTCTTAAAACTGTAGTTGGTGGATACTGTTTCAAGTTAATGGGATCTGGATAAATCTTTGGGAAACACTTGCAAGCAAGCATTCCATTCCCTTCTCTATGATTGTCAACATATCCTGCCATCCTGGAGCTTAGTGTTTCTTCTGCCTTTGTCATGTTTCCTACTCTAGCCCAACACACCCAAGTAAATCCCAAGCTTTGTTGACATTAAGTTGAGAAACCCCAGCTCTTTAAATTTCAAGTAATTTATCTAGCCAGAAGGTATGGCTGGAAAAATGTATTGGCAAAGGATACGTTTTTTCTTTTCCTTAAAAGTGGAAAGTTACCTCCTTTGAATTGGAGAAAAAAAAATGCAAAAGTGAGAAAAGTTTGTGTATTGTCTGTTAGTTTTCTCAGAGGGATTTAGTTGGATCCTGTGAGGAATGATTAAAGTAGTAGTTTGTGAAAGAAGGCAATCATAGAAATAATTCTTTGAGCCCAAGTATCAAAGGCTGGCAGTTTCAAGTACTAAAGCTTATTGACTTGGGACATTTGTCTTTATCTTTAACAAAACAATTTACTTAGTATAAAAAAGTAATGAGTGTTGCAGGAAGAGTCATTTTTATTTAAAATTTAACATGGCTGCATATTCTGAATTTAATATAAGATTTGCAATATATAATATTACCATACCGTCACTATATATTGAACAGAAAAATATGCTAATAGGAGGCATGCAAGATTATTTTGAACAGTCTCTGAAAGATTAACAAATGCAAGGACACTTAATATATTTTATGTAAGAAACATGCCTGGTTTTATTGCTTCAAAAAATAAAGCATAGGAAGGTTTTTCCCTAGTTTCAGTTTACAAGTGAGTCTCTAGCTATTAGATGATAATTCGAGTCAATCACATGAATACTGTTTTTTACCCCTTACAAATAACAGAATTTTTAAAAAGATTATGCTACACAAATATACCAGATACTTTGAGGCATTATTATACATAAATTACACAAACTAATCTAGAAAGTTAATAAGAGCGAATAGCAGGCGGAACTGTGGCACAGTCAGCTTCATTTAAAGTTTTGTCAATTACAGGTCTATATTCCAAAGAAACCTAAAAAAAGAACAAGTGAGACATTAGCTTATGCTTCAAATCATAATGATTTCATTACAATTTTTTTTAATTTTCTAAAAAGAGATCTTTCAGTTACTAATCCTCAAGTAATTTTTACTTTCATTATAAGCATTAACAGAATTCTCAGTTACGTGGAACACAAAAAATGTATCTGCTGATTGACCAATAACGACCAGCAATTCCATTCAGCTTTCGCAGATTGTTAATATGATTTTCCCCACAAAACTACTCTTCAACATTCAATTTTTTCTGGATTCAACTGAACTGTATGTTATAGGACTCTAAAGTAATGATAATGCTTAACATTCTTTTACCACTATTTTTCCTGAGTTGTGAAAAAAAGACAATGGACCTGCATCATGAATGACCCATCAATTTTTGGAGAGTTTCTTCCTCAAATCACGAGGGCCATTTATTAAGGCAAAGGCATCTTAAATTTTAAACTTAAACATAACAATGTGGGGCTAGCAAAATTATTACTATTATCAGTAAATGTGTGTTCTATTTTATATAACTATGTACCCAGAGTTGTATTAAAAATTTCTCAGGTAAAAAGGGGTCAAAAGTGGAAAAAACTTCAGAAGCCTTGTATTAAGGTTTAGAGGAGCTTTGATATTGCATGAAGAACATGTAATGTACTGAATCAATTTTAAATTCTGGCAACTTAAACCCAAACACACTGAAATGTAACTGTGCTTTTAATCTTCTTCCTTAAATTGTTGGCAGTGAAAGAAAAATTCAGCTTAATATATGCTTAATGGATGAGATATATGTTGATGATATGCAATCAATAAACCTCTCTTAAGCACCAATTATGTGTCAGGTACTGTTAGCAGGCACTAGAGATGCTTAGGACAATTTTCATTACACATGTGTATGTGTATATATATATACATCACAATATTCATAAGAAAATATACCTAAAAGTTTCCTTAATAAATATTCAGAATAATGATGCTATAAGGGATCTAAGGTCATTTAGTTTCTCATTCTAGCTGTGAAGAAAGGGCATTCTCAAAAGATAAAGTGAGCTGATTAAGGTCCCACAACTGGTTAGTGGCAGGTCCAGGGCTTAAATCCATGAGTTTTAAATACTATGCTGTCTGTTCTGTTATCCCACACTACTCAATAAATCCACAAGTAAATTTTTAAACAGTATTTCGTTATCTCTAGCTCATTGGGATCTGAAAAGCAATGATTCATAAGCTTTGGGACAGAATCCCACCTAGACAAATGAGTGAGTTAAACTTTGTAGGCCTAAGTTTTCTCACCAGATAACAATGGGTCCTATGGATCAGGAAGGAAATATTTGGCAAACATTAAAGTGTAGATAAATGTGAATAGCAGTTCTCTTTTTAATCAGGAATTTATTCTCCAATATTTTTTTCCCAAAATTTTTAAGGTATTTTAATCTATACAGTTAATAAATTATATAACAATCATGTAGAGCTAGCATAGTTATTTCCCTTCACATAGCATAATTATCTGCCAATAATAATAATATTGTCGATTTAATCAAATGTGATTTACATATAAAAATTCAAACCTGACAAAAAGTTACAAGTATTTCACTAAGATAGAGAAAACTAATTAGAGAGCTACTGGGTTGATGGAAACTGTAACTAAGTCACTTGTTCTTTACGGCTTGACTATAAATACAATTCTAAAGAAACAAGTATATTTTTATTTCTCCCTTAAATAGAACTGATAAGTAGGCAACAATTTAAAAAAAAGAGCAAGAATTATATTCCAGATCCTTGCCCACTTTGATGTATATGTGTTTGTGTATAAATACTTATTAGGATACCTACAATTGATGTTAGAGAATATAAATTAAAAAGTATTCAAAAGGCCTAAAGGGAAAGGGACATTAGCAGAGTAAATTATCACATACCTTTCCAGTCTTGATATCCACATAAGAAAGTGTGTGCTTTCTCCAGTGTTCTGCAAATGGTCTTTTTTGTTGCCCCTCAAGTGGCTTAGAATAATCATACTCATCAATCCTTACCTAAAGATAAAAAATTTCCAGAAAAGTCATTCACTATAAGCCAATTTTCTATTTTTCTTTCTTTGAAAAAAAAAAATTAACCTGATAAAACTAAAAGTAACATACAAAACCAATTGATATATTTATCTGAATATAGAGGTCATGTTTTCCTCCAAAATCTGACTTATACAAGACCTCAAGAGAATCTATAATCATGTTCTCACTATTGGTGGATGATAGTAAAGATGAAATTGTGGAATCCTTGGGGGAAAAGAAAATAATGAAAACTTTAAGGATAACAGGAATGATAAAAATAAATAAAAACTTATATGAATTGAAAGGTAAAAAATATATCACGGTAACTTTAAAAATGTAATTTACTATGAAATGCCCCATGTTATCAGAGTACATGGCATATAATAGATACTTAATAATTGCTTGTTGATCATCATTTAAGGTATCATGTAAATATAAACACGTCCCATATCATCTTTCTGGCTTGTATTTGGAAAATATTGAACTACTTTGAGTGATCCCAAATTTAACTACCAATATTCTCTCAATGTTCCTCTATTGCTATGAATCACAGGATACCATTATTTTCAGTGAACCAAATTGCAGGAGATCCAAAGGGCAAAGACAGATGGTAGGTATAAGGAGGTTCTAGTTGTGTTAATTTGTTATGGCTAATAATAAATTAAGTGAGAATGAAACAACATATTTCACCCAAGGGCTGCCACAGTATTCATAAAATATTAAAACATCGCTTTTTGTTAAAGATCCCATGAGTACTTTGAAGCCTATAAAGTTCATCTGTTTTTGAATACACTAAAGTGTACAGGATTACAAAAGAAAACTAAATTGAAACATAGTTGTTTAAATAGTTAAAAACAGTTAATATCTGTATTCAAAGTACCAGAGGGCAGGATCCAGAAAGTGATGTGTATAACTTAGGGAGCAAGCTGTACTTGAATATTCAAAAAGTTTTACTCCAAAAATATAACACATATCATTTCCCAAGAGACACTTAACTAATCAGCTTATTTTCAAATAATCAAAATCAAAAAGGTTTTACCTTTAATCTCATTATCAATAAGAAAGCCAATTATAAAAGAGAATAGTCTGTGATCCAGGGACACTGGCAGCTTTGTTGTTTCTTAAACAATGTACTGCATTCTCTGGACTCTGAATATTTTTCCCTGGCTATCCCCATGCCTAGAGCTCTCCTCTCTCCTCAGCTTTTCTTTGGGAAGTCATTCCCACTGCTACTTTTAAAAATAGAACTAGAATTCGAAACTCTAAAATTAGTGTTCTTCTACCATAGTATACATTTTGGCATGGCATGACATTTAGTAGCTATTCAGTGATGAAGGGCAACAGCAAACAATGTAAATGTAACTGGGAGCTGGATCATGTTCAATTCTGTGGTGCTATTAAGAGTTCAGATATGGGAAATATGGGCAAGGGCTCTGTGGAAAAGTCAAACTTCAAAAAGGCTTTAAGAGATTGAGTGGAGAAAAGGTCCTACTTTTGAAATAACTGAACAAGTTCGCTTTCAATAGAGTACAAATGTTTATAATATTTACCATGTTTCTCCCTTTTCTCCACTCAATCTAGAAATCAGATCTTGATTCTGTCTTTACTCCCCCCAATAGTCAGCACAGTGCTTTGCAATTAATAAATGGCTATTGGCTGAATGAAAAACACAATAGACTGTCTATGGACATGGTAAACTTATGGTTACCTAATGTATTCAAACAGAGGCTGACTACAGAATGCTACAGAAATGATAAAATAGGTGACGCCTAAGGACTTTCAACTCTTAAATTTTATGGTTGTATGACAGCCATTCTGAATGACACAAGAAACTAATAAATGCTTCCTCTAGGACATAATGAGTCTCTCTTCCTATAATATTTATAGTTTGTACAATGTAGGGATGGGCAAGGTATATTCTGGGAGCAAGACTGAATTTCAACAGTTTCATTTAATCCTGCACTGCAAATCTTGAAATATTGATGAGGGAACCTGAGAACATAGTTTAGATTGTTCAGCCATTTTATGTCCTAATCTTCTATTACTTGTACAAAATCAAAGGTCAACCTTACTTTTAAAACACCATTGGCAATCTTGTTTCTATCTGGAGCATTTTTTCTTTATAAATAAAGAATGCAAAGAGATATTTTAGACTAGCCATCTTTTAACATTTAGCCCCTTTTCCTTTTTTTTTAGCTTTTTATTTACAGGTTATATGTAGGGGTAACTTTACAGCATTGACAATTGCCAAACCTTTTGTTCTAATTTTTCCCATCCTTCCCCCCATCCCCTCCACTAGATGGCAGGATGATCAGTAGATGTTAAATATATTAAAGTATAAATTAAATATAAAATAAGCATACATGACCAAACCATTATTTTGCTGTATAAAAAGAACTGGACCCTTAAATATTGTACAATTCCCTGTGTAGGAAATCCAAAATGCAGGCAGGCAAAAATATAGGGATTGGGAATTCAATGTAATGGTTCTTAATCATCTCCCAGAGTTCTTTTGCTGGGTGTAACTAGTTAAGTTCATTACTACTCCATTGGAACTGATTTGGTTCATCTCATTACTGAAATGATCCATCAGAATTGATGGATCCAGAAGCCAGGTCCATCAGAATTGATCATCATATAATATTGTTGTTGAAGTATATAATGATTTCCTGGCCCTGCTCGTCTCACTCAGCATCAGTTTGTGTTAAGTCTCTTTAGGCCTTTCTGAAATCATCCTGTTGGTCATTTCTTACCGAACAATAATATTGCATAATATTCATATACGACATATATATATTCAGCCATTCTCCAATTGATGGGCATTTCCAGTTTCTGGCCACTACAAAGAGGGCATTTAGCCCCTTTCTAATGATCATTAATTCCTAGCAAATGGAATTAATAACACCTAGCAAATGGTGGCTGAATTAATTAATTTTCATTATAGAATAAGAAATTGTAATTTCTACTTAACAGATATGACACCACAATCCAATTTTTCTCAAGATTCCTCATCAGTTTTAATAAGAGCAATAAAAAAAAAAAAAATCATACCACAGTACATATATCACTTCAGAAAAAAGATGGAGAGGATAAAAGTGAAGTTAGTCAACTTTAAGGAGTATATGTTTTTTTTAAGTTGAGTATAAAATGATCAATTCATTTTTAAAAACAATTTGGAATTATAAAGATCCCACAACTACGCATAAAACCCAATAAGGTCAAAGAAAGAAAGATTCCATATAAACAAAAATATATATGTAGTATCACTATAAAAGGGGAGTAATAACAGTTTCTACCTTAGAGTGTTAAGGAGAAAATGAGATATTCGTAAAGCTCTTTGGAAACCTTAAAAGCTCTATATAAATGCTATTATTGTTATTAGCCAATCCAAATTATCACGTTTTACCTATCCCGTCATCCCTACTGTCAACAGAGATTGATGCTGGTCAATAAAAACTGAAAGTATAATAACAGCATCCAGCAGGCTCTTTCCTTTTGGTATTACCATTAAAGTTTTGGGAATCTTTTTTACAGGAACAGAAATTAGAGGTAGGGAAGATTATAATAATTGTCTATTATATGTTTATAGGTCAGTCAAAATGGACAACAAAAATAGCTATGAAATAGAAACTATTGATTTGTTTTGATGGTTAAAATATTTCCATAATGATCCATCTTTCTCTTTCAGCATATTTTAAGCACCTATACATTGTCAGGCTCTTCTAGATAGTAGGACTACAAATGTAATGGATGAAACATCTATTACTGGCATAGCTAGGGGACAAGTAAATGTATAAATACATATAAGACCTCATAATTTTACTCTTCTGAGGCAAGCCTTTAATATAACCCAATCAGTTAATTTCTGTTTTCTCAGCTTACAATTTTCTATTCCCTGCTCATTCTCTATAAAGCATTGTAGCATTCCTCTAGGACACCCTTTTTGTGTAAGGTGCCAGGCTGAACTGCCTTCATTTTCTTCCAGGCCTTTTCCTTACTTTTTAGAGTCCAGTTTTCCTGTGGTCCTACCACTATTCAGCTCAATTTTATTTCTTGTCCTCCCTTGACAAAATATTAGTTTCTTGAGGGCAAATGGTGTGTTTCTTCATGTATTTATCTCTAGCATTTAGTATAGTGCTGATATACAATAGGGACTTAATAAATCCTTGTTTTCTTCGTTTCTTTTCTGACATTTGTTCTTGTTTAATGTGCTGAGGTTCAGATATGAAGAGGAGGAACAATGCTTTAAATCAATTAATCTATTTAAGGAAACTGACATTCTTTAGAGAAGTGTTATCTAGTATAGTCTCATGACTGTGTGTGAAGTTGCCAATGAATTCTAAAATCTGTGCTCCAGAAAGACGACCGTGGGGAGTGAATACGGATCACAACATAGTATTTTCACCTTTTGTGTTGTTTGCTTGCTTGTTTTTTTTCTCACTTTTTCTCTTTTTGATCTGATTTTTCTTGTGCATAATAATTATAGAAATATGTATATAAGAACTACATACATATATTGGATTACTTGCTGTATAGGGGAGGGAGAAAAAATGGGAAACAAAGTTTTGCAAGGATGAATGATGAAAACTATTTTTGCATATATTTTGAAAATAACAGCTTTTGTTTAAAAAAAATGAAAAAAAAAAATGAAATAGAACACACAGAGTTATAAAGGCAAATAATTATATTGGAAAAAAAAGTAAAATCTATGTTACCAGACAAACTCTGACAAATTTTATCAGGCTACAAGGGTTTTAAGAATAAGCCTAATAAAAGCACTCAAGATCAGAATGCTGATTATAGCAAAGCATGAGGGAGATAAAAATAAAAAATGTCTCAAAGTTCTTTCGTCTCCCCCTTCTGCCTCTATAATGACAATAGAGGAATGATAGGAAAAAATTGAAGAGATTACCGAGGATCAGTTTTCATGGGTAATTATCAGTACTCTAAATGCAAGATATATTCAGTGATTAAAAGAACTAAACTGAATAATTTCTTAAAAAAAAAAATCAAAACGTTGCTACATGCATATAACATAAGAGGATTCAAAACATGAAACAATACATTTCCATTTCAAGAAAGATAACATAATACTATAGATTAAAAGAAGATGTTTGTTTTTGCTTCCCTAATAGATTTAATAGATTTTCTTTTGTTCTCTGCTGTGCACTTTTTGTGTTATCCTTTTTTTCTCCTTCCCCCTCCCACCATCTACTCCAAGCAGGCTACAATTAAGATCGGATATATATGTGGTTGCATATATAGCAACATAAAGTCATCGTTGCACTCATCACTTGTTTGTCTTCTGTTTTTCTGATACATCCTTTATATGACCAAGTCTTTTCATGTTTTTGTAAAAACATTTCTCTAAATCCACCAACTCATTTCCTACACCACAGGAATATTCCAAATTTACATCGAATCATTTCAATACCAATGTTTTTATTATAAAGGAAACCAGAAAACTAAAAAGTTGTAGTTAAATAGAAAGGCAGCTCATAAATTCCTCTTAGAAATGAACAAAAGAACTGATGGAATTGCTTTTCTAATTTTGCATTTCATGGGGATATTTGTTCATCTTGCCTTGCTATGCTCATGACAGACAGCAAGAAAAGACCAACTTAAAGGTACTACAGCTTCTGAATATCTGGTATTAAAAACTGAAGAAGCAGAGACATTTCTAAAAATTCAACAAATCCTCCAATCAAATCAGCTTATTCCTTAATACTAGGTGATTTCAACATGAATGGGCATAGGGAAGGACAATGAAAAACATCTTGGAAAAGATGTTTGGAAAGAAAGATGTTTGAAAAGAAAAGAGACCAAAGGCTGGCAGATAATTCAGATGCCTCAGCCCACATGGGCTCATGTATAGGAAGTTTTCTGGGAGGAAAGATAGCAAATGGGAGCAATACAAGAATCACTGAGCATGCATTTCAAGTCCCTAGAGACTAAGGTCAAATGTATGTCTCTAGAGACTTATCCTATAACCAGACATCCTATGATTAGGTGTCATCAACATGACTAATGTGGAAACATGATTGTACATGTGTAATATATCAAGTATACATGTACAACTTATATCACATGGCTTGTCATCTTGGAGACGGGGGTGGGAAGAAAAAATTTGAAATTTAAGATCTTTTTTAAAATGAATGATGAAAACTATATGTAATTGGAAAAAATACAATTTACGTTAAAAAAGACAAATATGGAAAAGATTTTAAAAAATAAAATGTCTCCTTTCTGAAGCCTTCCCTGATACTGATTGAAAGATAAATGAACAGATGTCAAATTTGGAGACATGGATTCAAATACTGTTTTATACATTAGCTTTGAGACTATGGGAAAATTACTTAAAACACCCAGAATTTTCAGTTTCCTCATCTGAAAAGTATTTGTGTTAATTATCTTACAGGGTGCTTTGAAGAAAACTATAATATAAAGATGAGTTACAATACTATTTAAAGTCCTTGAGAAACTTGGCACATTAAATTAGCTATCACAAAGAGAAGGGAGAAAGAGATCCCCTAAAACACCCTCATCTCATCTTCTTGCCAAGTCGAGAAACATGAAAGTCAAGATATAGAATACAAACTCACATGTCATACATTACAGAAAATGATAGTACTACTATTTCAAAGTCCAATTCTTCTTATGTAGCAAAATAACTGTATGGACATGTATACATATATTATACTTTAACATATTTAACATGTTTTGGTCTACCTGCCATCTGGGGGAGGGGGTGGGAGGAAGGAGGGGAAAAATTGGAACAAAAGGTTTTGCAACTATCAATGCTGAAAAATTACCCATGCATATATCTTGTAAATAAAAAGCTATTAAAAAGAAAATGATAGTACTTTATAAGCAACATCATTTCTAAAACCAGCAAAGCTGTGCAAGAAAACACCTAAACCAGACTCTCAAAAACAGGTTCTCAGATGGGAGGTTCATGGATGTTCCATTTTCAGATTTTTTAAAATATTGATAAATGTTGGTTTCTTTTTTCTGTAAAAGAACTTTTTTTGGTGTGTAGCACTGGTTCTTTGGGAAGAGGGGAGACATAATGTGGGATAAATCATGAGAAAGAAAAAATATCAAGAAAAACTTTTTTTTAAAATAAAAGATTCATGAAACTTCTTAATAACTATGATAAAGAAAAAGTCTCAACACTGTTTAAAGAAGTCATTGCCCAGATTTAATGTATAACCACCACAAAATTAAGATAAAAAGACAAAAGAAAAAAATCCCAAGAACGTTAAAAAGATTCAAAATCTGAAGCTTCCACATCAAAGAAAATAATCCTGTAAATATCTAGATGGCGCTCAAATATCAAGAAATTATAGACAAAACCAATGGTGAATTCTACTAAATGAGGAGTGATGATCTGAAAAATTGAAAATAAAAAAAAAAAAGGTCTTGAGAAAACTAGAAAAGTAAATTCATTTGACCAATTAAGAGAGACAGTATAGTGATATTGCTAAAATCGGAAGAGAGGAAACAAGTAAACTTTAATGTCTTCAAAGGATATTGAAAGAGTTCAATCAGAGAAAGAGGGCCCTGGAAGAGTTGTTTGGTTCTGAAAGGTTTAAGAGGGGAAAGATGGGATAAAAGGAACATGCATACAAAGGAGGAAGGGAATGGAATTTGCTTTCCTCATAACTTGGGAGTATACAAATATGGAGGAAGGGCTGGGGGGGCAATGTACATAAGATGAATTTTACTCTTATCTGAACCAAATCCAGGAGGCTTGAAAACATATACAGAGTTTAATGTAAAAATACATCAAAAACTTAATAAATAGGTGGGGATTAGAGAGGAAGGGAGGAAGTGGGTGAAAACAAAACAAAATTCCTGCTCCCAAAGCAAGGATTAAAAGATTTTTTAAAAAATTGAAAATTAAGGAAATAACGAAGATTAACAGCTTAACAAGTTGTACCATGAATGTAGTGAAATGTTTAAAAATGGTAAAAGACAATAACAAAGAATCCTGGGAAGTACAAACTGATGTACCGTGAAGTGAACAGAACAAGAAGAACAAGTTATACAATGACAATAAACTTATATAAGGGGGAAAAAATTTTAAGAGACAACTAATAAAAGCAAGTAATATGCTGAGAGGAGATAAAGATAAAGCATGTTACTCAGTTCTTGATAGAGGTGATGAACTCAATGTGCGGGAAGAGACAATGTTTTAACAGGGAAAGATTTTTAGAGGAAGGGAAAGATCAATATAAACTGACACTTTAAAAGTCACTAAAATAATTTTTTTAAATGTACAGAAAACAGAAGGAAGCATGAACAATCAAGATAGTTGCTCATTTTTTAAATGTTAAGCTTAGATAAGTAAAATATAAAAAAAATATAAAAAAGTATATAAATAATATATAAAACAAAAAAATATAATTTTTTACTCTTTCAACTTAACATTTTCCCTATTACATTCAAAAATATTTTTACATTTGTTTTTTAAGTATTTTTGAGTTGCAAGTTCTCTCTTATATCCACATTCACAATTAAGAAACCACATGTGAAATTATGTAAAACATTTCAAAAAAAGTCAAATTATGAAAACAGATTTCCCACCCTAATGAAAATAAAACCCTCAAAAAAAAAAGAGAAATAGAGAATGCTTTGATCTGCATTCAGACATAATCAGTTCCTTCTCTGAATATGGATAGGACTTTTTTTTTACCCTAAGTCCTACAAAGTAATTGTGTATGATTGTCTTACTGAGAATAAGTCACTTACAACTGCCATCCCAGAGCATTGTTATTACAGTTTATTTTACTTTGTTCATGGAGGACTTTCCAAGTTTTTTGTTTTTTTTTTCCTGAAGCATCCTGGTCATCATTTCCCAGAAATCAATAATATTCCATCAGAGAAACTTGCTTCTAAAATTTTGCTTCAATTACTTTTCCTTTTTGTATTTCCCATTTTTTCTCTCTCCTTTCATTCTATCTCTCCTCAAAAATGTTTTGCTACTGAGCACTCCCTCCCCCAATATGCCCTCTCTTTTATCACCCTCCCCCCCCCTTCCCATGTCCCATTCCATTTCTATATTGAATATGTATGTTATTTCCTATTTGAACCAATTCAGATGAGATTAAGGTTCACCTATTCTCTCCTCCCATTCTTCCCTGTACTGTAAAACCTTTTTCTTATCTCTTGTTTTGTGGCAGATAATTTTTACCATTCTACTTTTCTCTTTCCCTTTTTCTCAGCACAATTATCTCTCACTCCTTAATTTCATCACACTATGCTATGTGAACTTTGCTATGTGATTCTCTATAGTAAGTTAATATGTCTCCTAATTTTCTATTATACTGACTGAAATTTTAAAAAACCAAACCTATCAAACATCTTCACAGTGTCACAGCTAAGATATATAAGGAATACAACAAGATCTTATGAGGTGAAATTTTTGTGGATTATCAAGTCAAAAAATATATATACATATAATTTACTGTGGTAGAGAAAGACATAAGGTTGTCTAGTAAACCATCTCCCATGAAAGAACAGCAAGATTTTTTGATAGTGAAAAGCAGTAATATATTCAGTGATGCTCCAATTACTATGAAGCAAAGTATAAGCAAGGTATAAAATAGGGTGACATACTCAAAAATGTTAACCAGTAAAATAGAATGTATTTTACACCTACAGATTGAGGGTTCATAATCTGGGGTCTAAGGACTAAACAAATTTTTTTTGATTACTATTGTAAGCTTATTTATTTAATGCACTTAAAAACATTACTTAGGGAAAGGGGTCTGTAGGCTTCACCAGACAGCCAAAGGGGTTTAAGACAGGACAAAAAGTTAAAATACTTCTACCATGGATGGAAGGTGCCATTTTCTCCGATATCCTGTTTGCATATAACTTTATGCTGATGGCATCAAGCTTCCACATTATAAGGCCTCCTCAATAAGAATCTTGTCCAAAGGAAATTGGCTTAAAAATCCATTCAAAAAAAATCTATACGGGACAAAAAATGTGCATAATTTATGACATTTAGATATACAGCCAATGAATTGGTTCATCAATACATATGGCTAAGCCCAGCAATAAAGATGGGTAAAGACCTGGTATAGAATTGAGAAGAAAATGCAATGAATTGCATTTGGGAATTTATATAGCATTCCCAATGATCCCTAGTTGTACCCAAGTGCATCTATTCTGACAAAACTATTCTTTAAGGTAAAGCTTATAGTTTTAAAGATTAAAAAAAAAAAATATATTGCAAGAGAAACTATGACCTCTGAAGAAGTAGATACTCAAAAGAAAAAACAAAACAAAACAAAAAACCACAAGAAGAATTCAAATAGGATCCAGGATGTTATCAGTAATGATTAAAATGCAAAATATGGCATTTTAAAAAATGTGATGGACAGATATGACTGTGAAATACAATATAAATACAAATGTGGAATTATATATGGCAGCTTGAATGTTGCACTGGTATCCAGAAAATATTAAAAGTGGAAAGTGAGGGCTTCCAAATGAATCTTAAAAATGACATGATACCAACAAATTATTAAATCTAGTTTCCTTATCTATAAGCTTCAAGTCTTGCTACCTTTCTCTCCCCTTTAGAGTAATTCATGGTAAATAGCACAGAAATCAAAGGCTAGGAAGCAACTAACACAAATAAAATTTCCCAAATCAGTAATGTATTTAAAAAAAAAACACCACATTATAACCAATTGGAAAAATATTAAATATTCTTGGATTGGGTGAGCAAATATAATAAAGATGACAATACTATCTAAGCTAATCTATTTATTTAACACTATACCAGTCAGACTCCCAAAAAGCTATTTTAATGACCTAGAAAAAATAACAACAAAGTTCATGTGGAAAAAACAAAAAGGTCAAGAATTTCAAGGGAATAAATGAAAAAATAATTCAAATGAAGGTGGCCTAGCTGTACCAGATCTAAAATTATATTATAAAGCAGCAGTACCAAAACCATTTGGTATTGGCTAAGAAGTAGATCAATGTAATAGGTTAGGTTCAAAGGACAAAATAGCAATAACTTTAATAATCTAGTGTTTGACAAACCCAAAGACTCCTCCAGCTTTTGGGATAAGAACTTACTGTTTGACAAAAATTGCTGGGAAAATTGGAAATTAATATGGCAGAAACTAGGGCAGAAACTAGGCACTGACCCACAGTTAACACCGTACACTAAGATAAGGTCAAAATGGGTTCATGACCTAGGCATAAAGAATGAGATTATAAATAAATTGGAAGAGCATAGGATAGTTTATCTTTCAGACTTGTGGAAGAGGAAGGAATTTATGATCAAAGAAGAACTAGAGATCATTATTAATCACAAAATAGAAAAATTTGATGATATCATATTGAAAAGTTTTTGTACAAACAAAAGTAATGCAAATAAGATTAGCAGAGAAGAATAAACTGGGAAAACATTTTTACAGTCAAAGGTTCTGATAAAGGCCTCATTTTCAAAATATATAGATAACTGACTCTTAATTTATAAGAAATCAAGCCACTCTCCAATTGATAAATGGTCAAAGGATATGAACAGACAATCCTCAGATGAAGAAATTGAAACTATTTCTAGCCATATGAAAAGATGCTCCAATTCATTATTAATCAGAGAAATGTAAATTAAGACAACTTTGAGATACCACTACACACCTGTCAGATTGGCTAGAATGACAGGGAAAGATAATGCAGAATGTTGGAGGGGATGTGGGAAAACTGGGACACTGATACATTGTTAGTGGAATTGTGAATATATCCAGCCATTTTGGAGACAATTTGGAATTATGCTCAAAAAGTTATCAAACTGTGCATACCCTTTGACCCAGCAGTGTTACTATTGAGCTTATATTCCAAAGAGATTTTTAAAAAGGGAAAGGGACCTGTATGTGCAAGAATGTTTGTGGCAGCCCTCTTTGTAGTGGCCAGAAACTGGAAACTAAGTGGATGCCCATCAACTGGAGAATGGCTGAATAAATTGTGGTACATGAATATTATGGAATATTATTGTTCAGTAAGAAATGACCAGCAGGATGATTTTGGAAAGGCCTGGAGAGACATACATGAACTGATGCTGAGTGAAATGAGAAGGACCAGAAGATCATTATTTACCTCAACAACAATACTATATGTTGATCAATTCTGATGGACATGGCCCACTTCAACAAAGAGATGAACCAAATCAGTTCCAATAGAGCAGTAATGAACTGAATCAGCTACACCCAGGGAAAGAACTCTGGGAGATGACTATGAACCACTACATAGAATTCCCAATCCCTCTATTTTTGTTTGCCTGCATTTTTGATTTCCGTCACAAGCTAATTGTACACTATTTCAAAGTCTGACACTTTTTATACAGCAAAATAACTGTTTGGACATGTATACATAAATTTTATTTAACTTATACTTTAACATGTATTGGTCAACCTGCCATCTGGGGGAAGGGATGGGGTGAAGGAGGGAAAAAGTTGGAATAAAAGGATTTGCAACTGTCAATGCTGAAAAATTACCTATGCCTATATTGTAAATAAAAAGATATATATGTTATATATATATATATATATATGTACATGTATATATAAAATTTAAAAAACACATTATGATTTATAATTACTAAATCAAAAAGTCATATTAGACAAGACTGCTTAAGTGGACAGGAATTCATATGTACACTACAGTTATAAGTGAAAAGACACAATTCACAATACAGTTGGCTAGGACATAATTCTATTTAACCATATGAAATCACTGAATTTTAAAGAGTTGGATAAGACACTTCAGAGGTCAACTACCTCAATCTATATCAAAACAGGATTTCCCATTATAACATATTCATTATAAAACTCAAGAGAGTATAAAAGTAGTCTGTGGTTGAAGACACATTTTAACTGGTGGAAAGTTACTGAAGTACTAAGGGTTGCTGCCACCACCTGGACATAGACAATCTTGCAAGTTTAACTGGATCAGGCACTCTGGAATTTTTGTTTCAGGGTACCATGTAGCCCTAAATTCCTTAGATTAGATATTGTGCGACCCAATAGCTTCATTTTTTACAGAGAAGTAAACTGATGCCTGAGGCATTCAGCATCTTCAACAACGTCAGTCACAAAAATAGTAAAGAGCCAGGATTCAAAATCACATGCTTTATCTTTAAATCCAGTGCCCATCTGTGTCTCATAACAATGGTATTTAGTGCTCTACTTTATACTTAATAAAGAGGAGACTACATGATTATTTGGATTTTGATCATTATCACCTTTAGTGAACTTTACTGGCCAGGATAAAGGGAAATAAGCTAGCTGTACTTTTAATTTCTACTAGCATAGGAAGAAAAGGTTAGAAAGGAAAGAGGCAAAGTAGGAAGGAAAGGCACAAGAAAATATGTATTTATTGCCTACTATGTTCCATGTGCTATGCTAAGCACTTTACAACTATCATCTCATTTAATCCTCAAAACAAGCTTGGGAACAGGTGCTATTCTTATCCCTATTTTACAGTTAAAGAAACCGAGACAAATAAAATTTAAATGACTTGTCTATATTCACACAATTATTAAATATCTGAGGCTGGATATGAATACAGTTCTTCCCAATTCCAGGTCCAGGGGCTTTAAAAGAAGATCCATTTAGCCTCTTCTAAAGGAGGCAGAGTAAAGTAGGGAAGAGTGAGTTAACCTAGATTTTATTAGAAAAACAAAAAACCCTGCTACTTCAAAGCAGGAAAAATGGCAGTAGGTGTTAATGGCAAGTAATTAGAAGGAAAAATGTTTGAACTTCTTTTTACAATGTTGAAAGAGGGATAGAATAAGGAAAAATATATACATGTAATGTAATAAGCAGATCACTTAAAATAACAGAAATTATACCTTGTAGTCTTCTCTTGCATGAGCTCCACGTGATTCTTTACGGGCCTCAGCACCATAAATAGTTTGCAGAGCACACAACATTAGGTTCTGCAATTCCAAGGTCTCCACTAAATCAGTATTCCATACCATTCCTAAAAGTCACAATAGGATTTCAGAAAAACATTGTATTTTCTCCAGTTATTAAATGTTTATTAAGTGCCTACTACATGCTAAGAGCTAGGGATATATAAAAAGAGACAAAAGACAGTCATTGACCTCAATGACTTTGCCATATAACGCAGGAGACTAAAGGTACTATCTTCAGAAAATGTTGATCTATTTCACATTTAAATAAATACCATAAATACCACTTAAAATACCATGGTTCTTTCACCATTTGTACTAGTATACTTGATAGTCTACAAGTACTGGAAGAAAAATATGACTCAGTAGTTTGTGGGCAGCCATAAGGTAGCTTCATACAGCACTTACTTTACAATGAGGTGGAGAAGTACCATTTATAATGAACATACTCAGGAGTCGGTCACATTTTTTTCATGTACTAAATATAAATACATTTAGAATATTTTAAGATTATGTAAACAATAATATCCATTAAGTCCGTTGTCTTTGAGATCTAAGTAGTGTGAATCTTGTGAAAAAGGAATTTAAAACCTTGTACCTCTGTCAAATGTCTTCAGATCCTTTAAGTCATTGTAGAGCTGGCTTATTTTCTGGCAGCCTTCCTGCAACACACTTCCCACACGGAACACGGCTGCATGATTCTGCATGGACTGGGCCAAAAGAAAATGACCATTAAACACCCTAAAAATATCTTAACATCCATAATGGGAATGAAGGAAATGCCCTGCAAATGTGAAATCAGCACACAGGTTCCCTCAATCAGAAGTTTTCTGGTTATAATTACCTCGTTATAGATAACTCTTGATATAGATACCTCTATCTCAACTAAATACAAAAGTATTAAGCAATCAGGGTGCCCAAGTGTACGTCTTCTCAATAAAAAGAAAAAATATACTTTGGGCAAGAAAAGTTTCTAAATGTTCATCAAGTCATATAAATATGGTCTCCACATCATTTACAGTGACTCGTGCCTTTCCGGAACCAGAGTGTATGTAAGGAGGCTATTGGAGAAATGTAAAAGTTGAAATATTTACAAATAACTGGGTAATTAGTGTGGCTAGCCCTTCTCCTCCCATCTACATTGCATGGTTATAAAATTAGAAACTGACTTTCACATGTGTTTAGTAGAACACAAACAAGGCAGACAAGTGAGACAGTGAAGGAAGTACTGTTTGGAATAAGGAAGACACATCTTCATGAATTTGAATTTGACCTCCAACACTTGTTAGCTGTGTGACCCTGAGCAAGTCACTTAACCCTATTTGCTTCAATTTCCTCATTTGTAAAATGAGCGGGAGAATGAAATGGCAAACCACTCCAGTAGCTTTGTCAAGAAAATTTCAAATGGGTCACAAAGGGTTCTAACCAGGATTTAAAGCACTGATCACAACAACAGCAACAATAAAATGATTAAGTTTGCTTGCTATATAAGCTACATGTTCTTCAGAGCAACCCTAATATTCTCCAAGTACAGTCCAAACTGCACAACTTCTCTCCTAGCCCATTCCATCATTCCCTTTGCATTCTACCTCTACTTGTCAATAAAATTAAAACTTTTACTCCACGGCCTATTATGCCGAAGATATTATTAATTCTCTTATCAAATCTCTATTTTACAGATGAAAGAAATTAAGGAGGAAAGGGCTAAACATATAAGGCCAATACAGTTAGCAAGACAGAACTAGTGTCTTACCGTTTTTTGTCTAGCACTCTTTTTTGCTTTAACTAAAAGCTGGCTTGGTCCTGTGGACACCATATCCCTTATACCTTTCTCCACTAGTGGTCATTTCTTCCTCTAATTCATTGTACCAGCATGGCTACAAGATTTAATTTATTCTCAATACTGAGATAATGAACCATATTTAAATATTTTCTGTTTCTTTATTCACCTTTTTCAAGCTCAGACATTGCTGACTGAACTTTTCTCTTCCATCTTGTCTACTCCTCCTCTCCCCCACCTTATTATCTCTCTATCAGATATGTTCAGACCATTCTTTCCCCAAGTTTGCCACTATCATCCACTGACCTTCAGCTCATTCTTCCACCTTTTTCAGTATTTCGTGGCTCTTTTCTATACCTTGTATTTTGCCATCACCACCACTATCAATATTCATGTTGATGACTCTTTTAACACTGAAATTATACACACTCACCTTTCAGAACCCAAACTTTAAAATTCAATTCTCCAATCACAATCTTTTAGCCTTTCACTTCTATCAGTTTCCCACTCACATTAAATGTGTTATTTGCTCCCCTTGGGGACCTTTCACTATTGTTTCATGAGCTCTTCCTAACTAATACTTCATTTACTGCCTTATCTTATCTTGACCTAACAGAGTTAACTACACAGTATCTTAAATTCCCTTCTCTCTCTTCCCTGAAGTTGTTTTATCGTCTCTTTGGTCTGCTAAACTTCACTTTTCAGTAACACCCATCATTGAGTTGGCTGCTCCTACTTTTGGGCAATGGAATGCAATCACAGGAAATGAAGAAAATGAGCTAATCTAAACAGCCATCAATTTAGAGGGCATAATATCATTTGAGCTCTCACTATTGCTCAAGAATACTTCTATTACTGATTCTATTTTCCGGTCCTCAAAAGTGATTGTCTTAAATCTTTTCTTCTCTCCATTCTCTTCTCTACACTTATGGATGACAGTCCACTTAAACCCTCTGTTTCATTTTTCATATTTATGCATAATAATGAATATATATACACATATATATATATATATATATATATATATATATATATATAGTTAATCAATTGATTATGGGCAAATGATGTACATGAAAGATACTTCTCCACTTCTATTGTACTGCAGGGAATATGTACTCAACAAATACTTTTATTGGGGAATAAATGAGCAGCTAACTACCACAACATGAAGGTCCTTACCTTTTGCATGTTGAGCCTCAGTTCTGATGTTCTTATATTTCCAGAAGCAAATCTTAATTTGTCAAGATTTGCAACAGATTCTTCCCCAGCATTTGATTTAATTTGAGGGACTTTATCACCTATTAAAAAATTTTTTGATTTTAATCTTTGAAAATAGGCATTTATAAATTCTGGAGGAAAAAAGCATTAAAGTATCGAGCATGCAGAAAAAAAACTCAGCTTACATCTTAAAGAGTACCTCTTTATATTCTTATTATTCAAAGAAAACATAAAAATAGAGGGATCTCAAAAGAACACATGATTTACCTTCCTGCCTTAAGAAAGATAAAGTATCTTTTCTGTATTCAAAGACATGAACTTACAAGAGTTTAAAAAATAGAGGAAGAAAATACTAATAGACTTTAAATCTAAAATATTCTGTTTTTCTAATTTAGTCAGTATAAAACTAAAGTTTGTCATTTTTAATGATTTAAAAAAAAACAACCCACCCCAATCCTATATAATATAACATAACATAGAGACCTAGACACACAAAAAACAAAGATAAAAGATATAGGTACAGAGGCACAAATGCAAAGATGCTAAGAAATGTTCATATACCCAAACAGAAGGTAAGAAAAGAAACAGATAAGAACACTTGGTAGTTTTTGTAGTACAGCAAGTGCTCATTTTACACCTAAGATACTAAGTATGATGGAAAGCTTCTTAATCATTTCTTGATATGTTAATGGTCTTTTTGAACAGAAATAATTTCATTCGTATTGAGACTTTCATTATTTTAAAAATAAAGGTTTACTTTGATAAAACTACAAGGTTATTCAATTAGGTGAAATTCTAAAACTTAAGGAGTTCTGAAATTTGCTTTTAAAATCTTCAGGTGAGGGTAGATTGCAATATTAAAAGAAAAAGTTTTCACAATTTCTTCATTCCTAAAATGAAGGAGGTTGAACTACATAATCTCCAACATAACTTCTAATTCTAACATACTAAAATTCTATAATCACTTCCATTATAACCAGTCTGGGCCTTTATCTCCTTATTTGTAAAAAAGTGAGGCTGCTAGACGAGATAGCTTCTAAGATGCCTTCCAGCACTAAATTTATGAGCTTATGATTGTGCCAAAACACATACCAGGTTTGCATGTTTCTGCAATACTGAGGGCACAAGCACGACCAAAGACAACCAAATCCAGAAGAGAGTTTGCTCCTAGTCGATTAGCACCATGTACTGATGCAGATGCTGCTTCACCACAAGCATAAAGACCAGGTACAATTTGATCTGTACCATTCACATGTTTAAGAACCTGTTCAAACAACAGAACAACTGGTTTAAAATATTATTTAATAGATGTGTGTGGGTATGTACATGTAATGTTAAAGGTCACTTTTAATGGGGTGATCAGTTCCTCCATTTGTCCTATTTTGCATTCTGCCTTAAGGTTATGACCATCCCCTCTTAATGGTTGAGATAAAGGTGTTATAGACATTCCTTAATGTCATTAGAATATCAGTAACCTCCATCTATGAGGCTATCCCCACCTAGGTATCTGCATTATGTCCTTGTGTCCTGGCTAGACCCTTTGAGATCACAGTCTTGTCTAGGCCGGGGATCCATTGGTCCCAGTATTTCTCTCCATTTAATAAACTATTGAATTGGTCTCTAATCTCTGTCTTGCTCAGTTTCTTTTAACATTACATTTGGAGCTCCCCAGCGAGATAATTAGAAAATGAGCAGGATAAGAGATGAGACTTTGGGGCCTCTGCCTTGGACCGGGGTGACTGCGAATCTGAACTCTTGGCCTGGAGAGGTCAGGTCCTCCTGGATTTCTTTCCAGAGCCTCCAGGAAAGAAAGCAGTTTCCCAGCCACAATAGCCTGATGGTAGACAACCCCATTTTGGCCACAGGAGAGTAAGTTTGTAATTAACGGACGGGGGTGTCACTTTTGGGGTGCCCTTTTCTTGGGGTACCAGTTGGTTTGGTTGATTAGTGAATTACCGGATGCGGATGTCACGTTTGGGGTGCCCTTTTCTTGGGGTACCAGTTGGTTTGGTTGATGAGTGGCCTACTGGACGCAGGGGGTTGCTACTGGAGTGTGATGGAATTTTGGACAAGGTAAAAGACTTTTTCTTTTCTTATCTTGTGGTGGACACTGCAGTCATCAAGACTGCAGTCGTTGTTTGGAGTTCTTGGGAGCTCTGGCACAATTCTTTAGGAATTGCTGCGGCTCTATCTCTAAAGAGATACGAGGGAGGCTGCAAAGGTTGGGAAAACTAAGTTTTTACTTGTCTGCAATCTAGACACTCCGCCGCCTCAAAACTCTTTTCCTGGAGCAGATGCTTTGCTTGAGGAAACTCTTTCTGTCCAACTCTTTTCCAGAGACAAAGGCCCGTCCTTTGTATTTCTAAGAGAAGTCCTCCCACTTCTTCCATCAAGTGGGAAGTATATACATTTGAAAATGGGACTCAGTTTCCCTGTTTGGGTCATCCTGTGTTAGAGTAATGCTGGCCCCTCTGGCTTTTGCATGCTTAGGGGGCTATCTACAAAGTTTAAAAAAAAAAAAAAAACGCCATTTGGTTTGGCTTTAATGTTAGTGTCCTAATGAATGTTGTAATTGTATGGTCTAAGTGTGATCAGTGTTCTGTATGTCTTGTATGTTATTGTGCAGTCTAAATGTGATTAGTGTTCTGTATGTCTTGTATGTCATTGGACAGTCTAAGTGTGATCAGTGTTCTGTATGTCTTGTATGTTATTGGACAGTCTAGTTGTGCTCTGTGTTCTATGTGATTTTTGTGAAATTGTTTGTAATTTGTTTGTCTGTTTCGGTAACTTAAGAGCTCTGTTAAATTTAAGAACAATGATCAAATTTGGGAATTGATTATTTCAATACTGAACTCCAGCTGGTGAAAACATTTGATTAGGAATTTAAAAGATGATTCTAAATTTGGGAAATGAATTGGTTTTCCTTAAGTATAAAATCTTAAAGGAACAATACCTTGTTAAAGAAGTTCTGTTAACTTGCCTGAAAGAGGTCATGTGCCTCTAATTTTACCTTAAGTATGTAACAAGGCCTTTTCTGAAAGCTTCATCCCTGGCCAGGCTGGGGTTAGTAGAAGTCCATTGAGAACAATGGCCACAAGGGGCCAGAAGGAGAGAAAGAAACTATGTTGTTTTATTATTTGAAATGAGATAGAAATGGATTATATGCTTTAAATCCAGCTCAGCTAGACATTTAGTTTTATGGGGATTCCCCCACCCACCCACTGATTTCTGCTACTTTAAATGTTGGGTGGGGTAGGGATCTTTTGTAAAGATTTAAACTTCCCCCCCTCCCCACTGCTGCCACTTCAGCTATAGGAGCCATTTAGTTAGCCTGGAGTGATTTCCCTCTCCACCCTTGTGGAATTGGGGGAAGGGTAGTCAGATGGAATTCTATTCTCCCCCCTCTAAACTGTTCCAGACATTTTAAATATCTTGGGTTTGTAATTAATATGCGCTGCATTTTTTCCCTCCTGTAACTGATTTCTATAATGGTCAATAAGAAATTGTTAATTCAATTATGTCATAACTTGTTGTATCCAATCTGGTTATGTGTAATCACTATATTCTAAATACTTGAGCAAATAAGTATTTAGTCTGGTCATCTATTGATTAGCAGATATTGTGTCTGGATATTCAAGTTTTTTTTAAGGTTTTATTCTGTTGGAATTGCCCTGGCAGACTCAGTTTTTGGGATTATTTCTTAGAAACAACCAGAAATTGGATACCTGTCTTGGAACTGGCAGTCTCTCTGAGCTGTTTCTCCACTCCTGTTACCCCAGGTCCTTAATTAGAATTTCAGCATACTTAAAAGGACCTTGTTGATATCGAGGCCTCTAAAAAGTTTGGGGTTTGCCTGCCTTGGTCTAACTGCATAATCTGCTCAGAAATCTGCATTCTAGTAGCAGCCCTGTTTGTTCCTCTGGGCAGGACAGGTGGAGCTGCTCCAAGCCTCACCCTTCTCTCCTGGAGCCCGCTGCCCCTCTGAATGGGCAACACAACTGCTTTGAGCCTGCTGCTCTCCGTAAGCAGAGGCCGAGTCATGCACAAATGACCACAGCTGTCCATATGCTCCCCAACTGCAGAGTTTCTGACAATTGATTGTCAGAAATAATTGAAATAAGGAACTTTGTGTATAGCTGATTAATTCTGGAGTTATCAGGGAGAGACTTGCCCTTGCATTGGTATAGCTTCATTTTGATTTTTATTGACTTCACATAGGGTTGTTCAAATTCAAAGATTTGAATAGTTCCAAGAGAAAAAGGAGGGAATGTAATGTTAAAGGTCACTTTTAATGGGGTGATCAGTTCCTCCATTTGTCCTATTTTGCATTCTGCCTTAAGGTTATGACCATCCCCTCTTAATGGTTGAGATAAAGGTGTTATAGACATTCCTTAATGTCATTAGAATATCAGTAACCTCCATCTATGAGGCTATCCCCACCTAGGTATCTGCATTATGTCCTTGTGTCCTGGCTAGACCCTTTGAGATCATAGTCTTGTCTAGCCCGGGGATCCATTGGTCCCAGTATTTCTCTCCATTTAATAAACTACTGAATTGGTCTCTAATCTCTGTCTTGCTCAGTTTCTTTTAACATTACATAGTTACATACACACACACACAGACAGTATCAAAATATCAAACATTTTGTATACTCTATTGTATTTCCCTTCCCCTACACCTACTTACCAAAGCAAATTACCATTGAGATATAAGGTACTGACAATGGCCCCAAATTAAAAAATTAATATGCTTGGTCAACTTTATCATGCTCTTGTGATATCATAAAAAACACTCAAAACTAACATCTCAGAATAAACATTTAAAAAGAAGTCATTTCTAAAGAAGTAGCTATAGCTTTCAATAAGCAATTTAAAGTACTGATCTCTGGGACACACAAAAGTTGGTTGAATAAATATCCATATTCATCTAATTAAATTAGAGAATTTTTATAAAAAATTATAAGTTGACTGCACCATCATCAATTTAAAAACTTTTATCCTTTTTCTTAAGGGTTCAATTCTTAAGTTTAAATCCTTACCTGTCCCTTATAGTTTGTAGGAATGCCTCCCATGTTATAATGCACAGTAGGGAGTACAGGAATTGGTTCCTTGTTGACATCCACACCAGCAAATATCATTGCTGTTTCTGATATTCCAGGTAGGCGAGATGCTAACTGTTCAGGAGGTAGGTGGTGTAACTGCAGATAGACATGGTCTTTTTCAGGACCACAGCCTCTAAACAAAGGAAAGAAATCATTTTTCAGAATAAAAATAAAATTTTCTAAAACCACACATGTCAGTCTCCTAAATCTACAATTTGAGGGTTGTCTTTAACCAACCTCCTTTCCTTCCCTTCCCCCATTTAGTAAGTTACTATTCCATTAATTCACCGTATAAATAGTTTTCATTTTCCTCTTCTTTAGATCCACTGCCACCCCTTGTCTCATTACAGCTAAGTCAACTCTTTCAAAAGTCTCTTAAACAGATTTCGTATCTCCACTCAATTTACCTTTCATATTCCTACCAGAATGACTTCATTTTGCACAAATTTGGTCTTTCCTACACGCAAAAATGTACAGTGGCTCCCTACTACTTTTCAAGTAAAATTAATTTGCTTAGCATTTAAAACCCTTGGCATTACTTTCCCAGACTTATTTCACATTATTCTCTTTCCATGTACTCTAGTTAAAAACCAAATCAGTATTTTCTGTCTTCAAACATGCTACCTGCCACCATACTTTTATTTACATAGTTCTCTTTCTTCTCTAATCTCAAAATAATGTTTTGTTTTCTAATTCACTATAAGAGCAATGTCATATTCAAATTATCTGTTTTTCAATGCCAAAAATAGTGTTCTGTACAACTTAAATGAATGAACTTGGTATTTCAGTCAAATTCTAAGGGATTGCCAAAATTCTTTTGCTATATTAGAATATGAACTGGAAACAAGTCAGGTTTAGAAATGTGCTATTGACCTCCTAAGCAGGTTGAAGGAAAGGAAGATATGGTTGGGTTGGACCAGTTATTAAAAGAAGGATTCTTCACGATTCCCATAAGACTAAGATACCGCCCTCTATTGGGGTTTGTCTGAAAATTTTGGAGTTCAAGACAGGTTGATTTAAAGATCCTCCTGGAAAACAGCAGCATAGAACTGCAAAACAAGTAGTGGCTCTTTTGTCAGAGGGCCTGGGTTCAAATCTAGTGCTGTGACCATGGACAAATCCTTCTATGTCTCTGAACTTCATGTTATTGTCCATAAAGTGAGGACCAGTATTTGATGGCTTGAGGCTCCATCCTATGATCCTGTGACTATGACTCAGTCTGACTCGGGTGTCTGGCTCATGCTATATGTGTTGGTTACCACAAAGAAAGTAAGGAGTGATTTTATAAGGAGCAAGACTGCCACAGATTAAATGTGCACTTAGGCCCCACTTTCCAATCAGATTTAAAATAAAAACAGCTGGATAAGCAGACGTTTGCACTTCGGAATAATGGCAATTCATGGTAGAATAATACATATCAACCTGGATAGCAGAACAGCAATCACATATTAAGCTGACATTAGATTTTTCACCCAGAAAAACAAATGTTAAGATAAGGCAGTACATTAGAAGCAGAAGATGCAAAGCTCAAAGAAAAATGACAATAGATCAAAATATGACAAAGACCCAAGCCATTTATATAAAAGGAACAAATACATCTCTCCAAGGCCATTGCTGTATCACAACAGGGTCCTATAGAAAATGTTGTATTAGGTTGAATATGCTCTGAATATAATATAGTTTAGAACTATTTCCATTTTTATGCAAATTTAATTTCCACAACTTGAGTACTCAAAAAATAGGCTTTGGTTGTATGGAAAATTCACTTATGTAGAAAATTTTTATTTACTGAAAATGCCAACTAAATATGAGCATACAAAGAACAATAAATATGGAAAGGTAGCAGATATTAGACAGAGAAGAACCAAATAGAAGACTGTTTTTTAAGGTCATAGACAATAATGGCAAGAACAAAGCCCCATTTCATGAACTTAAGGGATACTACATATAAAAATGAATTTCATGCTTTCTATTCATTAAATGCTCACTTCAAGTAATAATCAGAAATATTCAGAAATTCAGAAATCTCTGAAAATTAAACAAACCTTCCTTCACGGATTTCAACAGTCATAGAACGAGATACAACATCCCTGGAAGCCAAATCCTTTGCAACAGGTGCATATCGTTCCATAAATCTTTCACCTTGACTATTAATAAGAATGCCTCCTTCTCCACGACATCCTTCTGTGATAAGACAGCCAGCACCATATATGCCTACAAAACAACAAAACACATTAATGAATCATTTCCAATGAAAGAATCAGAAGTTCTGAAATTCAATTTGAATATGCTCCTTTAAAACCAATTTTTGGGAAAGGAATAAGGACAAAAAGAACATAGGTACTATTAGACCGAAAACAGAATTAAGAATGGAGAAAAGATAAAAGAGGAAGAAAATCTAAAATTGGCAGGGAGAAAAAAATTTAGGTGACCACAGACTTACGTAGTGAGGAAAAAGCAGGCATATTTAGTTAAAAATTTAGCTTAAAGATTTTTAAGTCACAGTGCCTAAAAAATGCCTTGAAATTGATTTTTCTTCTTACAACATTCTTTTATGTGCAATCTATTTTAGATAGGAATAAAACTAAAGATAGGGACTTCATATAACACAATGAAGTTATTAAAATTATTACATTAAAATATAAAGTTTAATGTAATATAATGTAAAATGTAAAAATTACATTAAAAATATTCTCTTTGCCTCCTATCCCTAATAAGAGGAAAAATAAAGTGTAGGTAACCATCATCAGGCAACCAGATAGCAATAATATATTTATTTTTAAAATTCTGAACTTAGTAAGTACCCATTAAAATGAGCCTTTTCACATGCAAAGTAGAACAGAAAAAGAAAGGATTTAAGATGAAACTACAAATCTATTATACAGTCTCAAAAGTCTTAGTGCAGACAATAAGTTTCTCTCCCCTTAAGTTAATAATGCATTTAACCTAGAACTTTGAAAGCTGTTCTGCTTATTTCTTTTTGTTCTTTTAATCATTTTAAAAAATGCTTTAATGGACTGTATCCTAACTATTCTTCTGCAATCTCTGGTGTAGCAGCCCCCATCTCTATGCCCTCACCCATCTTCTTAGCTTGTTATTTTTTCCTACTTCCCAGGGTTAAAGATGTCATGCTGTATAGGCTTATTTTGCCTCAAGATTAAAAAATTTTAAGTGTCTTCTATATGGTTTTTCAATCTCCCATCTTAATGCAATCAGAATAAGGCTCTAAAAGCACTCTTTTCATCATGCTCTTCTAAATGATCCTCTAATTACTCACTACACTGGTCAAATGGCTTTGTGTATCTTTTAAAGCTCTCTAGAATCTGGGCCTATCTTAATCCTACTTTGGTTTGAGAATTCAGAATTTCCCACAAATTAAATGTCTTTTAATCCAATCAGACTAGTATCCTCATTATTCCCTAAACATCACAGACATCCACACCCACTTATATAGTACATCTCAGTGCCTTTGCTTGCACTATTCTTCTAGGTAAAGTAGTCTGTATAGCAAGTGTTTACATCAATGTCTATTTCAACCTACATATTGCTCTATTAGCAATATATTCAAGATAAAACTTATTTTAAAGCAAGCTTCCTCACTATTCTAGCCCATAATGAATTCTTCTAAAGCACTAGCTATATTACATAATTATTGACCATCAGTGTAAGTGCTCATTAAATGTTATGTCCAAAAATATTTTATTAGTCTTCTTGTAAATAAAGCCTACCATTTTTGTAGTGTCAGTTATTGCACATGGAAATTTAACCAAATGGATCAATTTCACACAAATATCTCCACACGTCCCTGCTACCCACTCTATTGTCCAACTAAAAATAAAAGATCATCTGTTGCCCTAGAGAATATAATTGGGTATGCTTAAAATAGATTTTGGTAACTACCACAAAATCTAACTGAAGGAACATGCCGGTCAAGGATTATCAGTGTACTTCAAGAAACAACTAGTTTACAAAATTTTCTGAGGATAAAGACTTTAAATATATATATTTATCTCCTTATATATCCCATACTACTTTTAACAATGTTAAGTAATCAGAGTTGTCTGATTAGATTCAGTTCATGTCACCAAATTTTTGTTAAATTCCTGTTTGAAAAGCTCAGTATTAAATGCTGGGGTGCCTGCTCTCATGTATGGAGTAGGGAAAAAAATTAGATTATGAAGTTAGATGGCATGGAGTCAAATTCCAACTCTTGTAGTTATTACTTGTATGGCTTTGGGTTATCTCTCTGGGCCTCATTTTTCTCATCTGTAAAATGAAGGGGGAATAAATAATCTCTAAGGTCCTTTCTAACTTTAAATGCTACGAAAATTACATTGGAAGAAAATCATACTAATACCAACAAAAAATTATAATCAGATACTGAAGGAAACTGAGCAAATATCTAAGAATCTGAAAGAAAAATTTTAGTCCGAGGCCAGTTACATAGGAGCATTACATATCTTATATATCTCAATACACTGAAGTATTAAAGTATTAAAAAATTAAAGTAATAAAATATTAAATCACTATTAAAATAGTATAAATTATTATTTATACTCATAATAACGCTTACTCATCCAAGAGAATTTCAAATATATTCATCATAGATCAGTACGTTTAATAAGACAGGAAATTATAAAACATTTTAGTTTCCCATTAGACATTTAATAAGATAAACTTGCATTATTCTGAAAATTCTCTTATGTGGAATGTTGGATAAATTATGTCAAAATATTTTAAAAAAAAACTGCTAGAAAAAAGTATTTATGAAACTGCAGATTTTTTTCCTTTTTTTTTTTTTTTTTTGGCTGAGGCAATTAGGATTAAGTGACTTTGCCCAGGGTCACACAACCCGGAAATATTAAGTGACTGAGCTTATTTTGATTTGAAATCAAGTCCTCCTGACTTCAGGATTGGTGTTCTATACACTACAACAACTAGCTGCCCCGAAACTGCAAATTTTTGAGACTTAAATCTCTTAATTTATAAGTTAATCTATATTAAACGTTCTTATATTGTGTGATTAACTTCTACAATTGATCAAGTTTCATACCTGTGGGATGGAACTGTACGAATTCCAAGTCTTGACAAGGAAGGCCTGCTCGTGTAACCATAGCTGTGCCATCTCCTGTGCTTGTATGAGCAGAAGTACAGCTGAAATAGGTACGCCCATAACCCCTGGAAAACATATTCAGAAGATATTAAGTAGAGACTTAAAATACAGAATATTTGGCATTTCCTCATAGTGTAAGAAAAGAGAGGATTCTTAACTTAAATAGCACATAGCTAAATGATCTTGAATGTTTATTTACCTATAAAGGTAGAGTTAAACCAAATGATTTTTAAACAGTCCTTCTGAGCTCTATGATTTTATAAGCAAAGTTATAAAATCTCCTTCTCTATACAAAATAGTTTTCATATTCTTACCCAGTTGCAATAACTGTATTCTTTGCTCTTATACGATGTATGGACCCATCTTCTATGCACAATGCAATTACTCCTCGGCACTCCCCATCTTCCATTAAGAGATCCAAGGCAAAATATTCCACAAAATAACTGGTATCATACCTCAGAGACTAAAAATGAAAATATTAGTAAAATATTTTCAGTTGTGTTTTAAATGTATTAAATGCATTACTGGTATTAGCCTACAATCCATTTGGATCAGTTGAGCTAGTAATTAAGACCCATCTGCTGAATTTTTCCAACATGATTTTAATATGGCAGTCCAAGAATTAGTAAAAAGACACATGGAAACAATATTATGGATAGATTAGGAACAAGTGGTAGGAATTCTTTCAAAATACAGATAACCTTGAGTAAAGCACATTAATAATGATAATAATACTATATAGCAGAAAAGTGCATTTTCAATTCTATAGGGATATCTTAAGAGAGTATTACTTTGGAGTCTCCAAGAATGCTGAAGGTTAATTATTTCTACATTGAAGAGGCACCTGTTTACTCTGCTTGTGAAGTATTTTTAGATTACTATAAGACTTTTTTATGTCAACTGTACATTTCCATACATTCTCCCTTTCCCCCTTCAACCTTATTATTGCTTCCTTTTCATACCTTCAGGAGGGCCAAAAATTTGAAAGAGAATTCAAAGTACTCCTCAAAACACTACAAGAATTGTAGTGGATCCAGAATCTGGATACAATTAAATGTCACTGACAACAAATTTAGCTTAATACCTTTGGTCATGATTCCTAGTGTTGGCATAAGACCTTTACCTGATTGGTAAGAGCATATAACAAGAAAGTACATTACAGACATTTATCAAAGAATAAATACCAAAATACTCAAGCGGCAGAGTGAAATTTGTAGTTGCCATTTAATAAGAACTGAAAATTTCAAATCCTTTATCTACATATTTACCCTTAAAAAGATGCAGATTGATAAAAATTAAATTGAGCCCAGTGGATTCAAGTTCTTCATGATCTATAAATCTTTTTTTTTTTTCCATTTAGATTTATTTTATTTCCTTTTTTACCTTTTTACATTGTAAACTAGTATTATAGTGTATGCCTTAGCACTTGATCACTTTTATATATATATATATGTTTTTTTAATTTAATAGCCTTTTATTTACAGGATATATACATGGGTAACTTTACAGCATTAACAATTGCCAAACCTCTTGTTCCAATTTTTCACCTCTTACCCCCCCCACCCCCTCCCCTAAATGGCAGGATGACCAGTAGATGTTAAATATATTAAAATATAACTTAGATACACAATAAGCATACATGATCAAAACATTATTTTGCTGTACAAAAAGAATCAGACTCTGAATTATTGTACAATTAGCTTGTGAAGGAAATCAAAAATGCATGTGTGCATAAATATAGGGATTGGGAATTTAATGTAATGGTTTTTAGTCGTCTCCCAGAGTTATTTTTCTGGGTATAGCTAGTTCAGTTCATGACTGCTCCATTAGAAATGATTTGGTTGATCTCGTTGCTGAGGATGGCCTGATCCATCAGAACTGGTCATCATCTAGTATTGTTGTTGAAGTATATAATGATCTCCTGGTCCTGCTCATTTCACTCAGCATCAGTTCGTGTAAGTCTCTCCAGGCCTTTCTGAAATCATCCTGTTGGTCATTTCTTACAGAACAGTAATATTCCATAATTTTCATATACCACAATTTATTCAGCCATTCTCCAACTGATGGACATCCATTCAGTTTCCAGTTTCTAGCCACTACAAAAAGGGCTGCCACAAACATTCGTGCACATACAGGTCCCTTTCCCTTCTTTATAATCTCTTTGGGATATAATCCCAGTAGTAACACTGCTGGATCAAAGGGTATGCACAGTTTGATAACTTTTTGAGCATAGTTCCAAACTACTCTCCAAAATGGTTGGATTCGTTCACAACTCCACCAACAATGCATCAATGTCCCAGTTTTCCCGCATCCCCTCCAACAATCATCATTATTTTTTCCTGTCATCTTAGCCAATCTGACAGGTGTGTAGTGGTATCTTAGAGTTGTCTTAATTTGCATTTCTCTGATTAATAATGACTTGGAGCATCTTTTCATATGACTAGAAATAGTTTCAATTTCTTCATCTGAGAATTGTCTGTTCATATCCTTTGACCATTTTTCAATTGGAGAATGGCTTGATTTTTTATAAATTAGAGTTAATTCTCTATATATTTTGGAAATGAGGCCTTTATCAGAACCTTTGACTGTAAAAATATTTTCCCAGTTTATTGCTTCCCTTCTAATCTTGTCTGCATTAGTTTTGTTTGTACAAAAACTTTTCAGTTTGGTATAATCGAAATTTTCTATTTTGTGATCAGTAATGATCTCTAGTTCTGCTTTGGTCATAAAGACCTTCCCCTTCCACAGGTCTGAGAGGTAAACTATCCTATGTTCCTCTAATTTATTAATAATTTCATTCTTTATGCCTAGGTCATGAACCCATTTTGACCTTATCTTGGTGTACGGCGTTAAGTATGGATCAATGCCTAGTTTCTGCCATATTAGTTTCCAATTTTCCCAGCAATTTTTATCAAACAGTAAGTTCTTATCCCAAAAGCTGGGATCTTTGGGTTTGTCAAAGACTAGGTTGCTATATTTGTTGACTGTTTTATCCCTTGAACCTAATCTATTCCACTGATCAACTAATCTATTCCTTAGCCAATACCAAATAGTTTTGGTAACTGCTGCTCTATAATATAATTTTAGATCTGGTACAGCTAAGCCACCATCATTTGATTTTTTTTTCATTAATTCCCTTGAAATTCTTGACCTTTTGTTTTTCCATATGAACTTTGTTGTTATTTTTTCTAGGTCATTAAAATAGTTTTTTGGGAGTCTGATTGGTATAGCGCTAAATAAATAGATTAGTTTAGGTAATATTGTCATCTTTATTATATTTGCTCGCTATCCAAGAGCATTTAATATTTTTCCAATTGGTTAGATCAGACTTAATTTGTGTGAAAAGTGGTCTGTAATTTTGCTCATAAAGTTTCTGATTTTCCCTCGGCAGATAGATTCCTAAATATTTTATATTATCAGTAGTTACTTTAAATGGAATTTCTCTTTGTAACTCTGACTGTTGGATTTTGTTAGTGATATATAAGAATGCTGATGACTTATGTGGGTTTATTTTATAACCAGCAACTTTGCTAAAGTTGTGGATTATTTCTAATAACTTTTTAGCAGAATCTCTGGGGTTCTCTTAAGTATACCACATGATCTATAAATCTTAATTTTAGATTGAACAAACTTATACCACAAAATAAGTCATTTTTAGGTGTTGAGATACAAGAATTTTAAAATACCTTACTCAACCTTAATTTTTATTGATTTAAAAAAAAAAATCTTTTGCCAAGAAAATTCATGAAGCACTAAAATATTATTGCTTGAATGTTGCTTTTTATAATATAAGAACTTTTTAACAATAGTCTCCAAAGTGGAATAATAGACAATCAATAAGCATTATTAAGTTTCTACTATATGCTAAGCACTATACTAGGTACTAGTGGTATAAAGATAAAAAAAATGAAAATAATCTTTTCTCAAAGAAATTCAATGTGTAAAATGAAACAAAATATACACATTTAAGTACATATAAATTACATATAATGTCATTAAATAAAAGGCAATTGATAAAATAAATATATGAAGGTATTAGCTGAAGTATGACAAGAAAACATTAGAATTTAAATTTATATTTGTATAAAAATCCTAACTATATTAATATTTCAATACATGGATTTATTTCACTTATTCTGCATGTCATTCTAGCCACTTTTATTACATTAGCAGACTGCCAGGGATATAGCAGGTGACTGATAAATATTCCAATATATTATAATTTATACACAGTAGGCACTGGCAAAGCTGATACTTCTCTTACTCCTAGTATTAGGTCTCAACAGGATTATGAGGAAAAAAATCATTATGACCTAATCAAATATGACAAAAAGTCAGGCAGACAAATACAAAATGACCAAAATTTTCTGAAATATGGGTCTACATCCATTATTATTACTGATTAATTTTGCCCTTGAGATATTAGTTAGAATTAGGATGAGATTTTCAAAAAAAAGTAAAAAAAAAAAAAAATGTAGCATGAATAGACTACACATACAAAGATACCCACCCTGAAAACCAAAATTTTCTAACCTGTTTAAAAAAACATCTTTCAAATGAAGTTTCAGTAGGTTTTGAACCCATTTGTTAAAAAATATAAATGAGATGCTTTGTTCACTTTTTTTTTTTAATCTCTCCCATGGCTTTTCCCTTTTGCCAATTTTTCTCTCCTAACATGATTCATAAAGCAATGTGTATTAAAAATAAATAAACCTGCTACGATTAAAAAAAAAACCCTATCTTTTCATTGCATGTATTTTGAAAGATAAAAAGCTATGAATAACAACAAACAGAACCAGGAACAGATTGTACATAATAACAGCAAGATTGTGCAATGATCAACCAAGACTTTGTTTTTCTCAGTGGTTCAATGATCAAAAGCAATACCAATAAACTTTGGATAGAAAATGCTATCTGCATCCAGAAAGAGATTTGTGGAGACTGAATGTAAATCAACACATAGGATGTTTAGTTTTTTTATTTTTTTATTTTTCCCTCCCTTTAGTGGTTTTTCCCTTTTGTTTTGATTTTTCTCTCCCAACATGATTCACAAAGAAATGTAAGAAAAAATAAATTAAAGATATATATTCTGAATAGTTTCCAACAACTACTGACATCAAGTTTCCCTAATTAACACCAGGGAAAATTCACACGTTTTCAATTGCATAACTGCATTTCAATTGCATCATTGGTAGAGGGAATTGAGAAATTAGTATCATACTTCAGTGGGCAAAGAAAGCATGGAAGCAGTTTTCTCAGCTGATAAACATTAAAATCAAGTATCAAAATAAAATGAACTTAAAACCAGGCCATTTGATCACTATCACAAAGTATTAAACCAAAATTTTAAAAAGTAATGAAGCATATTTGATCTCATTGAGCTCAATAAATTAACCCATAATAGTACTATAGTGAGAAAAAACATATCTGCAAATTTTTAAATTGATTCTTGTGTCTGTTTTGTTATGTCCATATTAGAATACTATATGTATTTAATTCATAAATATATACTGAGGATATATGCTCAAAACATTTTTTTCTAAAAGGTATGTCACTGAAAAGCTTGGGAACCACTTTATCATTTCAAAATTAGTAAACTATGTTTCAATTTTAAGTTTCTAATAGACTTTTGCAATTTTATACTAAATCACTCATGAATTTTTACCCTTGCCGCCTTATGCCTCCAATACAAGAATTCTTAACATTTGTTAACCCTCTGGCAGTGTGGTGAAGTCTAAGGACTCTTTCATTTGTGGAATGGCTGGCTCTCATTTCAGGGGTTCTCTTACCCTTCCATACAGAGTGTGCAATAAAGAATGGCCGGTCCTGTCTGCCACACAACAGCATCGATGAGCTTGTCCCCCTTTCCCAAATTTTAGGCTCTGTCCACCAAATGCTCGCTGATAAATCTTTCCTTCTTCTGTTCTACTAAATGGCATGCCATAATTTTCCAACTGTTAAATGTAAGAATATTTCCAAAAACATTACCTTCAGTTTTACTATTAAATAAAATCCATAGATAATCTGTAATGGAAGCAAATTTAAGCAATTTAAGTAGCAATCTAGGAAAAGAACAGATAAAATCACTCCAATGTTAACGTTTTAGTCAATATCGAGAGTGAGGTTAAAAAGCTTTAAATGAGATCTTTTATAGAACTCAATGTAAGACAATAAATAAATTGTCAAGATAATGGAGAGTTCATTATTTCATCCCTGACTAATCATCTTTTTATATCTTAAATATTTAACAAATATTCTTCTGTTTTAAATCAGTGAAAGCTAATAGCATACTAGATGAGAATACAACACAGTACTAATATAACAGCATAAACTTTGGTCTTACCTCAACTACTGAAGCAGGTGCTTGCTCTGTCATGTAATGAATTGCGTCCTGATCACCCAACCAATCAGAACCTTTTACAGTGTCATAGAAATGCCATCTCCAGTTGTCTTCTTCCATGTTTCCCAAAGCAGCATTAATTCCTCCCTGAAAACAAAGGCATTTTTCTCAAGTCATTCACAATATCTACAAATGCAATTTTACTGTAACATTCTTTTATTCTTCCAACAGATAATTAATTTGCAAAGTCTAAAATTTTATCTTTATGACATTTAAAAATATTCTTCCTGGTATCATGCATATCTTAGTATTTTTTTCCCCCAGTTTATGGCAAAATACTCCTTATGGTATATTGTTTACACAAAAAAATACATGGTTTAAGTACATTTAATACCAGGTAATCATAAAAAAATGAATACCTGGCTAGTTACAGTGCTTTAATCTTTCCTTGTAATTTTATCTATGATTTTTAAGTTCAAAATTCATTCTCCTAAATTAAGATTTTAAAATCTAGCTATCTAATTTTCCTTACCTGTGCTGCAACAGTATGTGATCTGGTGGGGAAAAGCTTTGTAACACATGCTGTATTGAACCCAGCTTCAGAAAGTCCAAAAGCAGCTCGTAAACCTGCCCCTCCAGCGCCCACTACCACTGCATCAAATTCGTGGTCTACTACAGGATATTCTGTGGAAATCTAGATAAGAAAAGTTAACTTATTAAGTATTAGATTCATTATGGTGTTGAGGTTTTAATTATTACTGCATTTCAGTGACTATCTGTATTAAAAGCCTTTAAGAAACTAAAAAAGCAAAACTGAATTTTATAAACTACTTCAACAGGATTGATATGAACAAAACTTTCTAAAACTTAAAACTGCTACATAAAATGTGAATTGTTGTTATTAATAATCAACAAAATCCGTAAACATACTAAATACTTTCAGGATAACAAAGTACTATCATGGATGTGATAAGTATTTGGGCAATGAAAAATAACCACCACCACACCACCCCTAGCAACCCCTCCCCAGCACTCCACTGAGAAAGACACTATTACCCTCTCTCCCACATTAGGAAAAGAGCTATTCTAGGGAACTAGGAAACTTTTCAGGGGCAGAGAGATAAATCCTTAGAGTAATCTAAAATTTGCATACAAAAACTTTAATCTTGGGATTTTAATTTTTGTGGGAAATATTAAATATTTTTAAAAGTATTTACTTAAAGCAATTTAATGGACTATTGTCTAGTACTTGTTAAAATCATTACATGAACTCCCCCACTGTCCTTTCTCGTCAAAAGAAAACTATCAACAAAACTATTCTTTTTGTAAGTCTATAAAATTCTGATTACTACAAAACCCAATCCAGTTTGAAGGAAGTACAATGAGATTGCACCATAGTCAACCTATCTTAGAGTCTATTAAACGATTCACCCTAAAGTCATATTAGTATATCTTTAAGAATCTCCAAAGACCAGCCCTTGGGGCATCAATTTTGCCAAACAATTGAAAAGTAACTTTTAGTCAACTGAATTCATCTATTATCACATTGTAGAAATTAATGATACTTGCATGTAACTATGAAAATAACTATTAAATAACTTATTCTTTGTGGCATTTGAAAACTTATTAAATGCAAGCAGCAATTTGAATTATAAAAGTAAAAGTAGCTCTAAGCAGTTTTACTTGTTACTCTTCATGTGCTAATTATTTCTGTGACACTTCAGTTTTGATCTGTATACAACATCCATTACCTCAAATGTATACATGCACCATGAATACATTATCAATACTATGATAAAATCTAATTCCAGAGCAATGTTACAATACATCAATAATACAAAATAAGTGAACTTACTGAATTTGAAATCTTAGCTGAAGACTTTTTTTCTCCACTGACAGTAAAGTGAAATTTTCGTGTGCTAGACTGCAAAGTTGCTGGCCATTGCTGAAATACAAATGTGAAAATATTAAAGAGTTCAAAAGGCATAGACACTGTTAATAAACAATTTTAAAAGCTGCAGAGAAAAGATTCTAAATTATCCTAAATTGTCTACTTTAAGCCAACTAGATAACTTTTCCACTTCTCACTCATTCTCCTCTAGTATTTCATCCTTCCTATTACAACTGAATGCGTAAGAGACTTTGGAAGTAGCAGGGTTTCATCTTTGAAATCACTTTAGGGGCAGTTAGGTGGCACAAGGGGCAGCTAGGTAGTGCAGTGCATAGAGCACCAGCCCTAAATTCAGGAGGACCCCAGTTCAAATTTGGTCTCAGACACTTAACATGTCCTAGCTGTGTGGCCCTGAGCAAGTCACTTAACTTCAATTGCCTCAGCAAAAAAACAAACAAACAAACAAAAAAAAACTTTAAAAGACCAAAGAAACAAAAATACAAGTAACTTAATTCTAATTTCTTAATGTCTTTTGCCATTGCTGAGAAAAGTTCTTGTGGGGAGCCGGCACTAATCTACAGCCACATAAGGCCAACCTTGAATAGGTTGAATCTCCTAATCACATTATACCAAAGACTTCCTGAATAGGAATCTCCTAATCACATCCTAACTTTGAATAGGCAGATATCTAGGCATCCCCTAATCACATCATAGAGCTTCCTGCCACCAGAAACATCTGAGCAGCTCATCCTTGGGCGGGATACCAACCCTTTGTCTAGGACCCCCACCCTGTACTGTGTTTGAACAACCCTGCCTTCTTTTCTACTGCTATATATATCTGTACTATTGCACCCATTAAAATGAGGCTAGATCAGATGGATTTGACTTGCCCTTCTCTTTTCTCCCAGAGTCCACACACTCTGCCTCATCGGCCGAGGCAAATGGCGCCCATACGTGGGGCCCGGAAGATTTTGGAGAAAGGAGTAGCCATTGCTAGATCGAATTTCTCAATAAGAAGACTGCGCAGTCCCGGAGAATTTAGAAAATAAGGTCGCCATGGGTCCACCTGCCCCGAAGAACAGAGACCTGGGTGTGGTAAGAGGTTTCGATACCAATAGAGAGAAGAAATTAGTGTATATGATAGATTTGTTGAGGATTTCGAGGATTTATTAAGGACGCGTAGAGTAAAGGTTAAGAAAAAATGAGTTTGTAAAATTTTTAAGCTTTTAGAAGATGTCTGCCCATGGTTCCAGGAAGGAACCATTGATGAGAAAAGGTGAAAAAGAGTTGGAGATTGCTTTAATGATTTTTATGTTAACAAAGTAATTCAGGACAATGCCTCTTTCTTAAAAGGTGCCCTTAAGCACACCAATTCTGGGCTCAAATTAGGCTCCAAAAACAATGAAAAGGATTCTGTATGACCCTCCTCCCAAAGCTTCAATGGCTTTTCTTCAGCTTCCCCAAGTGAGAGCCTTTAGCTCCGCTGACTTGAAGGAAGCGGTTCTTCAGCTTCAATCAGGCCTACAGAGGACAAAGACTGATTGGGCATTTGGGAGAGTAAGTCTGAGTGCCTTTTGGCGTACCCATCTGGTTCTGGTTCTGGTTATTCTGGTTCTGTTCTGGGTAAAGTTCTGAAACGTATTTTCTGGGATGCTGGGGAATATCCTTTGGGTATGTGTTATATGTTTAATGTTGTAAATGTGTTCTATGTTCTGTGTGATTTGTCTTGTTCTGTTGGTTGAAAAAATTCTAAGTACACCGTTGCAACTGTGATTAGTAAAATGGAGCTCCATGTGTGTCTGTTAAAAGTTAGCAAGTTTGCAAAAGATATGAATTAAGCCTCTGTTGCAGGTTTAGAATATATCAAGAAGTTTGAAAAATCTCTCTCTGTCTCTCTTGTGTGTGTGTGTGTGTGTGTGTTTCTCTCTGGCTGACTATACAGTAGCCTGAGAAAAAGGGAGAGAAGGGTTATATAAGACCTTATATAACCTTATATAAGGCCAAGGGCTCCCACTGTAGACAGACACTAGGCCCAGATGGCTTGGGAAGAGAAAGTGAGGCAAATGATTTTGCACAGCCCTCCCTCATTTGAAATCTAATATATCTGCATGTCATGGCATCATCTCCCTGATGGCCATAGTTTCTAGCAGACAGTAGGAACATAATAAATGCTCATTCCTTTCCCCTGTTAAGGATAGGCAGGGTTTCTATAACTTTGAAGTCATTTAAAATGGCCAAAGTGGCCAAAGTGGCCAAAAACTCAATTTAACTTGCTTCTGTGTCCAATTGATGCATATGCTAATACATAACATTTAATACATACACAACATGTATAATCCATAACATGTATAATACATACATAACATGTATAATAAATAACCGTCCAGCACAGGGGAAAGGATAATGGATTTGGAATCACAGGATCTGAATTATCTATTCAACTACCTATTTGCTGTTATTATTAATAATTAGGTAAAGTACCTCACTCTCTGGCCTTCAATATCCTCATCTGTAAAATGAAGAGATTGGACTAGATGGTCTCAAGTCCTTTTCCACTTCTCAATCTGTAACCATTGTATTTTTTACCTCATTGTATTTTTTTTTTGGTGACTAACAATTGAGGTTTTAACTGACTTGCCCAGGGTCATTCAGCTAGTAATGAGGGATAAGGGTACAGATGTAGAGGTTAGGCAGGAATGGGTAAGGTCCATTCTCTAAGGCCCAGAGTTCAGGAGCTGCTAAACACAAAGGCTATGGTAAACTATTTTTTAAAAACACCAAGTGGGATTCTCTTGGTGGGAATATCATCCTCAAGAAAGAAGTGATCTGCATAGAGTAATTATTCTGAAGATCCATTTTATGCATGAGTCTAAGGGAAGTCTCAGGTGAATGTGAAATCTTGCCTGGAGTTGTGACTTCCCCCCAAGAAACCTTATTTTGCTCAGAGAGGACACAAGACTATTTGGGTTTGTAGATCAAAGGAGACATTTTTTGTAAATTTACATTTGTAAAATTACATGATTTTACAGAGCTCACTTAGGTCATACAGAGTTTTACTCTCATCAGTATCAAGTTTCTGAAACTAGATTTAAACTTAGGTCTTCCAGACTCCAAGGTATGTGCTACACACTGCTTGACACCTCTTCTTAAAAGAGCCTAATAGTACTGTTTTAAAGTGAAGCCAGAGGCCCTGCAGCCTCTTTTGGTCCCACTTCTCTTGCCAATAAAATCTTTGCGATCAAGCACCTTGATGTGTACATTTACATGTTTGATAAATTAATAGATGTATTACTGGACTATTATAGTGTTATAATGTACATTATAAAATATATGAACAAGAAATTTTAATTGGAAATATGAAATAAAAATGGTCAGACCTGCACTTTAAGAAGACCTGCACTTAAGAAAGGAAACACTTTGCTATTTGTGTCAATCAATAAATATTTATTAAGCACCTATTACATGTCAGATACTATGTGAAAGATGGAGTGAGAAGGAAGAAAGCTAATGTAGGGATATCAAGATATGAGATTCAAATAGGGCTGGAACCATGAGATTGGCTAGAAGGGGATAGATGTAGGGTTAGTGTTGTAGAGGCAAAAACAACAAGATGCAGTTGAAGTTGAAGATTTGCCAACCTACTTCCTGGTTCTGCCCATTATATTTTGCATCAATTAACATTAGCTTTTTCAAGCTTCTTTTCATTTTTCTTATTCATTTTCATTGTTGTTAGCAAAGTAAAATTCTATTATATGCAACACCATTTATTTAACCATGACAGGAAAAAAATGATGAATGTTAGAGGGAATGCGGGAAAACTGGGACACTGATGCATAATGTTGATGGAGCTATGAACGAATTCAACCATTCTGGAGAGCAATCTGGAATTATGCCCAAAAGTTATCAAACTCGTGCATACCCTTTGATCCAGCAGTGCTACTACGGGGCTTATATCTCAAAGAGAAATAAAGAAGGGAAAGGGACCTGTATGTGCCAAAATGTTTGTGGCTTCCCTTTTTGTAGTGGCTAGAAACTGGAAAATGAATGGATGCCCATCAATTGGAGAATGGTTGGGTAAATTGTGGTATATGAATGTTATGGAATATTATTGTTCTGTAAGAAATGACCAGCAGGATGAATACAGAGGCTTGGCGAGACTTACATGAACTGACTATTCTGAAGAAAGATAACAGATTGAGGACAAGAAGATAAAAGACCTTTGAGTAAGCGGCCCTCAGAGCTAGCAATTGTGGGGCAGTAAACACTTTGGTAGATTTTAGTGAAGAGTTTTTAAATCATGAGAAGAATTTTAGGCTTTTTAGTGGGAACGTACTTGAAAGAGTGGGTTCCATATGCAATATGCTCTTTGTGATAACAAGGATAAATTTGTTAGAACAGTTCTGAATTGGAGGGGGGGGGCAGGGGAAGGGAAACAGACACTATCTTCTTGTCTTCCATCTGTTATCTTTCTTCAAAATAGCATCTTAACCCTAAGATTCCCCTAAAGTGTAGTAGCTACCAAGGATTCTTTACCTTCAGAAACTATTTTAGAACCATATATTTGAGAGTTAAAGAGAACTTCACTCAATTTACTCTACTTTGCATCTATGCAGCTCTGCAGAACAAAATGCCCCTGGATTGAGTATTTCTTGGTAGCCCATTTTCTTTTCCTTTTGTGTATTATTTCTCCCATTAGACTGCTAGTTCCTTATGGGCAGAAATGGTCTTTCTCTTGTTTCTATCTCAATCTACTCAATACAATACCAGACATGTAGTAGGCACTTAAATTTATTATTTATTAAATAGAAATGAATCTCAGCATCATTTAGCCCAACCTGTACTTGAACAAAAATCTCCTGTATAATGAGTAGGCCATTGTAGAGCTATAATTCTTGGTAAATTTTTCCTTAGATTTAGTCCAAATTCAGATTTTTGTTACTAAATCTTTTTCTAAGTGAAAGCCAATGACTTAGAAAGAGGTATCAATAATGTCTCTTTAAGTCTCCTCTATGTTGGGCTAAATATTAATAATTTTTTCAACCAATCTTTATATGATATGAATTCCAAGTCCTTTATTGCCACCCAGCTACCAAAAGAATATTCCTGATGTCACTACTCTGCTCAGTCAATACCTATTAAAGACTTTAGAAGTTTAGAAAGCCAATGTCTTCCAGTGCACCCAGTATCATCTCTAGTCATCCTTATGTAGATCTGGCCATTGGACCCAGATGACTTTACAAGAAAAAAGTGACCTTGCAAAGGCATCCCTCACTTAAATCCAATACACTTGCTTGTTATGGTATCATCTTTCTGATGTCATGTTCCTCTTCAAAAATGAAGGACAAACAACTGTTCAATAAACTTCATTAGCTCCCCATCATTTTTGGCATCAAACACAAACTACTGTTTGATATTTAAAAGTTCTTCAACACCTGGTTCTAACCAATCTTTAAATATTCATTAAAATACATCACTTCTCTTCATACACTTCCACCCAGCTGTTTCCACCCAAACTGGCTTTCCCATTCCTCCCAAATGTTATAGCTTTTATATAGGTAGCACTCATCTTTTGAACGTATTCCCTTCTCACCACCACCTCAAATATTGTTGCCTCATGTGAGGTCTCTCCTGATCTCAGTTGCTAATATTAAAAAAGTCATGTTTTATGTATGCATATAAATATGTATAAAGTATCTGTAGCAACAGAATGAAAGCTCCTTGAGGCCAGGTACTTAAATTTTTATTTTTATTCCTAGGATTGTGTTTGGTTAAATCCCTGATGATTGGTAATCTGCATGGTTTGTCTGCGGTCTTTTCTCATTCTCATTATCTCATCATTATATTATATCAATTATTATTATCTTAGAAAGACTCCTTTCTAAAATATGCTGTTCAGATAATTAGGCTGAACCAGGGTAGAGCTAATTGCAATGGGGCCTGTTCATTTCTCTAAACTTAGAATTATGGCTCTTAATGCACTTTAATTAAAGATTATATATTGTCACATAATGTTAATTCACCAAAGCACCTGGATCATTTTCAAATGAATTACTGGCCAGCTACATTTCCCAATCTTGTAGATTCAAATGTGATCTTTTTTTGGAACCCACAATAAAAATTCAACATAAATATCGAATTATATTTTATTAGATTAGACCTACAGTTCTAGTTTGCCAAGCTCTTTTTGAAATCTTACCCTGCCTTACAGAATGTTAACTTTTCCTCCCAACATTTTCTCCAAGTCATAAGAAAAATATTAAACAGCACAAGAGAGATCCCTGGCCACTTCACTAAAAATCTCCTTCCAAATAATTACCAAGTTATTAGAGGTTTGGTGATTCAATAAATTCTAAATTCACCTAGCTTGGAATTTTTGATCTAGATCTGACCAGCTCTTTCAAGAACACCAGTATTTCTGAGTTTGATGGATCTTTCACAATAAGATTTCTATTTTATATGTATTTGTTTATATTTATATATCGCTGTAATTTATTCCCATTAGATTGTGAAATCCTTTTGAATAAAGATTGTTTTGTCTTGCTTTTCTTTGTATCCACAATGCTTAAGAGTTCCTGGCCCGTAACAGACACTTGAATAATAAATGCTTACTGACTATGCAAAGTACTTCAAAAGTCTTGCTCACCTTTAGGCTTAAAACTGCATTAAGACTTTGGATTTTAAGTTCAGTTGTTCAAGTGTAAGAGGGCAAAGTTCAGTTGTTTCTGACTCTGTTTCTGACCCAACTTGGGATTTTCTTACAAAGATACTGGAGCAGTTTGCCATTTCCTTCTCAAGCTCATTTCACAGAAGAAAAACTAAAGTAAATAAGGCTAAATGACTTGTTAGGATCACACAGCTCTAAGCATGTGAGTCAAGAATTGAATTCAGGAAGTTCCTGACTTTAGGTCCAGCGCACCATCGAGTTTTCCTCTTCATTGCTGACATTTAAATTATAAGTGCTTATTCACTATACAAGAATTCCCAAAGCCTCAGTGCAACTTTTGATTATTAAAGCTCAAAACCGCACCAAGATTTCTGGGACATCTTTTATCTGGTTCCTTGTTAGCATTATCAAAGGGAAGCTTTCTCTCCCAATGATAAATGCGCGTTGTCATTTTCCCTATGGGCACAGAAATGTCGTGAATGGCCAGGAAGGCCGGCTCGAGAGCCAGCAGAGCTCTCCGCCCGCGGGCTGCCTGGGTACGGGATGGCCGCGGGGCTGCTGCACGGACGCAGCAGGTCCCCTCCTTCCCAAGGCTTCAGGATCCGGATGAGGAGGGGTCAAAGTGGGATGTCCAGGTGTTCCGGGAGGCTCTGCGCCCCGCGGCCCAGAGCTCGGCGCCAGATAGAGCTCAGCCCAACTCTACCTCCGCTTTTCCTCGCGGACTCCGATTGTCCCCGCCCCAGGGGCAGGCCTGACCTCCACGGGGGCGGCGCCTCCCGCTTGCCCTCCTTGACCTTCACCACGACTTCAGCGTCGGGTCTCCCCAGTTCAGACCGCCTCCCCCGCAGGGCCGTAGAGGCCGGCTCTGGGCCCCCTCCGCACTCTCATACCCCCTCCCCCGCCGGCCTTCGGGCTTCCCCTCGGGATGCTGCCCATCAGGGCCTGCAGGCGGTGCCGGCTCCATCCCAGTCTAGTCTATGGGGGTGGGCGATCCCGTGAGCCTTTGGCCCTGCCGGGTCTCTCCCGTGGCCTTCCGTCCCCCGGGCTCTCGCCGCGGACTCACCGCTCGGGTCTGAGCTAGTCGCCGGCCAAACAGCAGCCGCGCAGCTACGCTAATCCCCGACATGTCTCCTTTCAGGAACGCGAAACACCCGGTGTGGAACGCTTCCCGACCCCTCAACACCACTCGCCAGTGCGCCTGCGCGCCGAGGCTCCGCCTCCGCGAGGGAGGGGCCTCCCCGAGGGAGCACCCACCCGAACTCGGCGACTAAGTAAGTGTAAGCCAGCAAAGCCGCCGAGGGAGGTGGAAGATTAGATAGTGACGGGACCCAAACTCTCGCGGCTTCTCCTCGCGAGAGTCGTTCGCGTGCCTCCTCTCAGCAGCCGCCAAGACCCCACCGGGGACGGTTTTGCGCGCGACCTTGTTTAGGGGGGTGAGCGACCGCGGTGGCGGCGAACGAGGCGTCGCGATCCGGGATTCTTCCTGCCCCGGTGAGTCCGCCCGCAGCCCGGGCAACTCCATTCCCCCTTTCCCCTCCGCCCAGGCTGCCCCGACCCCCAAAGCTGCCCGGCGGGCCTAGGCCTTGCCCTCGCGTCCCCTTTGACCTCGCCACGTGCTGCCCTCCCAGGGCTGATTTGAAGGGATTAAAATGACACCTTTAGCAGTACTATCCCCGCCTTAAAATCCACACGGAGCAAGAGTGGGCTTATTGCTCCCACTTTTGTCTTTAGGCGGAGCATTTTCACGTTGGTGCCAGTTCATTTCTACAGCCATTTAAAGCAATTAAACCCTCATTTTATGGGGCCCTCGCGGAGATGGAGGTGCGGTGGGGAGTGCCATCTGTGCCATCCGCGTGAATCACATTTCTAGGCGAGGCAAGTTACTCCTTCCATGGCTCGGGAAGCCCTGAGGGAACATCTGGGGTTGCAGAACACTAATCAATGTTAATAATTATGAGACTGACTCATGGGAGGAGAGTGTATATTCAGTATTTTTTACTGGCCTACAGGTGTGTGATGAGTTTTAGGAAGATCCTTTTCCTGGAGGGCGCAAAACTAAAGCTGTCAAAAATTCCTGCCCAGAACTCCTTAGTGTGCAGGGGTTACCGTCGCCCAAAGCTTTAATGGACCAGGAAGTTAGCCTGACTCCTTGCGCACTCTGGCTGGGCTTGTAAGTGCGCTGATCCTGGCCGAGAGGTGTTAATGAAGTCATAGCAGCACGTGGTCAGGGCTTTGAAGGAAATCTGCAAAGAAATACCGCTAGCTGAAAAGCTGAGAGAGGACCCATAAATAAAGGCACCCAGCTGCATATAAATAAAGACTGCTGGAGAGAGGCCAGTTTGTGGAGACTTTAGTGGCAGTTAGGATTTGAACATGAGCCTTTTCATGCCAAATCTTTCTTTCATCCTACACCATGGTCTGTAGCCATTTGAAAGGGCTGAAAATTTATGGGAAAAGTGAGTAAACAAAATTATTAATCACTAAGTCAGGTACTGCTGAGATTACAAAGAAGGTCAAAAACTTAAGTCGGTTCTTTGCTATGTAGATAATGAATTAAAATCAAAAAGGCTGGTCTGGAGACTATTTGTCTATATATAGTGTAGTCTATATATAGTGTAGGAAATTGGTTTCCTACACTATTTGTGTAGGAAAGTAATGAGGGCTATATAAATAGGATGACAAAAAATATATATAATATATATATATATATAAAATATATACTTATATATAAAAAATATATATTTAATATATATAAGTATATATTTTATATATATATAAATATAGATTTATATATAAATATATTATAATATATATTTATACATATATATTTATAAATATATATAATAATATATATATTATATATAATATATATTTATATATAAATGATATATATTTATATATATAATATATATATATATATAATTATTATAATAATTATATATAATTATTATATATAATATATTTATATATAAATATATATTTTATATATATAATATATTTATATATAAATATATATTTTATATATATATAATATATTTATATATAAATATATATTTTATATATATATATATAAAATATATATATATAAAGAGGATGGACAAAAAAGTAGTAGAAATAGAATTAATGAAATTTAGCAACTGTTAGATATTGTATTTTAATGGTAATGCCGTTGAAGTGGGCAAATCTGACTTGATGGCAGCATGGTGGTACCCTCAATAGTAATGGAAAGTCAGAATGACAGATGAGTCGTAGGAAGAAGAGAATGAGTTCTCTTGAATATTTGAGTTTTAGGTGTCTATGGAGCATTGTGATAGAATAGTTGAAATTTAAGCTAAGTTGAAAGAGTCCAGGAAAACTGAGAGGCAGGGATTAGTAGGAAAAACATTCCAGGCTTGGGAGACAGCAAGTGAAATAGCACAGAAACAGAAAATGGAGTGCATTATGTGCAGGAGGACACTGTGGCCAATAAAGCTGGATCTTGGAGTATGTATTAGGGAGTAAAGTGGAAGAACATTGGAAAAGTTGAAAAGGGCCAGGTTGTTAAAGTCAAAGAAAGGACTTCAATGGATTGGATATTTGGAATGATAGGAAAATTGTTGGCTCTAATGACTGGAAAAATGATGGTATTCTTCACAGTGAATGTTTCTTTATTTAGCCAGAGGAGAATTCATATCCTGAGTTTTTATGACACAGCTCTATTCTGCTTCTCTATTCATAACCCCTCCAATTCCCTTCACAGGGTCATCATACATAGTTTTTTCCTTCCTTATTATCTTCCAGTTCACAAGTATAATCCAAAATTCTGCTCTAGGCCATCTCCGTGTCTGTCTCTATACTTTTGGTTTTATCTCACAGCTTCATATTTTGACCTGTCTTTTATGCAGATCACTCCCAAATCTATATTTCCAACATTTCAATTATTTCAGCAGTATCTTACTCAAAATGTCCAAAACAATTCATTATTTTTTCTCCCCAAATACACTCTTTCTCCTAACTTCCTTATTTCTGTTCCAGCACACTACCGTTCTTTTTGACACTCACTTTGGCAATTCTGGAGTTATCCTTCATTTTTTACTTTTATTTATCATACTCTCCCCTTCTGCCCCATCATGTTCAGTCAGTTATCAAAATGTATTGGTTCTTTATCCTCAAAGTCTTTCTCAGTCATCTTCTCTCCACTCATACCAAGTTAATTACCTGGCTCAATTAAAAAGGCTCCATTAATTTAAAGTATTATTCTGTGAGTTTGCTAAGTTTTTCTTGTAATCAAAGGAGCAGTTGATCAAGCTCTCCCAATCATTTTCCTTTTTGTATTTAACACATAACATCTTCAGATAAGAGATTAGCTAGGGAAGAGAAAACCCAGAAGATTTATGTAAAATTATGAAAGATTTTCTTCATAATATTTAGATGATGGAGGCTACAGGATGTACTGCCACTCATAAAGTTTTTGTCCAGTGCAATTTGAAGGGACACATGGGGCAACTCACTTAAGATGACTTTCCAGCTTTTTCCTTTTATGCAGAAAAAGTTATATTTGGTATGTGATAAGGATATTCCTTATAATTTGAGGGATCTGTTATTAGTGGAGAAACAAGATATAACTGTTTGCTGAACTGCTAGATATATTTTATATTTAGGAATCTTAGAGTATTGTTTTTAGTTAAAAAGGTAAAGGAGAATTTAACAATAAAGAGCCTTTTTTTCAGTATTTCATTTTTTTTTGTCCCCAATCTATGAATTGGGTCATCAGTTGCCTAGGACTCGGAATAGTCCCTGGGCAGCTAAGTGACATGGTGAATAGAGTGCCAGACTTGGAGTCAAAAAAAAAAAAAAAAAAAAACTTTCTGAATTCCACTCTGGCCTCAGACATTTATTAGCTGTGTTGACCCTTTGGCAAATCACTTTTCCTTGTTTGCTACAGCATCCTCATCTATTAAATGATCTGGAGAAGGAAATACAAATCAATATCATTGCCAAGAAAGCCTCAAATGGCATCAGAACCTCAACACATTTTTACACCTCAGGTACTCTGTCTAGACTACTCTAATTTATGTTTTTCACATGACATTCTGTTTCCAGTCTCTCTGTGTACTTTTGCATTGGCTTTCTCTCATGACTTGAATGTTCTTATCTCTATTTGGGAACCCCTAATTCTGTTTAAGATTCAGCTCAAGTTGCAGCCTCCTTCAGGGAAGCCTTTCTTGAGTCCCCCAAATTATTTCTGGGGTCTCCCTCTACCCACCCCACCCCTCTATTACTTTGTATTTATTTTATATAGTCTGTCAATAAATATTTACTTAGCTTGTAATGTGTGCCAGGCACTGCGCTAAGCAAACACTAGGGATAAAAAGGAAGTTTAAAAAGTCAGGGAACCAACAACTTAATAAAGGAGATTACCTCCAAACCATTCTGGACAAATAAGTTATATAAAGAAAAATTGAAAATAATTATCATAATTTGTTGTTATTTGTCCTTGGTTTTTGAAGAGGACCATGATATCAGGGAGAAGAAGAAATAAAACCAGCATAGATTAGAAGAAAAGCAAAAAATTGGGGAGGAAGGGATAGCTTTATATATAGTTTCTTGGGCAAAGGTCTCGTATCTCAAATATGTAGGGATATATATACAAATGAAAAAAATGCTATAAATCATTATTGATTAGAGAAATGCAAATTAAAAGAACTTTTATATACCATTTCACACCTATCAGATTGAATGAAATGATAGAAAAGAAAAATGACATGTTTGAGAGGATATGAAAAAATTGGAACACTAATACACTGTGAGATTCAACTATTTTTGGAGAGCAACCTGTAAACCATGCCCAAAGAGTTATAAAACTGTATACACTTTGATATGGCAATACACTATTAGGACTTTCTTACCTAGCCTTAATTACTGAGTGGATAGTTGCGTCAGACAAACTGATAATTGAAAATATTTGATAGAGTGAAGACCCTAGATTTGAGGGATAATTGGAAAATACATCCTATATTATCTGTGAACATGGTTTATCCCATTCCCTTTGGCTACCCCATATCACCAATAGAAAATAAAGTCCTTGAAGAGATTTTCACTTTTATATTTGTATTTACCCCACAAAGTAAGTACTTAAGTGTTTGAGACCCTAAGATGAACAGGGAGAGCAGTATTACTTTGCCCAGTATTCAGAATTTGTACTGAGAGGGACCCCTCACATAGAGGTTAAAGAAGATTCAGCTTAGAGTTAAGAATGTATTATATGAATATTTACCAGGAAATTGAATTTCACAACTGGGACTGCTTTCCAATCAATGTAAGAATTTCTTTGAAATGAAGAAATAGGAAGAATGTGGGAAAAGGGAGGACACATGGTCTAGATGAAAAGATGAAACTTGAGGCAGTAATACCAGGTAAGAAGTCCTCTTGCATTTCAACTTACTTTCAAGGATTTTTTTGCTTTAGATCTGCAAGACTAAAGCATCAGGAGAACCTTCCAGGTTCTCCTATTCTGGTCAAAACTAGCCTAGTCCAAACTCCTTGCTTGGGAACAAGAGGAAGGTGCTGGCCAAAAGGACTTTCTGCTACTCCTCAAAGCATCTAATTTCCTAACAGACGGCATCAGGACAAGGGTATTATCTTTTTTGTTATCCTTTTAGTAAAAAAACATTCTGGCTACTTTTCAGAAGAGAAATTGCTTATCCCAGAGAAGAAGACATAGTATTTCAAGTATTTGAAGTGCTGTCATGTGAAAAAGGAATTAAATTTTTGTGATTTATCCCCAGAAGGTAGAACTGAAACAATTGGATGGGAATTGCATAAATAAATTTAGATTTGATAAAAGGGAAAAAATCTTCAACCATTAGAAAAGTATTTCAAAAGCAGAATAGATGCTTCAAGAGGGAAAGGATTGATTCCCCATTATTGGAAATATTCAAGCAAAGTCTGGATGATCACTTATGAGTGATATTGTAGGCAACAAGATAATAATGAAGTCCCTTCTAACTATGAAATTCTGTGAATTTCTCTTGCAACAATAATGTTATTTTTTTTTAAAGGTATATCTCCATGAATAACTTAAATGACCCTCCACATTGGAATATCCGGCCTAATTCCAGGGCAGAGGGTGGTGATGGAAGCAGATGGAATTATGCATTACTGGTTCCTATGCTGGGATTGGCAGCTTTTCGTAAGTTATATTTTTCAGGTTTTGGATTTCTGGTCTGAAAGTTTTGTGCACTGCTTCAGTGAGATTGTTTTGTTTTTCAGCTCCTCGTTAGTCCTGATGTAAAAGCAAGTGAAATTGAAAGTCTAGAAATGCATGGACCATGAACTTTTGAATTTAGTAAAATCTGATCTGTTGATGACCTAGCTAAAGAGTAGCAACTTCATGGAATAGTTCCTTTCTTCAAGGAGCTTACATTCTATTGGGAAGAAAAATACATGCACAGAAAAGTAAATATAAAATATGTCAAAAGATAGTTTTCAAGAGGAGGACACTAGTAACTAGGGAATAAGAATAGAACTCTTGAGCTTTCCAATATGGTAGACTAAATGAATGGTGGTAACAGTCCCAGAGATAGTGAAGTCAGAGGAGTCATTTTTTGTAGAAAGTGAACAAGTTCAGCTTTGGGCATGTTGAGTTTGAGGAATCTGTTTGAATATAAAAGTTGGGATGTCCTAGATAAATGAATAATAACAAAGGATAGTAAGTGCCACTTGTAGATAGCAAGGCTGATCTCATAGTACTGAAAATTTGAATCCTGATCCTTTTTAGATCTTTAGAGGAAAAATGACTTGCATTTTTACCTAATAGGTAAGACTTGTGTTTTCTGTGTGTAATGCCTGAGAAACTGAGCAATACAAAGATTAGAGAGTATTTAATAATTTATTTAAATGGGAGAGATTTACTGGGACCAAATGGATCCATGGTTTCATTCCGGGGCTGAACTAGGCTATCATCTCAAAGAATCCAGCAGTGAATGTCAGATACAAGATTCTTTTAGAGGGAACAAGAACAGTGACATAATGGGGGAAGTACCTGGATGGGGATGACCTAATGGGGAGTAGGCACCTAGGATGACCTTATGGAGGGAGGTACTGGAGAGGCTCCTGAAGTTCTAATATTATTTAAAATAGATAAAGACCTTTATCCTTTTTTTTTTTTAATAGCCTTTTATTTACAGGTTATATGCATGGGTAACTTTACAGCGTTAATAATTGCCAAACCTCTTGTTCCAATTTTTCACCTCTTACCCCCCACCCCCTCCCCCAGATGGCAGGATGACCAGTAGATGTTAAATACATTAAAATATAAATTAGATACACAATAAGTATACATGACCAAAACGTTATTTTGCTGTACAAAAAGAATCAGACTCTGAAATATTGTACAGTTAGCTTGTGAATGAAATCAAAAATGCAGGTGGGCATAAATATAGGGATTGGGAATTCAATGTAATGGTTTTTAGTCATCTCCCAGAGTTCTTTGGGTGTAGCTGGTTCAGTTCATTACTGCTCCATTGGAAATGATTTGCTGAGGATGTAAAGACCTTTATCCTATCAAACATTAAGAGGGAATGATTGTAGCCTAAGATCTAAGATATAAGACCTTTATCCTAACATAAGAGGGTTATAACCTGAGGCAGAGTAACTGAATAGGACAATTAGGGAAACTGGGTCAGGTCATTAAAAGAGAACTGTGGCACAACATATGGATGCATTTATAGAAGCTACATTTCTGTTTATTCCTCAGGATATTAAGTCCAAGTCTCCCCTGTTTAGAACAAAATTAGAATCATGAAATTAGTGTGACTAATGATATATCCTACATTGAACAATCATAGGGTCCCTAAGATTTAGAGCTAGAAGGACATTTGATGTCATTTAGTCTCTTTCATCTTATAAATGAAGAGAAGGAATAGCATGTCAAGACTTCTGAGTAGAAAGATAATAGTACCAGAATCAACATTTGAATCGGGTTCTTTCATTTTAAATCAGGGCTCCTAGCTGCTTTTTTTTTTTTTTTTTTTTTTATGATAATTTGTTTCTCATAACTTAGTAAAGCTGACAATTGGTAGGATTATGTCCTCTTGCCATAATATTTATAAAAGGAAGAAATGAAGAGAAATTTGTATCTTGATGTTAGTAATGTTTTGTGATAGTTTGTGGCTCTGAAATCCCAGATCCAAATTCTGTCTCTGATATTTTAATTACCTAGGTTACATTGGGCAAGTTAGTTAACTTCTTAGGGCCTTGATGGTTTCTGAGGTCCAGATGATTCTGATCTGTATTGCCATCTGATCCTATGAGATATTCTTATCTCAGAGTAAAATCATCCAGAACTTTGCTTTGGCTTTGGTGACCTCAGCTGGGTTGCTTGGGATAGGATAAATTTGAATTTAGATAGTAATAAGCTGACCATGAACAGAAATCGGTAATAATCTGGCTATATATATAGTTTAATCTTGTTTGTTTTATGTTGGAGTCAATGTTTACCAAGTGGTAGTAGAATCTGAAGCAAAAAAGAGTAAAATCTTCAGCTTTTGATGAAATATGCCATGAAGTTCTGCTTTTTTGATGAATGTTATTTAAGGAAAAATAAAGCAGCTTTAGCACTAATTTTTCTTTTTATTGTTGCTTTTGTCTTTTTTTTTTAATATTAGGTTGGATTTGGTCTAGAGAGTCTCAAAAAGAAATAGAAAAAGAAAGAAAAGCATACAAACAAAAAACAATTGCTTTCCAACAGGAACTTGAAGCTAAATATCGAGATATTATATCAGAAAACCGTCGTGCATTAGCTCATTTGTCTGTGGAGCTTGAAAAGGAACATAACAGAACAACTAGTTATCGTGAAGCCCTCATCTCTCAGGGTCGAAAATTAGTAGAAGAAAGGAAACTTCTGGAACAGGAACGTGCACAGGTGATGCAAGAAAAGCAGCAGCTACAACCTTTGAAAAGTGTTTATCAGCACTGCCTAGAAAAGGAAGAAAACTGGCAAAAAAGGGCTGCCTTTTTGCTGAAAGAATTTGAAGAAGCACTCATTGAACGACAAAATATCTACTGTAGTCTGGTCCTTCCTCGGACCAAGCGCCTAGAAATCGAGAAAACCCTATTGGTTCGAGCATCCATTGATCCAGTTGCTGCTGATCTAGAAATGGTATCTGGTTTAACAGATATATTTAAGCATGACACATATTGTGGAGATATGTGGAATTCCAACAAACGTCATAATGGAAGGCTCATGTGGCTCTATCTCAAATATTGGGAATTAACTGTTGAATTAAACAAATTTAAGAGAGTGGAGAAATGCATATTAGAAAAATAAAAAACACATAGAAAAGGAAGACTTCTTATTGACCATGAATGGAGTGTAAAACAAGACTGGAATTCTGGGGTTCTGGTTTTCCCAATATCTTTCTTTTTTCACTACTGCTGTTACCACATATACTGCCATTAAAGCAGAATGTCTCTGTATTTGTGGATTAGCTGGCATGCTTCTAAAGGTTGCCAACTTTTTAAGGTAGTTCGATTTTACCTTTCCTTTTCTGAGGAGGCAACAAATTATCTCCCTAAAATACTTGACTTTCAGCTGTTAAAAAGCTGTAGATCCTCTGAAGTTTGTTCAGTGCCATTGATAATATTAAATAATAGAACACCATTATTTTATCCTACCACCAGATTAGCTTTGGGAAAGAATGATAAAATTGTTAGTGCTTAAGTACTACCTTACTTTAAATATAAATAATGTTAGTCTATTTTTGTCATTCTCTTAAAAATTATGGTTTCCCTTAAACCATTTATTCTCATAGCATATTTTCTCCCAATATGAAATCTAAAAATTGTCAGGTTTTATGTAGAATGATACTGCAATTGACAATGCAAAATAGTAGTATTTGTCATATTAACACAGTTATATCAGGTTTCTTAAACTTTCCAATGCTTCCAGTATCCACATTTATTCACTGTTTAATGAGATTTGAATTGTTTGTATTCAGTAAGCAGATTTTAGTTGTCATTAGTGTTACATGAAAATTAGTGCTAGCATGAACTATCAAAAAATAGTTCCTTAAGAATCTTAATCATACTTTATATAGAGAGCACTTTATACTTTATAAAACATCCTTCTGATATTTATGTAATATCGTTATAACAACTCTATAAGGACAGATATAATTCTCAATTTATATATGAGGAAATAGTCTCTGAAAGGTTATTGAATTTCAGATAGCATGGCTAGTAAATAGCCACGCCAGCGATCTGGTTGGTATTCTTCCACTTGGATATTTCATATCCAAATGTGGTAAATAAGAGAAACTATAAGAAATATGTGCTTTATTATTTAAATTCATATTTAGGGTAATGCTTCCCTGAAGAGCAACAAAAAGGCTATTAAGGTATTCTACAACTGTGACATAATCATAGAATGACTTGGTTTGACTTGTTATTTTCTTTCGTTCAGTATCAAACTGTATTAAACCATTATCATCAGCTTCCTCTGATTTCATGCTTTATTTTGTTTTTAGAAAGGGCATCAGGTTTTAGTATAAGGGACGAGAAATAACATTATGAAAGTTTTTCACCATGCGCATTTCTAGAATGATATATAGAACTCTGGGTAAGCATTGAATTAAAATTTGCTTTAGAAAATAATAGCTTTTCAAATGACTTAGTGTTTTTTGTTTTCCTGAGTGTTCATAATCTCATTTACTTATTACTGTGTTGTATCACTTAGCATAATGCTGATATCTTTAAGTAGATGTGCCCAAGAATTTCACGTTGTAATCTCTATTCCCAAAGTTTTGTATCTGAGGTTTTCTAGTTAATAATTCCATTGACTAGTCTTAATCTTGAAACAAGTCAATTAGAATCTCACTTTTTGTGTTGGAAGGTACCTTAGAGTCATCTAGTTCATTCCATTTTATCAATTTGTCCTCAATCTAGTTTTCTTCAATAAATGAAAAAAAATTAGACAGTTTTTAGCTTATCACTTTGTTAGATGATCCAGTATGATTTTTTTTAATCCTATGCCATCTTCATTTAGTTATTCTCTTCCCCAAATTAGCTATGTGCTAATGGAGTGCATACTAATTTAGATAGGAGCCCAAATAAAACAATTCAGAATAACAGTAATTACAAATTAGTATGATTGTGTGCTTCTACAAAAAATAACTACAAAAGTGTTTTACAGAGTCAGGTAGAAATAACTTGGATTTTCCTTGCCCTGTCGGCCCTCTAATAGCATGATTAATTGAGAACTGGCAATGTTTTATTATCCTCCAAAGAGAACATTTATAATGAGGAGATATTTATATGATCCATTAAAAATAAGCATGTGATATGAGCATTTTTATTAGTAAGGAAGAATATAACAGTGGATCAAATAATAGCAAGTGGTAATAGAAGAGCTATCCTTTAAAACTTTGAATTTGATCCTGAGAGTTGAGACAGTGAGCAGGGAAGTATAATATAGAAAAATTTAGCAGGAAAAAAAAAAGAAGAAAAAAGCCCTTTTGTAGCTCAGGAGAGGAAAATGGAGCCAGTGATGACTCAAAACTTTTGAGGTGGACTTGCTGGAGTGCTACAGATTATAGGATGATACATTATCAAAATGAAGACCATGCAAAATATCCTTTAATGGTAATGGGAGAGAAGAAACAATAACACAGCATGTAGTTTTTTAAGTCAAGAGGTTTGGGGATAATATAGGGTGATGGTATGTTTCTTTGTGGTTCAGACTGGTTTTTTAGCTTTCCCCATTATATAAGTGTCCAATTCAGGCCAATTTTATGATATAAAAGGACTGAGTACCAGAACTAACCTCCGGGTGTTAGCAAAAATAAAAGTAGATAATTGTGCAGTTATATAATGTTTTCTCTCAAATAAAATTTTTTGTCTTGGAATTTTTTTTTCTAAATTCCTTTTCGGTTAAGAATGGTTAATACACTATTCAAATGAAAATGTCATTAAAAGTGGAACAACTGCAAATATTTTAGCCTCTGATGTCATATATTGTAGAGGAAAATATTCATAAGAACATTTGTTATAGTCTTAAGGCACTTGTATTTTTTTTTCAAGAAGTGGCTAATTAAAACATCTGTTATCTTTATTCTTTGTTATTTTCATTTTGTGTTTGCTTTTTTGATTGCTTAGTACTAAGATAATCTATTAAGGTAAACTAAGAATCAGTTGAAAAGATAAAGGTGAAAGTGTTTTTTCCAACTCTACAAATATTTTGGTTGCCATTGCTTTGAAATTTACTTCTATGATAAATGTTTACTGAGTCTGCCTTCTTGATACTGCTACTATTATCATAATTCAGTTTCTCATTACTTCTTACATAGATTATTGTGGTAATTTCCAAATTGGACTCTGGCTCTCATTCAAAAATCTCCATCCTAGCTATACTTCCCTGAGTTGTTCACAGGCTTAAATCTAACTATCACACAAAACAGTGCCAACTCCATGATTCTGAACTCTGAAATTCTATGATCTCTCTCTCTGCCTCCTAAACATGTTCTATAGTGCCACTTATTCTGGGTCTCCCATATTTTTTACTTTCTTTCCTTTTTCTTGGCTTTTTCAGCAATGGATTGTTCACCCTTAAATACCTTACTTACTTATCCTACTTTTTAACAATAAAAGCCCTTCAAGTTCATTTACTGCCTTGAGTGGACTGGGGAGGAAAAATGGGCTTGTTTGCTCATTGGATACAGAAATGTCCAACTTCTTAAATTATGTTTTGTTACTCCATATGGGGCCTCATATGTGTGTATGGCGGTCACAAAGTTATTATCAGTAAATGTTTAATTTTTATACCTATTTTATATGCCTGTTACTGGGTCACATAAAAATTTCTTGGGTAAAAAGGGGTCGCAAGTAGAAAAAGTTTAAGAAGCTACTGGTACTAGAATCAGGATTACCTGTGTTATTACTTACTAGCAGTGTGATCCTGGGCAAGCCTTTTAACCTGTCTCAGTTCCTTCATTTATAAAATGGGATTGTCAGGGCAGGTAGAAATCCAGCCTCAGGTGCAACACTTCCTAGCTATAAGATCCTGGGCAAGTCAATTAACCCCAATTGCCACACACAAAAAAGGATTATTGTGAGAATAAAATGAGGCAGTTTGAAAAGCTCTATAAAGCTTAAAGCACCATATAAATGATAGTTACTTTCTCAAGTCTTTAAAATATATGTGTACATATATATGTACAATTGTAACTTAACATTTCTCTCTCCAGCCCCAATTAAGAAAACTTTGAAAGAAATATGCATAGTCAAATAAAACTTTATAATGGTTATATAAAAATGCTTAACTCTTAATCTTGAGTCTACTTCCCATTAACAGATGATTAGTATTCTTCATTTGCTGATTTGCTATAATTATAACTGATCATTATAGAATTCTTCAATATTTCAAAATTGTTTTGCCTATAATATTGTTAAAATTATTGTAAATTACTTTATAATATATATAAACATATAATGTATTATTTTTATAAGTTGTATAAATTCTGGTTCTGTTCACTTCATACTATATCAGTTTCAATAAGTTTTCACAGATTTCTCTGAAACTATTTTTATAATTTCAGCAAAATAGTATTTCCCATTAATTCATATGCTATAAATTGTTCAGCCATTCCTTAACAGATACCTGTTTTTTATCTGTATATTAAGCAGTTACAAATATTTTTATACGCGTGTGTTCCTTTTGGTTTTGGAGGCACAGGCCCAATAGAGGTATTCTGTGTCAGAGGATAGACATAGTTTGATAACTTTTTGGATAGTTTTTTTTTTTTTTTTTTTTTTTTTTTGTCCAGCATGGTTGGATCAATTCACAGCTCCACTATCAGTGTACCTAGTGTACTTCTTTTCCTACAATTCTTCTAACATTTGTCATTCTATTTTTTTGTCAGTTTTGCCAGTCTGAGGAACATGGGGTAGAAACTTGGAATTATTTTAATTTGCCTTTTTCTTAGTGTTTTGAAGGATTTTTTTCATATTGCTAGTGATAGTTTAGTTTTCTACCTTTGAAAACTTCTTTTTCATGTTTTGACAATTTATTTTTTGGGAAATGGCTCTTATTTTTATAAACTTGAATAAGTTCCATATATTTCTATATCTGTATCTGTATATATCTCTTGGAATTGAGACTTTATCAGAGAAACTTATTGCAAAGATGTTTTCCTAGTTGACTTTTCCTTTTAAACTCCAAACTATACCCTCTTTTTAAAATCTTATTTTCATTTTTTCAATGAACTCATTCTTTCTTTCGGTCTCAATTTGTAGTCTATGTCAATCATCTCTGTTGGCAGTTGGATAGTATATTTAATCACAAGACCTTTGAAATTGGGAACGGTCATTGTGTTACTCTTTTTTTTTCCCCTACCCCCTTTTAACAATAAAAGCCCTTCAAGTTCATTTATTGCCTTGAGTGGACTGGGGAGGAAAAATGGGCTTGTTTGCTCATTGGATACAGAAATGTCCAACTTCTTAAATTATGGTTTGTTACTCCATATGGGGCCTCATATGTGTGTATGGGGGTCACAAAGTTATTATCAGTAAATGTTTAATTTGTATACCTATTTTATATGCCTGTTACTGGGTCACATAAAAATTTCTTGTTAAAAAGTAGGATAAGTAAGTAAGGTATTTAAGGGTGAACAACCCATTGCTGAAAAAGCCAAGAAAAAGGAAAGAAAGTAAAAAATATGGGAGACCCAGAATAAGTGGCACTATAGAACATGTTTAGGAGGCAGAGAGAGAGATCATAGAATTTCAGAGTTCAGAATCATGGAGTTGGCACTGTTTTGTGTGATAGTTAGATTTAAGCCTGTGAACAACTCAGGGAAGTATAGCTAGGATTTCTTGGGTAAAAAGGGGTCGCAAGTAGAAAAAGTTTAAGAAGCTACTGGTACTAGAATCAGGATTACCTGTGTTATTACTTACTAGCAGTGTGATCCTGGGCAAGCCTTTTAACCTGTACTCTTAGTACACTAGACATGTAGCCTTTTCTCCTTGTTTATATTCAATAAGAAAGTACTTGTTTAAAATCTTTGTTTCTAATGTAGAAAAAAATATACTGTTGTAGGATTAGATTTCTTTGCAGCATTAGCTCTTATAGATGATTTTTTTTTAACTTCCATGGGAATTTGAAGATTTCAGGGTTATTCCAATTTGATATTTTAAAATTTTGTTTTATTTTAATTTGATACATATTAAGCCAGCAGAAATTATAAAACATTGTCTTTTTCATTACTGTAAGAGAAATAAGCATTGCTCATCTTGCAAGAGATTGAGAGCATTAGGAGAAATATCTCCCCTCTCACTGTAACCTCAAACCAAAAACTCCACTATCCTGCCAGTGCCTGCAGCCAGCAGCGTTCTTGTCTCTCTGTGTCTGCACCCACTGGGTGGTTGCTTCCTTCTTGCCCAAGACTCCCATCTCTGCAGCACAGCCAGGCCTGGCATTTCTAATCAATTTTCCCAAACTCAGATATCCAATTCCACATGAACAGGAAGTGAAAGCTCCTATGGTTCCTGGGGATCCAGTCAAACCCAGCTATCTCCAGGATCTCCACTTGGTGTTTGTGTGGAGTTAGTCTGGGAATGTTTGCACTGGTTAATCCCATTTTAGGATCTTTCTTCAGATCTTGGGTTGTCCCAAGAAGATTCCTGTTCTGCCCCAAGTCTTTCTTGTGTTTCATCAATCTATGTTTGCCCTGCAGTACAAACTTGTTCTATTTGTGGGGGAAATCTGGAGAGCTTTAAATTTATTGACCTATTCCACCATCATCAATCATCCTCTTTGCTTGTCATTTTTTATAGCCCATTACTATCATAATACCACAACTTGTTCAGTCATTCCCAAATTGATGGGGATTTCCCCAATTTCTAGTTCTTCGCCAGTACAAAAAGAGCTGCTACAAATATTTCTCTACATGTATGATTTTTAAAAAAATCTTTGTGATACATGCCTAGTGAGTGGTATTGCTGGGTCAAAGGATATGCATGGTTTTATAGCCTCTTGGATATAATTCCAGTTTGCTCTCCAGAGATGGACAGAGTTGGAAAATTCCATCAACAATGCTTTAGTGTCTCAATTTTCTCACATTTCCTCCAACATTTGTCATTTTTCTTTTCTGCCCAATCCGATAGATGTAAGGTGATAGATATCTCAGAGTTGTTCTAGTTTACATTTCTTCAATCAGTAGTGATTTAGAACATTTTTTCATATGGTTATCAGTAGCTTTGATTACTTCATCTGAAAACTTCCAGTTCATTTCTTTGATCATTTATCAATTGGGGAATGACTTGTATTATAAATTTGACTCATTTGTCTATTTCAGAAATGAGGCCTTTATCAGAGAAATTAATAATTTTTTTCATAGTTATGATTATTGTATATTTTCCTTAATCCTATTTTTCCTTCTGTTTATCCTATTCTCTTTTCATCCCGTCCATCCTAAAAAATGTTTGTATCAGTCTCCCCTAATCTTCCCTCTATTCTGGCAGCATCTCCTCCCCTCTTCTTTTATCCATTTCCCTTCCTAATTTTCTATGGGATAAAATGGATTTCTATATTCCAACTGAGTGTGATTGTTATTCCCGCTATGAGCCAAATCTAATGAAAGTAAGGTTCAAGCACACTTCCTCAGCTTCCCCATCTCTCCCTCTACTATAAAAGTTCTTTTATGTCAGAAAAGTGCCCCCATTCTACCTCTCTCTTTCTTTCCCTTCTTTCCAGTATATTCCTCTTTTTTACCTCTTACTTTAATTTTTTTTTAGATATCCCATCATATTCAACTTACATCCATGCTCTCTATTTATGTATATGCTTTCTTTGTGCCCTAACAGTGAGAAAGTTATTAGGAATTATAGCTATCATCTCCCTATGTAGAAATGTAAACAATTTAGCCTTATTGAATTCCTTCTGATTTCTCTTTCCTGCTTACTTTTTAATACTTATCTTCTATCTTGTATTTAAAAGTCAGATTTTCTATTCAGCTCTAGTCTTTTTATCAGCAATGCTTAAAAATCTTCTATTTCATTAAATATCTATTTTTTCCCCTTAAAGCATTATAATTACTTTTGCTGAGTAGGTGATTCTTGCTCCGTTGCCTTGTGGAATATCATATTCCCTTGATCTGGACATCGTGATTTTCTCAGTAAAATCTAAGATTATATTAGCTTTTTTGGCTGCCTGTGTCACATTGTTGAATTATGTTCAATTTTGCAACATGTTAAAACCTTTCATAATGCTTTTCATCTCCAGAGAGAAAACTGATCGACTCCAAATACAGTTTGAAGCATCTATTTTTCACTTTATTTTTTTCTTTTCCCCCCCTGCAACATGGCAAATATGGAAATATGTTTTGTATTACTTCATAAGCTATGTATCAAATTGCTTGTCTTCTCAATGGCTAGAGGAGAGTCTGGAGGGAAGGAGAGAATTTGTAGATAATTTTTTTTTTTTTTTTAAAAGAACAAAAAAAGAAGCAAACAAAAAATCTTCCATGGTCTCAACATCGTGTTGCTTCCAGCATGAATTTCATCTGGAATTTCATCAACTGGTCTAGTCCATTTTCTCTTCCCAATTTCACTTTCTCAAGTGACATTTTGATTTCATCATACCATATGGAGGACTGAGGCTTCAGAGCCTTAACATGGTGTGTCTACTTTCACCAATCATGATGACAGGTAATAAGGCTGTAGATTTAGAGCCTGAAGGGATTTTAGAGGTCAATGTTTGACCTCTAAAACGTCAGAGGTTTCAATTCCTTCATTTTTCTGATAAGAAAATTAGGGGCCTAACCTTTCAAGTAATTTATTTAAGGTCACATAAGTAGCAAGTAGGAGAACTTGGATTTGAACATAGGTCTTTTTTTTTTTTTTTTTTTAAGTCCAGTGCTCTTTCCACAGTACTGCACTATGTTTCTATACATTAGAAATATCAGAACTTTTATATTTTTTAAAAAATCTATTGTATTCCAGTTTCATCTATAAATGTTATCATGATAATATGACTTTTTTGTGTCTCCCAGTTTTTTACAGGCTTACTTTCCCCTCTTTTTGTGTATGTTTATATGAAGCAATATTCCTAATATTCCATTGTCTTCTATAATATCATGAGTTTATATTCTACTCTGGAATTGCACTTGGCTACCATGCTGCTTCACTTAGCACAGAGATCAAATATTTGTTGATTGTACAAATTTGGGGATTTGTTTGACCTCCAAAAATTTAAGCATTTGTTAAGTATCTACTCTGTATCTGCATACTGCACTTTGAATTAGCAATGTAAAGATAAAAATAAAACAGCCCCATTGTAAACTCAGTCAGTCAGTAAACATTAAGTGTTTAAGTGACTCAATGGAGGGAGTGCAAGGCTTGGAGTCAGGAAGATTCCTATACTAGCTGTGTGACTCTGGGCAAGTCATTTAATTCTGTTTGCCTTGGTTTCGCATCCATAAAATGAGCTGGAAAAGGAAGTGTCAGACCATTCCAATCTTTGTCAAGAAAACCTCAAACGGGGTCATAAAGTTAGACATGACCAAACAAATGGCTATTATGTGTCAAGCCCTGTGCTGAACTCTAGGTTTATGAAAAATAAAAGGCAAAAGACAGTCCCTTCAAGGAACTTCTAAGGAATTCTAATTCTGGGAGACTTTAATGCTAGAGTAGGCTTGGACTACTACACATGGCAGAGAGTGCTTGGGAGGAATGGTGTTGGAAACAGCAATAGCAGTGGTTTAGTACTGAAGACTTGGTCATCTCACGATCTTCTCACCAGCACTGTTCCATTTACCTAAACACAATAAAACTTCAAGAATGTGCTCTCATAGCAAACATGGGCATTTAATAGACTGTGATTGTAAGGAGAGGAGTTAGGAAGTGAGAGTGACAAAGTCAATGATGTGTGATGTATAGTGCTGAATTGATGCTAGACATTCTCTCCAAGTTAAATATTTGTATCCAACAAAAGTGAGGGTCCCCAGGTAAAAAGACTATCAGAAGAATTAATGTCAACAGTGCTTCTCTGGGTGTGAACATTTTGATGCTAATTTGTATGGAAAGTTGAGCCAACATAAGACAATCAGAAAAGGAGTGGGCAGCTTTCAGAGATTTGGTGTCTAGTGCTGCATATGCTCATCTGGGTCAGAACCCTCACAAACATGAAATCTGGTTTGATGAAAATGATTGGGAAGTTCAGAAACTGCTAAATGAAAAATGAGAACTCCTAGTGTGTACCAGAAAGACAGTCCATCTATCTCTAAGAAGGCAGCATTAATTCCATCAAAAGTAAAAGTACAAGCAAAGCTTAGAGAAATGCAGCATTCTTGGCTCTGTAAGAAGACAGATGAAATTTAAATTTATGATGATAGTAATGATCCAAAGTGTTTTTATGATGTCCTGAAAGTTTTTTATGGGCCAAAGAAAGATGCTATGGCATCTAAACTACTCAGTGCTGATGGAATACATTGATTAGGGATAAGGATGTGATCCTAGAGAGATAATGTTCTCAAATAGGTCATTAGTCATTGTTAAAGCTATTAACTGTTTGGCTTAGATTGAAGTCAGTCCCTCCCTAGCTGAAGTTCCAACTGAAGAAGAGGTTTTAAATGCCATTAGGCTGTCTTTGTGTAGCAAAATACCTGATGTTGATTTTATTCCAGCTAAGATGTACAAGGTGGGGTGTGGGGGATTACTCATATTAAAGCTGACTGAAACTCCCAGTAATTCAAGGACATCCCAGTAAATGTAAAGAAAATATTGTCCTATGACAATCACAGGGGATTCTCAGTTATTATGGCAAGATTCTTGCCAGAGTCCTCATTAATAGACTGATCCTTCACCTGAAAGATGGTCATCTACCTGTTCAGAAGGGGCCAAGGAACAGTCAATATGGTATTTGCTATCCTGTCCAACAACCCCAGGAGAAATACCAGGAACAGAAGAGAGTCTGTACACAACCTTTGTAAATCTGACCAAGGCCTTTGATACTGTCAGTCCCAAAGGCTATAGAAAATTATGTCAACATTTGCTTGCCTGAAAAAGTTCAATGTTGTATATCAATATAACAGGATGCTTGCCTATGTTCTGGGTAATGGACTCTTGCTGTTGTACTTTCCCTGTCACCAAGGGAGTAAAACAAGTCTGTGTGCTTGCTCTCATGCTTTTTACCATGATGTTTTCAACCATTTTGTCAAACGCCTTCAAGGAGGATGAACATGGCATCAAGATCAGCTACTGAACCGATGGCAAATTTTTCAACTTGAAAAGGCTGCCAGCCAAGACTAAAGTGCTTTAGAAATCAATTTGGCTACTGTAAGAAGAATAGATTTGAGACCAGAGGGACAGATTCTTTGCTGTTATGTTTGCTTTATAATCATTAAAATACTGTGAGAAAAGGCGATACTTACTGCTTTTTTTTTTTCCTATATTCACTTTCAATTTTTCATCTGATAGCTTATTCTATTAAACCAGGTCAAAGTTAAAATTTCATGCAGTCTTTTCTTTTACTTTGGAGCTGATTTTGACCTTTGTTCAACTAGTTAATGATCTAACTGTTCAGAAATCATTCTACATTCAGTAACCAATTTTCCTATCTATAAGATACAGTCAACAGCACCTTGTTATAGTAATGAACGAGATGATTCTTTGTTTAAATCATGTACCCATTTTGACCTTATCTTGCTATTCAGGGTGAGATGTTGAACTATACCTGATTTCTGCCACACTATTTTCAAGTTTTCCTTGCAGTTTTTGTCAAATAGTAAATTCTTATCCCAGAATCTGGAGTCTTTGGGTTTATCACAGAAAGGATTACTAGAATAATTTTCAAGACAGTTGTGAAAATTGAGTAAGGCTTCATCTATTTCAGAGTTGGAGTAGGCCTGAAGGACTTTAAGCATCAAGTCAAGGGCATACTTAAGTCCCCTCCCTGCTATCCCCTAAGGGCATACTTGAGTCCCCTTGTTATGGGCAACTGTGTACTTATTGGTCAAGTTCAATTTCTTGGGTAATTCCCGCTTTTAGAATGTAAGATCCTCAGCCAATAAGGATGAGGGTCAGTGGTGGGAGGGGGTAGCTGTGTTAGGGATAAAAAGTGTTGACCCTGCCCCCTAAGGCACTTCCTCCCTTCGATTGTCTGCTCGGTGGGTGGGACGCCCGATTCTTGAGAACGTATAATAAACTTTGCTTTGCTTCTAGATATTTCTCCAGCTTTTTTAAATAAATGCTGTCTGAACCACACAGTAATACTGTTTGGAGATCATTATGTGCATATGTTCTGACTTTCAGGAGGGAATTTTACATAGTAGATATGTGGCTTTTGAATAGAATACCCTCTTTTGCCAGCTTTTGTTTCTTTAAGCCTGAACCATGGTTTTTCTTGAGGTCCTACCTTGTGTTCACCATTACATGAAAGTAATTCAATATAGATATATATGGTAATGTATTATTCCAATTTTCCCACATTTTCTACATTTAATCATTTTCCTTTTTGTCATATTAGCCAATATGATAGGTGTGAGATGGTACCTCAGAGTTGTTTTAATTTTCATTTCTCTAATCAATAGTGCCCTGGAACATTTTTTCATGAGACTATAATTTTAATTGAAATATAATTTTAATAATGTAAATTTAATTTCTTCATTTGAAAACTTGTTGTTCATGTCCTTTGACCATTTATCAATTGTGCAATGACTTGTATTCTTATAAATTTTTTTCAGTTCTCTATAGATTGGAGAAATGATCTTTATCAGAAATACTGGCTGTAAAAATTGTTTCCCAGCTTTCTGTTTTCCCTTCTAATCTTCATTGCATTGGTTTTGTTTGTGCAAATATTTATTTAATGTAAGCAAAATTATCCATTTTACATTTCATAATGCTCTCTTTTGTTTAGTTATAAATTCTTTCCTTGCCATAGATTTGGCAGGTAATCTATTCCTTTCTCTTCTAATTTGCGTATGATAGCATTCTTTATGTTTAAATCATGTACCCATTTTGACCTTATCTTGGTATTCAAGGTGAGATGTTGAACTATACCTGATTTCTGCCACGCTATTTTCCAGTTTTCCTTGCAGTTTTTGTCAAATAGTAAATTCTTTTCCCAGAATCTGGAGTCTTTGGATTTATCACAGAAAGGATTACTAGAATAATTTGTTGTGCCCTTTGTACTATTTCATTGATCCACCACTTTTTTTTCCTTATGTGTGGCACAGCATTTAATAAAAAAGCTGGAGATATCTAGAAGCAAAGAGAAGTTTATTATACGTTCTCCAGAATCGGGCGTCCCACCCATCGAGCAGACAATCGAAGGGAGGAAGCACCGTAGGGGGCAGGGTCAACACTTTTTATCCCTAATGCAAATACCCCCTCCCACCACTGACCCTCATCCTTATTGGCTGAGGATCTTACATTCTAAACTCGGGAACTACCCAAGAAATTGAACTTGACCCATAAGTACACAGTTGCCCATAACAAGGGGACTTAAGTATGCCCTTGACTTGATGCTTAAACTCCTTCAGACCTACTCAAACTTTGAAACAGATGGAAGCCTTACTCGATTTTCACAACTGTCTTGAAAGATCTTACCTCATCTCGTTCACTTAGCTGCTTGATAATACAGTTTTGGAGCTGGTATGGCTAAGCCACCTTCCTTTGCTTATTTTTTTTTCTCATTAATTCCCTTTATATTTTTTAACTTTTCTTCTTCCAAAGGAATTTTGTTATTTTTTTCTAGCTCTATAAAATAATTTCTGGTGGCTTGATTGGTATAACATTGAATAAGAAAATTAATTTAGGTAGAATTATCATTTCTATTTTATTAGCTCAGCCTACCTATGAGCAATTGATATTTTTCTAATTGTTTAGATCTGATTTATTAGTGTGAAAAGTATTGTGTTAGAGTGTTCCTATAGTTCCTGGGTTTGTCTTGGCAGGTGACAGTTTTAAATGGCATTTCTCTATCTCTTGTTTCTGGACTTGGTTGATAATAAATGCTGGTGATTTTATTTTATGATGAATTTACTTTATATCCTCCAATTTTGCTAAAGTTGTTAGTTATTTCAACTCTTTTTTAAGCTAATTTTTAGGATTCTCTAAGTATGTCATCATATACAAAGTGATAATTTTGTTCTTCATCACTTATTCTAATTATTTCCATTTCTTTTTCTTCTCTTATTGCTATTATTAACATTTCTAGTACAATATTGAATAATAATGGTGAGAATGAGCATCCTTTATATGTCCCTGATCTTATTTGAAGGATTCTGGATTCTCCCCATTATAGATAATAATTTAGATAGATAATACTTTTCATTTTAAGGAAAGCACCATTTATTCTTATGCTTTATAGTATTTTCAATAGGAATGGGTATTGTATTTTCTCAAAAGTTCATTTTCTTAATATTGAACTAGCCCTACATTTTTGGTATAAATTCTACCCAGTTATAAAGTATGATCTTTGTGATATATTGTTGTAATCTCCTCAATCATATTTTATATTAAATTAAATATTTATATTAAATATAAAATATTTTAAATTAAATTCTCATTAGAGAAATTGCTATGTAGTTTTTTTTCCCCTCTGCTTTTACTCTTCCTGGGATAGGTATCAGCAACATAAAGAATATTGTAGGGCTCCTTTTTCCCCTATTTTTCCAAATAGTTTATATAGTGTTAGAATTAATTATTTAAATATTTGATAGAATTCACTTGTGAATCTATCTGGTCATGGGGATTTTTTTCTTAGGGAGCTCATTGATGACTTATTCTATTTATTTTTCTAAGATGGGTTTATTTAAGTATTCTATTTCCTATTCTGTTAATCTGGGCAAATTATATTTTTGTAAATATTTATCCATTTCATTTAGATTGTCACATTTATTGGCATACAGCTGGACAAAATAGCTCCTAATAATTGCTTTAATTTCCTTTTCATTGGTGGTGAATTCACTCTTTCCAATTTTGATGCTGGTAATTTGGCTTTCTTTTTTCTTTTTAATCAAATTAACCAATAATTTATTGAGTATTTGTTTTTCGTAAAAACTCACTCCTGGATTTATTTATTAGTTCAATGGTTTTCTTTTAATCCTTTGATTTTATAACGTTTTGGTCAGGTATACTTATTGTGTATCTAATTTATATTTTAATATATTTAACATCTACTGGTCATCCTGCCATCTAGGGGAGGGGGTGGGGGGGGGGGGTAAGAGGTGAAAAATTGGAACAAGAGGTTTGGCAATTGTTAATGCTGTAAAGTTACCCATGTATATATCCTGTAAATAAAAGGCTATTAAATAAAAAAAAAAATCCTTTGATTTTAGGGATTTCCAATTTGGTATTTAATTGGGTTTTTAAAATTTGTTCTTTTTCTAGTTGCTTTTTAGAATTGGGCATACAAGTAAAAAACTAGAAAAAAATAAAAATAAATAAAAGGGTAAAGTCAGTGTCCTTCTAAGATATCTTGAGAGGACTCAGAGAAGTCCAGGACTGAGATTTTGTCTGAGTGAAGCATAAATACTTTCACTGAATCAACAAACTCCTGAGAGAAGCAGACAATGCCACAAGCAATTTCACCTCAAGAACTTTTACTTGACAAACTTTAATCTGAAGAACAGTGGATGCTGAATGAGGGAAGACAGAAGGACCTCCTTCTGTTTCAGGAAGTCAGGTCTAGCTGTGCTGGCCAGAAATGATACCCCACTTTTGCTGTGGGTGAGAAGTGAGCCAAGCCCTGTCAGTGCAGTACCATAGGGAGCAAGAACATACTGGGGACAGCATGGCTGGGGCTAAGGGGAAGAAGACAGGAGCAGAAAACAAGGAGGATCTGAGGTGTAGGGTAATACTACCCACAATTCAGGATTAAAACTAGATAATAATAATTCTAAGCTACTAAATATAAAATAAAACAAATTAAAAATAAAAATGAATAAACAAAGAAAAAAGAACATCGCCGTTTATAGGTACTTACGTGTAAAAGAAGATCTGAGTTCATATTTAGAGGAAAATAGGTTAAAAAAAAAGATCACTCATCCCAAAAAGAAACATAAAATGGTTGCAAGCCCAAAAAGAAATCTTGGAAGAACTTTAAAAAGAATTTAAAAATCAAATAAGAGAAAATGAGGAAAGATTAGAAAAAAAAAAAATTAAGAACAAGGAAAAATTAGAAAAAAAAAGTAATCCAAGAAAATTATGAAAAGAAAGTTAATCAATTAGAAAAGAGATACAAAATCATAAGGAAAAAATAACTCTTTCAGGACTAGAATCTGGCAAAAGGAATTGGATGATATTATAAGACATCAAGATATAATAAAATAGAAGAAATATAAGAGAATATGTGATATTTCATTAGAAAATATACTTATCTGGAGAACAGATCAAGGAGAGACAATATAAGAATTGTCAGAGTACCTGAAAATTATGATCAGAAAAAGAATCTGGATATAATATTTCAAGAAAATTTTAAGGAAAATCGCTTTAAAGTTCTAGAACAGAAGGTAAAGTAGAAATAGAAAGATTCCATTGATCACCACCTGAAAGAAATCATAAAGAAAAAAAACAGGAGCATCATAGCCAAGTTTCAAAATTCCCAGATTAAAGAGAAATATTGCAAGCAAGAAGAAAAAATTTAGTAATTTAAATATTGTGGAGAAACTACCAGAGAATTTCATAAGATCTAGCAACTTCTACATTAAAAGATCATAGGCCTTATAGAACATTATATTTTGAAGAGCAAAAAAGCTGGGGTTGTATCCAAGAATAATTTATCTAGCAAAATTGAGTATAATTATGAACTGGAAAGGGAAGAGAAATGGATATTTGATGAACTGATTCAGATATTTGTAACTCAATGGGAAATTTGATATAAAATATCAAGGAGAAATATAAAGAAATCATTAAAGACTAATTATAAGGTGCTGATAAAAGTTAAATTGCTTACTTATGATAAATGAAAGGGTTATCAGTATTCTTAAAACTTATCATTGCTAAAGTATCTTGAAAGAAAGGTTGTGTCTTAGTTGTGTGTGATGGGGTGATTCTAAAAAGACAAAACCTGGATAGGAAACAATAAAAGGAAGCATTCATCTCATTAAAAGCAGCCTATGAAAGGAAAAAAAAAACAGATATAGAGGAAACAGGAGGCGGGTGGAGGGTTGGTAATGTTGGTACCTTAGCTTTGTCTGGGTTGAAGAGGAAATAAAGTTCACACAAAGAGATTTAGAAATTTTTTGAACTTCTAAAAAGGTGAGAAAACTGAGGGAGATTTTGGTGGGGAGTAACTTTTAAAAAAGGGTATATAGGATAAGATTAAGAGAGTGAGAAGATAAGAGAGAGACTTTTAGAGGGGTGGATAAACTAAGTAATAAGAGGGCAAGGGGAAAAGGTAAAATAAGAACAATAGGGTAAAAAGAAAGGCTAAAAAAGGAAAATAGTAAAATTTAAGATGGAGGAAAATTTACAAGTAGTAATTATAAATTTGAATGTGAATGGAATGATTTCACATAAATTAGAAATTTAAAATAGAATAGAAATAAAATAGAATAGAATAAAATAGAAATGAATATTAAAATAGATTAAAATTAAAATTCAATAATATATTGTTTTTAAAAAAACACATTTAGGAAAGAGAGAGTTAAAATAAAGGGTGGGAACAGAATTTATGTGCCAGTGATGAAAAAAAAGGCAGTGATAGCAATTTTGATCTCAAAGTTATAGCTAAAAATGGATCTAATTAAAAGAGATAAATGGGGTAACTACATTTTGATAAAAAGTACCATAGATAATGGAGCAATATTAATACTGAACCTATAGATACACTAAATACTAAAGCATCAAAATTTTTAAAAGTTAAATGAATTGCAAGTGAAAATGGATAGTGATACTATAGTAATAAAGGATTTTAATTTTCCCCTCTCAGAACTAGATAAATCTAATCCAAAAATAAATAAGAAAATAGCTAAGGAAGTGAATAGGATTTTAGATAAGCCTGATATGGTAGATATCTAGAGAGAACAGAATAGAAATAGAAAGGAATACAAAATTGGGTAGGAAACAATAAAAAGCAATTATCTCATAAAAACGGCATGAAAGGAAAAATTAATACAGAGGAAACAGGTAGGTTTTTCTCAACAGTTCATAGTACCTTTACAAAGACTAGCCATATTAGTATATAAAAATATTATAGTTAAAAGTAGAAAAGCAGAAATATTAAACGTTATTAATTGTAGGCTAGCTCTCTGGAAGCCTCAGGATCATCCAGAGTCAGGATAAGTAGAAGTCCTTGGTCTTTAGGGGAAGAGGTAAAAGAAGCAGGCAAACTGCCAGGAATTTAGCCAAAGATCTCTTCTGGATTCTGGAATCCAGAATCTCCACCTTTCTTCTCTTTGTCCTGCTGCCAAGTGAGTCTCCAGCTTCTGTCACCCCACCCTCCAATCCTTGCCTACGATTATCTTAACCCCAAACATTGAGCCAGCACCAAACAGTGAGAAGGGCCATTTTCCCAAACATATGCTAATAGAATCACTGTCTTATATGGAATAAGTAATTAGCTCTAAGTGTTTGGCTGTCTGATTCAAGCACACTTTTTTTCACAGTTTCATCCCTTTACAAAAGGTATGATCTGAAGTACTTTCATAAGGAAACTTGTTTCTTTAGACTTATTTTTCTTGAGCCAAACAACATAAATTAGCAGATTTCATCTGATGAAAGTGAAAGCTTATTCACAACTTGACCTATCCAAAAGTAATCGTAGAACTAGGGTGCATTGTCATTGGAGGACTTCATGTTGATAATCTGTTCAGGTTGATTAAATAACTTGTAGAGTTTCAGAAGTTCAGAAATTGAATTCAGGAATTCTTTGATTCTTATATTTCTAACCCTTGATATTCTGTACATATGACCTCAGATTCCTTATAGTCCAACAGTTTGAGGGACAGTGAACTGGCCCCCTATTTAAAAAGTTTGAGGACCCCTGTCAGAAACCTTTCCTGTTGCCTTTAATGCTGGTGTATTAACTCTGCTGATTATCTTCAGTTTTTCCTGTATATATCTTGTTTATACATAGGTGTTTGCATATTTTCTCCCCCAGAGATTCTTGAGAGCAAAAGTTGTCTTTTGATTTTGTATTCCTGATTAGCTCACAGAAGGCATTTAAAAAATGTTCATCAATTTGGCTAGTTGCAGATCACATTCATCGTGTCCCAGTATCTATCTCTGACTTAGAATGGAAACAGCAAATAACTTTCCACTTAGGTTTTGTTAACTTGATTTGCAGTGTAAGTGTTGAATTACTATGAAACAGTTATTAATAGCTACATCCTTTAAAGGAGGCACATAAATTTCAAATGTAGATTATGACATCTTCCATTAAGTTTTCAGTATCAGTTTGATTATCTACTATAGATGATCATAGAGTGTTAATATAGAAAGAAGTCTCAATGGAAATTCAATTTGACTTGCATTTCTTCATTGGGCAGGAATCTCTGTTATAATAGCCCTGACAAATATTGACTTATCCTTTGCTTGAATAATTCCAGTTATGGAGAGCTTAACTACTCCATAAAGCTGTCCATTTACTTGTTGGACAGATGTACTTATTAGAAAGATTGTTTCTATATATTAAAATAAAATCTTCCTAAGTTTCCTTTTTTACTTGTCTTTAAAGCCAGTCATTTTTTACAATAAGGAAGAGTAAGACTGAATTGTCCCTCCAAAAAAGATATGGAACCATCATGTAGGGTAGCAACTGTCATGTATTTGCTGGGGAGCTCTGCATCAGCCTTACTATCCAAGAAAGAACATCAATATCCATTCCAAAGCAATCTTCTATGCCTTCTCAAGGACCCTGTGATTTACTCTTTTCCCTGACTGTTGGGGCTCAGCCATGCAATGCTCACCTGACTTTGGAAAATCTTTTCATTGTTCTGGGTTTTGGTTTATAATACCAAAGAAATTGAGGTGAGTAGAGATTGATTTTAATTTTTAATGTGGAAAGTTTAAGCTAGCTGACCAAATGGAACTGTAGTCCAAAAGTTTTGGTCCAGATAAAGAGAGTCAGAGAGCTTATAATAGGGTTTTAGCTAACAAGAGTGTGTGAACAGAATACATAACCTGAGTATACAATTTTATCCTAACATATTGCAACATTAGGGAAAACAAAGGCAGGTTAGGGGGACAAGCCATAATTGCAAAACAGGATCATAACTTAATCCTGACAGAATAGAGGTCAAGATTAGAAGGTTGTAGACAGGAGACAGTGAGGCAAGGGGCAATACTCAAAAGGAGGGGGGGATTATCCTAGTAAGGATCTAGATAAGGTTCCTGGATGTTTATGACACAATGGTATGTAAAGGGGCATTGGAGCTTCAAGGTTTTCCTGGACTCTTTAATAAACTAAATTTTCCCAGTCCTAATTGTAAGGAAGTGATGGTGGCTATGGCTTATTATCCAGGGTTCAACATGTTTTCTCATAAAAGGATCAAAAATCATGCAGGGCAACTAGGAGCACAGTGCATAGAGTAGCAGGCCTGGAGGCAGGAGAACCCAAGTTTGAATATGGCACTTCTTAGCCATAGGATTCTGGGCAAGTCACTTGACACTAATTGTCTCCATCATCCTCTCCCCCAAAACCAAAAAACAAACAAGCATATAGCACCAAAAGAGATATTAGAGATCATCTAGTCTAACTCCCTCCATTTATAGGTGAGAAGGTCCAAAAAAGTAATGATTGGGATGAGAAGAAAGGAGCAACAGACTTTTCAACCTTAATGATTAATATATTAATCAATAAATATTTATTAAACAATTCTATGTGCCAGACACTACTAGGCTGATTATTAGTTAAAGCAGTAGAATAAATACATGAATACTCAATTCATGTAAATATGTATGTGTATACACACACGTGTTACAGTAAACTCCTGAGGTCCAAAATCATTAAATGACCTCTTCCATGTCCCATATTGGGTTAGAAAGTTTGGTTTTAATTTAGGTTTTCTGATCAGAAATTTTTTGATCAATTCTTTTCCTACCTATACCATATTAACTGAAGAAGTTGGTTTTTTCTAGTCCTATAATCTTTTTCAAGAAAAACTAAGACCAGGCCAGAAGAAAAAAAACTAAGTTAGTGCTAAACAATTCCTGCATTTTCATATCTCTGTTACTTTGATAGAATGTGGTATAATGGAAAAAGCACTGACTCTGGAGTTCGAGGATTTCTATTCAAATCCTGTTCAATAAGTATGAAAGAGTTGGATTAGATATGGTTCTTATAGTTACTTCTAATGTAAGGAATTTATGTTTGTGGACTAATTATTTGGCTTTGTTCGCCACCCAGTGGTCAAATAATTATTTTTTTCTTATTGGTAGAAGTTTTTGTAGGAAAATTCCTGGGCAGGTCACTTAACCCCAGTTGCTTTGCAGGAAAAAGGAAAAGGAAAGGAAAAAGAAAAAGGAAAAAAAATTCTAAGAGTTGTATTTTCTCAACTTTTCTGGTTCAATATTACTAATAATTTAGATTGGGAAAAGCCCTTGAAATCCATAATGAAATATCATTATTGTACAACCATTTTGGATAGTAATTTTAGATTATGCAAACAAAGCAACACTCACCTTTTGACTCAGAGATTCTATTGTTTGGAATATACCCCATCTGGTCATTGATAAAAAGAAAGACCTCAAATACATCAAAATATTTCTAATCGGTCCTTTTAGTGTTAACCAAGAACTGGAAGCAGTATTGCTATCCATCAGCTGGGAAATGCCTAAAGGAATTGTAACATGTGAATGTAATGTATGTTATTATGCTGTAAGAAACAACTTATGTAATGATTATAGCGAAGTATGGAAACAGACATTATTTGATTCAGAGTGAAATAATCAGAGCCAAGAAAACCACACACACAAAAATATGACTACAACAATGTAAATTTTAAAAAAAAATCACAAAAGTGAATGTTACAAAATTACAATGAATAAGTATGCCTAAAAAAGATATAAAAAAAGACATCTTTTCCTCACTCCTATGGTGGGAAGTCCATGGATGTAGAACATTGCCTATATCTTCAGGCTTTTTTTTTTTAATGTATTGCCTGGTTTTGTTAATTTTTTTTCTCTTCCTCTTTTTCATTTTTTGTTCTTTAAAAATATTTGTTATATGGAGTAACTCCTTTACTAACAACCTCCTGTGACCATATCATGACAAAGAGGTAATTTTGAACTCTCATGTGGCTGCTAATGCAATAAAAGGGTTAAAAGGCAGCTTAGTATAGGGCTGTAATATATACAGTGGAAGGCTGATTATGAAATCACATATCTTTTGAAACATTGAGAGAAGACATAATTAAGAAAATGATTTTGCTCACTTTTCACTTTCTCTATATGGATCTACTTACCCACTCACCCATCCTTAAGTTCAAAGCTAAGTATGAATGCCTTTTAGATTGTTATGTCTGTTCTTCTGAATTGGTCATAGTATGACAAGTATGATACTCATTAGCAATCCAGAAAATCAAGAGTTTACTGTTAACATAAGTGTGTGTGTTCATGTACATACATAACTTGAGTATTCATACATTTACTTGTTTTACTGCTTTAAGTAATAATCAGCCTATTTCAGTGTCTGGCACATAGAAGTTACTTACTAAATGTTTATTGATTGATATATTAATCATTGAGATTGAAAGGTCTGTTGCTCCTTTCTTCCCACCCTGATCTTTAAATTTTTCTAATAATGGAATGCTCTGCTATGGTCTTTTGCTTTCTATTCCAAGACATGCTGAAGCAGCTGGAAATTGACAATAACTTTTAAAAGGATTATATTTTCATATTATATGGTTAGGTAGACCCCACCTTAACAAAAGCGGGTCAGTGAGATAGAGATTTGGGATCAAAATGAAACACTGGAATAGTCAGAGATTTTTCTCTTGATGAAAAAAATTCCCCATTTCAAGGGTGCCCAGGAGTGAATTTCATTTCAACTCAGATCTTCTTGACTACAATTCTGGTTCTCTATCCACTGTACCATTTGTCTGTTTTTATATTCTGATTAAACTCTTCTAGATATTCTTCAGCTTATCAATATCCTTCCTAAAGTGTGGCATTCAGAACTGAATGCAATATTTCACACATGTGGTTTTACTAGAGTGAAGTACAGTGGAAGTACATTTCCCAATTCCTGTATACTGTTCCTTTCTTAGACACCCAAGTGGCACAGTGAATAATAGAGTGTCTGGACTGAAGTCAGGAATGTTAATCTTCTGGTCTCACTTATTAGCTGTGTGACCCTGGGCAAGTCTCTTAACCCTGTTTACCTCAGTTTCCTAATCTGCAAAATGAGCTGGAGGAGGAAATGGCAAACTATTCTTTGCCAAGAAAACCCCCAATGAGGTCAAAACAACTAGACAACAATGCCATCTAAGATCACATTTGACTTTTTGGGTTGCAATAGCAAACTGTTTACTCCCATTGAGCTTGCGGGCTACTCAATTCCCAAATCCTTTCCTAGTGACTTACTGTCTACTCACTACTAAAGTGAATTTTAATGAATTAGAGTAATTCCAGTAGAGGTAGCCACTGGGAAGAAGGATATATTTGCAAGAGATATTTTTGAGGTAAAGTTAGAGGTTATAGAAACTGATTAAGTGTGGGGATTGAGGGAAAGGAAGAGAGATTCCATAACCTTCTTCAATTGTCTGCTCTATTCTTCAACAGTTTTCATGAGTAAGACTTTCTGCAGTTTTAATCAGAAAAGATAATAGTATCAACACATTTGGAAAAGAAACATTATATTGGAGATAAAGTATTTGAAAAAAACAAAACACTAAAATGATGTGAATGTAGGAAGCTAAAATAAAGATATATACTATTAAGTGAGATGAGGGTTCTTCCCCAAAATACTAACATGTATGTTTAGTAAAAATAGGAAACTACTATTATTAATAACACCTATTTGTGACACACTGATAGTAGCCAGTCAACTGAATCTTCCTTTAATTCTTGTTCTACTCCCATATCATGAATTACAAAGTTGATGTGAACATCCATTTTGGGTTGCTTGTCCCCAAAATGATACTTATGACTCTGGGAATTAATCACTGAAATGATTGGCAATTGCAATATCAAATAATAGGATCCTAAAATCTCAGAGCTGATTGAGATCTAACAGATGATCCTTCTTAACCCTTACCTAAAATATGAATGCCTTTCTGGTCAAACAAAAATAAATAAACTTTCAGAACCTCAGATATCTTTCATTCTAAATTATACTAAAATAAAGAAAAAAGGCACATGATATCAAAGCACACTTATTGTTTATTTCCAGGCAAGTTATTTTTGTCACTCAGATCTTGATCCAAACTGAATCCTTGTGATATGAATTTGTGAATCCTTGGCATGTGAATTCATGGGTATAATTGGTGAAGATATCCTCCCTTGTTAAGATCGCATGATCAGGGGTTCTCAAACCCTTTTAAATAGGGGGCCAGTTCACTGTCCCTCAGACTGTTGGAGAGCCGGACTATAGTAAAAAAAACTTTGTTTTATACGCCATTAAATAAAGAAACTTCATAGCCCTGGGTGAGGGGGATAATCACCCTTAGCTGAAGCATCTGGCCTGCGGGCTGTAGTTTGAAGACCCCTGATCTAAATAATATACCATGGATACACTATACTTGGTCTCAACAGACTGTTTTTCATGTGCCCAAAATATTGAAAAATCTAAGCACTTATAACAAATAATTGAACTAGAAACTAGGTAGGTGGTGATTCCTGGTAATGATGAATGGGTTGGGTCTACTGATTACAATCTTCCAGACTGGGACCAAACTGCTAAAGAATTTAGGGTTTTTAAAGTAAGTTCTAGAAATGTTCATATGAAAGGGATTTTCTGAAGTTCTAAAATTCAAGGAAGGTCTCAATCTTTAAGGTGTGGCTCTCAACCATCAGTTTTAGATCCCTTGAGTATTTACAAGTCTTGCCGACAAAAGAAGTATCTCTCAGAGTTTCAGAATCTCAGGGGAGAAAGGGATCACAGAGGCCATCTAGTCTAACCTCTTTTTGACCATGAATCCTCTCTATAATATCCCTGAGAAATGGTCATTTATGTTTGAAGACTTTCTCTGAGAGAAACCTACTAACACTCTCTTTCCCCCAACAAGGTAGCCTATTTTCAGGATTAAATGATTCTAATGGTAGAGCAATTTTTCCTTAAGTTGAATAAAATTCTTCCTTATTATGGCTTCTCTTTGAACTACTGATTTTAATACTGTTTCTAATCACTGCAAAACCAAAACAAACAAACAAACAAAAACAAAACCTTGCCACTGGGTTTTAAGAGAACAATGAGTGACAGCGTTAATAGATTATTAATTCAGATCAGAAATAAAAGTAGAAACACTGTCAAATCATACTGCAAAAGTACTGCATGAGTTCTGAAAAAAAAAAAAAATACTTGTGAACCATTTGGAGGACTTGCAAACTTTTACAGATCATATCTTGAAAACCAGTACCATAGAGAATTTATTGATAAGAATGAAAGTCTGGTTTGCTTTTCTCATCTTTCTTCTTTCTATTTCTTTGTTAAGTTCATTAACTTAGTGACCAACTCACTTACTCTTTGTGTTTTCTTGTAGCTCTGTCTCCGTAATTTTTTATCATTCATTTCTTTCTTACCCTATCTTTATTACATCCCTGTTGGCTTGCTACACTTTGGGTAGCTACAATTGGCATCCTCTTCCAATCACCCAGTGCCTTTCCCCACTGCTATGGTATGGTCTTTTCCACACCCAGGACCAAGGAGATTTGCTTGGTCTATAGCAGTCCTCCAAAGCAGGTTGCCTGACCATAATATCTTTTCTTCAGACCGTGCTGGATGGCTGATGCAACTTCTGTGAAGATCTCAGGGATTTTCCCTTCTTCCTGTTAACTTCTACTCAGACTCTCAGAACCGACTATGAAGACTAAAAGAATAGCATTCAGGTGTATTTCAAGTGTGAACTCCAAGAGGGCAGGAACAGGACTAGGTATTCTGTTTTGAACTGTGCCCATCCCAATGCCCTGTATAAACAGGCGTCTAATGAATGCTTGATGATGGTGGTAGTGGTGGTGGTGGTGATGGTAGTCATGAGAATGATAATTATGCTTCATCTTGGTTCCATCCCCAACCCAAGACAGATCTCCAGAGGGAAAAGGAAAATTGATGCAAGAGCATCTCATTGTGATGTAGTTTCATGGACTTCTTTTAAAGCACTTAATTCATTTTTTTTAGTGCTGTGGTAAAGTTTTCTAAAGCATCTCTGAAAGATTGAAGCAAAAAGGCTCCAAGCTCATTGCTTGTTTCTTGAATGTCTGGGTCATAGCTTCCAAAGAGAGGTGTGGAAGCCTTGATATCTTCCCGATTAGCTTGAAGTAGGATTGTATGAAGTTCTTCTCTAGTCTTCTCATATTTCTGGTGATCATATTTGGAGAGGGTAGCATCATCTAATGGATAATTTACACCGTCTGGATAGCAGTCCCTTGGGACTGGGAACTCAATGTATTTCATCTTGGGGAGCTGACAAAAAACATTGAACAGACATTTCAGTGCTTGTGAGGAAAGTGGGTTCCCAAGAAATTTGAAGACTTGGAGTTTCCGGCAGGGAGTCAAGCCTACGATCATCATGTTAAGATTTCGATCCTCAATGTTGCATTCTTCCAAGGTCAGGATCCTCAGAGTACAGGAAGCTTGGCTGAGCAGTTTGAAGAATGTTGATGGGTAGAGATTGACCACATTATGTCCACTGAGATCAAGTACCTCCAGATGAGGAGCATGGAGGCAATTTGCTAAGTAGGCCATATCTGCATAGTTCAGGGAGCAGTTAGACAAGTCCAGAGTTTTCAGGGGAGTTCTCAAAGGACTGCAATGAAAAATACAAAGGAAAATGGTTGAGAGAAATAAAAAATAGGAATCTTCTAAAATCTTCAAGGTAAAATTTGATTAACTGATGACTTCTACTTGGAATAGTTCCTATCAGTAGAAGTCCTTTCTCCTCTTTGAGGAACCTGAAGAACTTTGTAGTTATCATAAAAACATTTCTGGTGGAAGAAAAGCTCAGTTTGAGTAAAGAGAAAACTCTGGAGAGAAGAATTTTCAGCATTTTAAAATTTTTAAAAAATATATTTATTTATTTTTTCTTTTTCTTTTTTTTTTCAGCATCTACCTCCTTTTCCATTTTTCATCTCTTAGGTTGATTTGAATATCACTAAGGCTACTCCCCTTCCCTCCTCAGCAATGATCCATTAATTATTATCAGCTCATTGCAAATCTGCTTAGCTCTAGTAGGCTAGAAAGTCTTTATCAATAGGTCCTTATCCTTTCATTCTTGTCCACAAGATATGAGATTTTGTCAAAAAAGCCTTGACAAAATCCAGATATACTTAACCTCAGTATCATGGAGAAGAAACTAAAAATGGATTAGAAAAGCAAAAGATGCTTTCTTGGCAGAAAGAATAAATTTGTTCTATTTGACTCCAGAGGCAAGAATTAGGAGCAATGGGAAATTACTATAGAAAAATTTTGAAAATTTTCCTGAAAATTAAGCTATTTAAAATAGGGTAGGGGGATTAGCAAATTATAGTCCATAGACCAAATCTGGCATGCCTTCTATTTTTATGTGAGCTAAAATTTTTTTTTTTTTATTTTCAAATAAACTTTCATTGTATTTAAAAATGTTAAATAAATAAATAAATAAATAAAAACAATTCTTAGGTCTTGGGCAATACAAAAAATAGGAGGTAGATAGGTCCACAGTCCACAGATTGTAGTTTCCTGACTGCTTCATGGAGATGATCCAAATAGACTGCTTTTCCTGTCACTGGAGATCTTTCCTTAGATGCTAGGTGATCTCTAATTGGGAATATTGTAGAAAGGATTCATGTTTGAGGTGGGGATTGGATTAGATGTCCTGAGGTCCCTTCCTATGCTGAGATTTTATAGTTCCATGTGATTAAAAAAAATTGTGCTTTACTAGAAAGGAAGGTGGGGAAATAAAAGGTGAGGAAAAGGTACCTAAAACTTTCAGTAGTAATTGAAGAAGTATCTGTTTCGAAATGTAGAATTTAGGCACAATTTTCATTGTTAGAATATGTCAATGAGGAATTTTGAGACTCCCACAGGATGCAGAGACATTATAAATAAAAAACAGATACCTAGATTGGGTTTATAGGGCCTGGCACATAGTAAGTGCTTAATAAATATTTATTGACTGGAAAAGTCAAAAAGAAAGAACAAAAAGACAATCAGAAGTTAATACTTAAAATGAGAGTTTCTTCCTCTCTCCATGCCTGATATATGACAAGGACTGCTTTCTGTTGTGACTCCTTCCACGCCAGTAGAACCAAGGACTATGAATTAACATTGTTCCCTCTAAAACTCATGCATGTTACTGACTCAGTATTTTAGTCTGATGCATTTTTAAATATATATTTACCTCTTACTTTCTAACTGCTTTCCTGATTTCTGAACTCTTGTGACAATTATATATCTGACAGGTAACAACAATAAGCAGTACTTAATGTGGCCACCCAAACTGGGGCAGTCAATTTGAAGAGAGGAAGCTAAAAAACATTTCATGGATAGCCCAACAGCACTATGGTAAAATATTGATGCATGATACCATTATAAAACTGGATACTATTGTAGTTTCTGGGTAGAAGAGCTAGAGGGTTCCTCAAAACAACTATAACCATTTATGAAGCACCATCTGCTATGAGCCAAATCACTAAACTAGCTGATGAGGATGCTAATACAAAGAATGAAATGATCCATCCTCAAAATAAACTTATATTCTAATTAAAGATTGAGGAACAGTGGCTTGGGAGGAAGGAATACAAATATATTTATGATAATTTAAATTGTTTATGTGACTAAGAGTTCTCAGAGCCTTCAGTGGACATGAATAAACAAGTTACACTTGGCTTGGGATGACATTCATCCCTTGTACTCTTTATCTGTAAGCCAAATTTAGATGTAACTGTATCCTAGCTGCATTTAATTCCAAAACTAAGTTGCAGTTGTTGTTTTAAAAGTTTGTTTTGTTTTCATTACTTTGATTTGGATTTGATCAGTGTGAGAGCTTCTTGCAGCAGCCCTTCTATGTCTCAGAAGACAGTTTTATGAATTGTGGCCAATTTTCTAGTCAGGAAATTTTGTTTCTTATGAGTTCAGTTAATGTGTGCACAATAGATACACATTCTGTCCCAAGACCCACACATGAAGCCTTTTTAGCAGGGTAGGACCTGTGATAGCTTATATTAGCCTTTGAGAGCCCAGAATTATCACAATACTCCAATTGGTACTGGTCTATGATTTGAGTATAGAAATTAAAAAAAATAAGTCTAATAATGTTAACTAAAAGGGGCTAGTTAGAAATGAGCACAGAGGTCAAGAATGTACAAAATGCTCAATACATCTCTTTGTTGGTTAATTTTAGACCTTTGGCAATTAGGATTTATCTACATGCAAAGGGGTGTTGGGTGAGAAGGACATCTTTTGGAGCAATTCTGGGATGGAACATTTGAGCTGTTAGCTTTTGGCCCATGTGTCAGAATGACACATCATTAAAATCCAACACATGTTAAATGAAAGAGAGGAATCTAAGACATTGGCAGAGGGGTCAGAAAAGTGTCTGTTTTCTCATCTCCCTATGTGAGTTACATATCCTAGTGATTCCAAATTTTGCCCCAAAAAGGAAAGGGAGGAAAAAAGAATTCATAATGCCAAAAGTTAGAGAGGTATATTTTCTTTCTTTCATTATCAATCCACCAGAAATGTGCTAAGATGACATGACATCTCATGTTCTTTCCCTGTATTATCCTTTTCAAATAATTACCCTGACACTATCCAGCCTTCCTTTAAGTGCCTGACTGTAGCATTTAGTGAAGGTAGAGCCAGAAGGATTACTGAGGCAGAATGTGTATATACCTATATAGAAGTCATAGCCATTCGTCAGTCAGTCAATATCTTCGGATCTTGGTTTCCTCACCTGAAAAATTAAGAGGTTCAAACCAGGCAGTCTCCAAGATCGCTATGAGACTACATGGTACTTTAAAGATCCTCTTTTGCCTAATACCAGTGTTTTACTTACCAAGGCAAGTGCATTGCTGGAGGCAGGTATGTGATGTCTAAAATATGTAGGAGAAATATATATATATATATAGTCATTGAAAAGGTGTCAGGTTTAGAGAATAATGACACATGATAAAGGGTAGTCTAATAGAAACTGGAATCTGTCAAGGAAAAGAAATAGGGAAGATAATTGGCTAATAGGCTGATTTGATCAGAAATGTTATTTTAATGGTGTTTGTGAGCATTGCTAACACTGTAAAGTCTCTCAGAATTGTGTCAGGGGAATGATAAAATTTGTGATAAATCATATCTTAACTACCAAGGAATTACTCAGGTTGAATACATCTTTGAGAATATATCTCTTCACCTGGGAAGATTTACATAGACTGATACAAAGTGAAGTAAAACCCAGAGAACATTATATACGGTAACAGCCACATTGTAAGAATTATCAACTATGAAAGACTTAGCTACTTTGATCAAGGCAGTGATGCAAGACATTTCCAAATTCTTATGATTAAAAAAAAATGCTGCTGTTTACCTCCAAAGAGAATTAATGAAATCTGAATGCATCTTGAAGCATACTTTAAAAAAAAATTACTCTTTTTGGGCTCTGTTTTTTGTTTTTTGGTTTTTTTTGCAACATGGCTAATATGGAAATGTTTCACAGGATTTCTTGTATATACTTGATATAAAATTGTTTGCCTTCTCAATGAGGGGGAAGGGATAAAAGAGTGGAAGAGAACTTAGAACTCAAAATTGAAAAAAAAAATGTTAAAATTTGTTTGTATGCAATTGGAAAATATTTAACAAAATAAATATTATTTTAAAAAAGAAAGCATATCTTCTAGCTCATTAGCTTCAGAGATTGGAAATAGAATTCCAAACACAGCATGTTGGAGCTGGAAGGAATCTTGGAGGGGGTGGTATGTGGGTTGTCTAGTCAGACTTTCATTTTATTTATAAAGAAACTTAGAAAGGAGAAATGATTTTTCAAGTGTCTCATGGGTACTAAGTAGAAGAGATAAGTATCAAACCCAGGTCTTCTCATTCTATATTCAGTGTTCTTTCTGTTTTGTAAATTTACACTATGTGCCAAATCTTGCTGCCTTTTGTAATTTTAAAAATCATCTTGTAGTCATATATTTAGAGGTAGCTAAGTGGCAGTGAATAGAGCACTGAGTCTGGAGTCAGAGAGTCTTGAATTCAAATCTGACCTGAGACACTTACTATATGACTGGACACATCATTTAACCTGTTTTCCTTAATCCATTGGAGAAGGAAATGGTAAACCACTCCATTATCTTTGCCAAGAAAACTCAATAGATGGTCTTGGAGTCCTATTTCACAGGGTCATGAAGAGTCAGATATAACTGAGGGACTGAACAGTAATAATTCATATTTTTATTAGCTATCTCATGTTAACATCTGAACATTCAGTGTACATAACCCTTGGGCTGTAGACTGTTCAGCCATTGCTATTGAATATCTGACACTATTTTTTCAACTGATAGTAGAAACCTGAACGTATGCTGGAGACTTCTCAACTTGAACATGTCCAAAACTGAACTTATTATCTTTCTCTCCATATTCTTCTCTCTTCCAAACTTTTGATTTCTATTGAAGTTGCTGCTTGTCATTCTCCTAGGTTGCTCCTTTTAATCAGTTGCTAAATTTTGCTGTTTATTTCTGTTTATATGGCTGCAAATTTAGTTCAGCAGCTCATTACCTCTTAGATTATTATAAAAGTCTCTGAATTAGTTTACCTGATTCAAGGATCTTATTTCTCCCGTGCCTTCTACATATTCTTTTTGTTGTTTCATATTTTCAGTTGTGTCTGACTCTTTGTGACCCCATTTGGGATTTTCTTAGCAGAGATTCTGGAGTGGTTTGCCGTTTCTTTCTCCAGCTGTGTGAAAGTGATTTTCCTAAAGTGCACAAACTCCATTGACTCACTACTGCCTCTAGAATAAAAGACAAGCTTCTTTTATATTTTTAAGCCCCAATCTTATTAGTTTAATTGGACAGTATTCATTCTCTCTGTTACTCACATATAACTCCATCCCTATGTCCATGCCTTAGGAGTGGTCCTTCCCCATGTCCAGAATGCATATACCCTTTGCCTGTATCTCACAGAATCCCTCTCTGGTTTTAAGATGCAGTTCAAGTATCATTTACTATATGCTAGTGCAGTCCTTGAGATTTTAGGATAAATAAAAGAAATATACAAGAAATGCACAGGGAGCTCTTTGTAAAGGTAGAAAGAAGACTAGTGAAGTGTCTATTAAGATAACAATTACTCCACAAACTTGCATCTATTCACCTCTCAATTTTTATCCTACTGCACACAGCCATGTATATGCATGGGTTTCCAAAAATGAAAATAATTAACAAAATTAATTATTAATAAAATCATACACAAATGCTGGTGTGGGGATTGATTAAACTTTATGGATTGATTGAGGCAAAACTCTTAGCAAGGATTTGTGATTCCTAGCAAAAAATGCACCTCAAACACTATCATATAGTGAATTAGAGCAGCAGGTCACAACTAGATACCACAGTCTCCCTGCTTTAAGTACTTTCTAGTTCTCCTATCTAGAGAGTCAAAGTAGCTCAGAATTAATTTATAAGCTCTAGATTTACCAGCCTATCACAATGCTTTCCTCAGTCTGTTTTCCTCTAAGCTGGAAAATGGAATAACTTTTACTTCCTAAGGTCTGAAAGGCTATGAGTGTAACTGCTTGAATAGCAGACTATTGAATACACTGTGATGTAACTTGGCCAAGGATTCCAAAGGAAATCACTGCATCTCCATCCTAGTCTCTATTGGCTCTGAGTCACCTTGCTGACCACTTCTGCCATCCCTTCTCTTGGAGGGAGAGAACTTATTACTCTGACTTCAATTCATTTTTGTCACTTCTGTCTCCCTCGCTATGATCCGGTTTTTACTTAGATTTATACTTAGTAATGTAGTTGGGATGTATCTGACTTAGAACTATGAAATTTTAAATTTGACCCCACAACTCAAAGATATTAAAAAAAGAGGTAGATGCTAAGAAGAAACCCCCTAGGCTTTAATGCCAACATGTAATAATATTGTCTGGACGTTTTCCTAATAGAAAGAAAAGCTCTTATTCTTTAAGACTAGATCTCTTCATGCTGGATACACTGAAATGCCTTTGAGTTAAAATATATATCTACAATATATAAAATATAAATATTAACATATAAAATACAATATTGTCTGGATGGCTTCCTAATAGAAACAAATGCTCTTACTTTTTAGGACTAGATGACTTTCTTCATGCCTGATACACTGACCTGTCTTTGAGCTAAATTACTTATCTATAATATATAAAATACAAATACATAAATATATAATATATTAATTTATAAAATACAATATTATCTGAATGGTTTCCTAACAGAAACAAAAGTTCTTATTTCTCAGGACTAGATATTTTTCTTCATACTGTATATACTGATGTGCCTTTGAGCTAAAATACATATCTACAATATATAAAATAAAATATACAATACCAAATTTATTATTTCTTACTTGATATAATACCAAAACTACTCTGTATTACTACTTCATTTCTCCTTTCCCAGACTCCTCAGAACCCTATATATTCGTGGAAGATTTTGATACTTGAATCCCACTGCTTGCCTGGGAAATGCTCATTTTAATTAGATTACCTTTTAAACGGTGGATTTCTAGCCATTGTTGGGTAACCTGGCTACCCCAGGTGATAGAGCCTGCCAGGATCAGGATCTCACCTGAGCAGCTTCCGAGTTCTCCCGGTCAGGATGGAAAAGGCCAGGCTCAGCTCGGTGAGCTGGGACATGCGGCTCAGCTTCTCCCCGATGGTGGTGAGGAGGGACTCATCTTCTCCCTGGAGCCGGCGCACGTTGAAGGCTCTGGCAGGCAGGGTGAGTGAGACCAGGCGGGGAAAGTCCAAGTGGTTGAGTAACACCTGTAGGTGCTCCATCTCCATGTGCACGTTGTGGACGATCTCCAGCTTCTCCAGGGAGTCGGGCTCCACCAGGCGCAGCATGTAGAAGAGCTTCTTCAGGCCCAGGCTGTCAGCGCGGAAGGCCACACAGCGCACCTTCAGCGGGGAATGGCACCTCACCATCAGGGCTTGCAGGGCACACTCATAGTTGCCCTCCGTGACAAAGAAGTTGATGAAGACGTCGATCCCCATGTCCAAGATGCTGGGGTTGAAGGGTCGCCTCTGCAGCTCCACCAGCAGATCGAAGCAGAGTCTGGCTAGGAGGCCCGTCCGGCCCCATCGCCCCAGGGAGGTCTGGCACTTGCACAGCTGAACTTCCACATCCTGGATGCCCGTGAGATTGGCCGTTCTCAGCCTTTTGGTGTAAGTTGGGGAATCATTCAGCACATAGTCTTTAAGCCCCACCAGACAGGCTTCCAGGCAGATCTTGCAGGCCCGAGTGCTGAGATCTTCTGGGCAGTCTGCCGTCGGTCCCAACAGGTTTCCAAGGTTGAATTCTGCTAGTGGCCAGTTTTCCAACAGGTCGTGAATCACTTCTCCTTGCTCCAGCAAATAGCTGGCTTTAAACAGGAGGGGGTAGAGGTTGTAGGCCACATTTGGGAGATTCTCCCTGGTCACCTGGGCATTGGACACTAGGGCTTCTGCACTCGCAAACCTCAGAGACTTCATGACACCTCAGGGCGCTCACCAGTATGTCAGGGATCGCTCCGTAGTGTTGCTCAGACTGGGATTGCTTCTCCTTCCCGTCTATTTTTGGGAGCAGCTGCTACCGGGTCCTGACAGTGCTGGGTCTTTGGGACAGGGGTGAGTGAGCAATCACATGCTGCCATCTGAGTTCTATTTTGGGCCCAGCTTCAGATTCTGCCCAGGCTAAGTACTTGGATTTGTTTGTCTGAAGTATCTCTTTACTTTGGGTTTACTGTTGTTGCATTCAGGCAGAATATTGCAGCATGAAAGGAAGGAGACTTTACTTTTTGGGGTTAAAGGACTTTAAGCTGGGGCTGCTTGGTAATCATTTATGGCCTCCTGGTATCAAGAGTTACCTTGGAAATTTAGAGAGAGAAGACCTCAAGGAAGATAAGGGATCCCACAACGAAAACATCAGGAAAAATGTTCCCTGAAACCATGCTGTGGAAGGAGTGCTGAAATTTATTCCTGTGAAAGGACACAAGACCATTAGATTTAGATCTGAAAAACCTGGGCTTAAAGGAACTGATGCAAAGTGAAATGGAGTAGAACCAGGAGAACTTTCTACACAGTAATAGCAATATTATATGATAATCAATTATAAATGGCTTAAGTTATTAGTAATAATGCAATGATCTAAGACATTTCTGAAGGACTTGTGGTAAAAAATTCTATCTACCCTCAGAGAAAGAACTAATGGAGTTTGCATATAGATTGAAACATGCTTTTAAAAAACTTTTTCTTTTTTTTTCTTTTTTCGATTTGTTTTCCTTCACAAAATGACTAATATGAAAATGTTTTGCTACTTGTGTCCAATCTATACGAAATTGTTTGCCTTCTTAAAAAGAGGGGGAAGGAGGAAAAGGGAAGGAGGAAATTTAGAACTGAAATAAAAAAAAAACATGTTAAAATTATTTTTACATAAATTGGGAAAAATAAAAATGCTAAATAAATAACTTTTAAAAGTTTATATCTGAAAGATTTTAACATGAAATCTTAAAAATAAGGACATGTTTATCAGTATTTAGGAATCTGGAGAATACAACTAGCCAAGGAGCATCTGTATAAGGATAGAACCTGAGAGGGATATGAATGGAAGGAGGTCATGTCAGGTAAAAGGGTCAAGTGCCTCCTCTTAGTTAAAACTCACTTGGAAGAGGCAGCAACTGGTTGAGTGGGAAAAATCTCCTTGCATACTGACATATATGTCTGTCTAATACTGCCAGGCTGGTGTTTGTGTGGAATCAAGTCAAAAGTCTACCATTCATAAATACAATTTTAGCATTTGGAATAGAAAGCAGATAATCTCAGTACCTACCACATGAGGGAGCCAGTGTCAAACTTTGCACAATGGCAAACAAAACTCTTCACACAAACTGCTTGGAAAAACCAAGGAACCCGGATAGGTTTTGCAGGAATGGGATTGAGTAGTCTGCAAATAAACTGTGGGACCAGCCTGATGGATCCAAGTGTGGGCTGGGAGGATTGATTGATGTTGATACTGGTCTAAGGCTGGATACAGGGGTTAGAATTGATGAGTTAATGCAAGATTTGGGTCAGTGGTCAGGTGAACTGGAGTTAGATAACAGGGAGATTTGATCCAAGGGATCCAAGACCAAGTGAGAGGCCTGGACAAGGGAAAATAGGGGCTATGACTCTTAATTGAAGTGGGGGGAGTGCAAATAAAATGGGAAGAAGTGATTGCATTGCTGGGATATGAGGTTGAGAGATAAAAGTAAGTAGAAACTGGTCAGTGAACTTACTAAGCTGGAGAAGTTAAGAAATCATCTAGGGACAAGGAGCCAGGGAAATATCCAAAGCAAGAGTTGGACTTTTACCCAAGAGGGCAATGTTGTCCTTCTAATATAGCACTAATTTTTTTTTTTTTAAATAGCATTTTATTTTCAAAATACATGCAAGGATAGTTTTCAACTTTTCACCCTCGCAAAACCTTGTTTTCCATATTTTTCTCCCTCCCTTCCCTACACTTTCCTCCCCTAGACAGCAAGTACTCTAATATAGATTAAACATGATAGCATTAATTTTGAATGAGTGAATGAAAAAAGCACTTATTAAACACAATATGTAGGAAGCACTGTGCTAAGATGTAATGATACAGGTAGAAATGCATGGCAGTACCTGTTCTCAGTGAATTCTTCCTCACATTCTAATGAAGGAGACAACACCTCTAGAAAGTTTTTGCCTCAGATGGAAATTTCCAGTTCAGGGTGCAATAGCATAGGAGATGTAATTTATCTTTTTGTGTATGTGTGTCATTTCTTTTTTTTTTTTTTTTAATTTTAATAGCTTTTTATTTACAAGTTATATGCATGGGTAATTTTACAGCATTGACAATTGTCACATCTTTTGTTCCAATTTTTCCCCTCCTTCCCCCCACCCCCTTCCCCAGATGGCAGGATGACCGATACATGTTAAATATATTAGAGTATAAATTAAATTGTATCATTTCTTTTAAGAAAACCTTATTTGTTTCTAATATTGAAACATTTGAGAGTGCCAAGGATTGGAGTATTGAAAAATTCCTTTTTTGGATCTTTAGAATCTGTGGGTGCTTAAGAGATTGGGGTTGCAACAGCCTGGGAGGAAGTAACCTGGGGACGTCTTCACAAGGTTTGACTGTACCTGTATCAGTGGGTGCTGCTGTTCCCAAAATTAAGCTGGTATTGGGGAAGGGGACAGAAGGTCCTCCCTTTATAAGGATTGCTCACCTTGATGATGGCTGCAGGGTCCAGGCTGGATGCAGGGCTGGTGGTCTGGGGGTTTCTGTTATTCCTGGGCTCTCTCCCCTGAGGGCTTGTAGGAAGTGGTGGTTTGACCCACCTGGGTATTTGTCACCTTATGTTTCTCCCTCAGAGTGCCTAGGCTACTACTGCTAGGTTGGCTTGCCTTCCCTATAAGTGGTGGTCAGTTAGCAATTGGTGTTAGGGTGGTGTGCCTGTTTCCACAAGGATTTCTCCCTTTATGATGGCTGCAGGGACCAGGATGGAAACAGGACAGCTAGTCTGGACAGTGCTGTTATTCCCAGTGGTCTTGGGCTTACTTGCCCCTTAGAAGAAAGAGCTAACAGGGTTTTTAAAGTAACCTTTCTTCAGGTCTGATCACCTTAGAGGAGTGAGCTTGAAGAACAAAGCATCTTCATCTTCCTTATCTTAGGAGCTGCTCATGACAGGATCAGGAGACAGTATGATATCCTTAGGTAAGGATAGACAAGGACTCTCGGGGCCAATTCAATTAAATAAAAATCTATAATAACAATAGTCCTGCCAAAAATGTCTATTCTCTTCCATCTTCCTGTGGCTGTTTCTTAAACCCTAACAAACTAGAAAGGTTTTGAGAAAGGGCCTATGCCTGTATGTGTATATATGTGTATGCATGTGTGTGTATATACACACACACACACGTATCTATGTAAGTGACCAAAACAGGAAATAAGAATGCAAATGGGAACCTGAAAGTCATGTACAAACTATCCCAAAGATCGAAGGAGCATAATTTTGCAAATTATATCATATATTAATTAAATTCATATTCTGGTAGTATGTAATATTCAGGAAAAACCATCTAGGAGCTGCCGGTCAAAGGTCTGGTCCCGAGATATGCAAATTCTGGAGACAAAATTCAGATCAGTAGAATATCAAAAAGATGCTTATCATTTTGGGATGCGGACTTTGAAGTTTTACTGAGAACTCTGGGATGACATGGATATGTTAATGAACTAATCTCAAAGTGGTACAGACCAGAGTTGGTCTAATTTCCCCAAAAAACTCCTGTTCTTTCTTCTATCTTTTTGGTGTCAGTGCTTCTAACAATAATCCAGTCAATCTTGCCACTATATTCTTCTCCATTTTTTGCTGCCTTTCTTTGAACCCTCCATGTCCTATTGAATTAAGATAATCCCCCTGTTTCCTGCTGCCAATCATGGTCTTTCCGGTGAGTACTCAAAGAACCAAGCATGTCTGCTTGCATTTGATAATTGCACAAATTATGAATCTATGCACTTATACATATGTTTCTAATACATGCACAAGAATGTTATGTATGCATGTGTATATATAATATGTACATGTGTAGATATATGTATATACTATGCATTCTACTCTGGAATTTCTATGGGTTATGGAGTTTAGTATAAATTTAAGGGGAAACTAGGTGGTGCAGTGAATAAATACACTGGGATGGGAGTTTAAATCTGGCCTCAGACACTTACTAGCTAGATGACCCTGGGTTGGTCACTTAATCCTGATTGTCTTTCCAAAAATATATATTTAATCTAAGATTTAACTTCTTACTATATGCCTACTCTAATGACAGACCAGGCAAGAACTATTGTTCAAATAGCCATGTATTTAATTGGGATGAAATAACTAAGAAATATTAAGCAAAAGGAAATTCTCAGTCCCCACTACATAAGTAGGTAAGATCTTTCATTTCATCTTGGTGGTAGGGAAAGCTTTAAGACTTCTCCCCTATAACTGCCCTTGGAGCCTAAATCCTCCATTACCCCAGAATATGAGTTTTCTGAGGATTTTTTTTCTAACCTCCTTCCTTCCCATCCTAACCTCCCTATTTAATCCAGGATTATGCACATTATGATAAATCTTTAAAAGCTAAAGAAGGCACAAGAATCACTGGAAGGAGAGGGGGAAAATTAGTATTTTCTGCTACATATCTCTCTACAGTAAGATTCTGGAGTCATTTGTATAGAGGTGATAATTGAAGTCATAAGAGTGGATAAAATCAAGGGAGAAAGTGTAGGAAGAGAAAGGAAGTAAGAACACAGTGACATATTTTTAAAGGGTGGGGATGTTAATGGGAATAATATCTGGTTGCTAGAATTTGTTCTATTTTATGTCAAATTGTTTGACTTACTAGACTAAATCAGTAGATTTAGCTTTTAGCGATGTTTTCCATACTTCTATGACTGCTCATTACTAATTTTCTACTCTTCACTTACCAGTGAAGAAAGAAGCTAATATCACTTAGGACCCCACAGATTTCAAGATCAATTGGTCAGGCTTCAACACTAGTAACTCATCTTGGGTATTTGGAACAGACATTTTTCTGTTCTTTTAAAACTGTTTTTGCTTCTGTTTTCATGTCTTTTAAAATGTTTATCCAACTGTTTTATTGATCAATGCCTTTTGTTGTAAAATCACAATTTCTGTATTTTTCCCTCCTCCTCTCAACATGCTTTCTTTTGTATCAAAGATTAAAAAAGAAAGAAGAAAAAAGGAGCTCAGTAGAGCCACCAACAGATGTTAATGAATCTTTTTTAATAGTTTTCCTTGAAATCTATTTTAGCTTTGTAGGATAGGGGATAAGGAAAAGGCTTCTGAAGAGAAAGCAAGGAAGAAAAAAAAAAAAACAAAAACAAATAGAATGGAAAGAGAGAGAAAACAGAGAGAACAAAAGACCAAGATGCCCATAACAGGGAGTGGAAGAAAACCGTCAGCAATGCCCTTAGACATGACCAACTATAGGCAAGACTGTAAAATTTAATGGAAGCATCCTCTCCACCTCCTATCCACACACACTTTTTGAGTCCTTTCCCCCTACTCTGTGGAATTCTTGTACCAACCATCTCAATCACTAATGAGATAACCTCATGCTCTATTCCACATTCCCACTTTAAAAAATCCATTCTCAGGCTGATAAACTTCACATTAAGGTATAAATGGCTTATAAGGCTTAATGTACTGTTTCCCTGAGGGACATTTGTATCATAACAAGGGATAAGAAGCTGAAAGCTAAAGGAAAGAACTCATAAGTTGTAGTATCATCAAGCTGGCAAACAGGATTTTTTTTTTCTGATCTTTCAGAATGCTTTTTTCCCCTTTAAATCCTACCATGTGAAGCTGGCCCTGACATTGTGGCCCTCAGGTCATATACAGATTATATAAACCAGAGCCAGAGAATGTGAAGAGATAGGTCAGTGGAAGTCAGCCTTTAGTCATCCTAAGGCTTGGGCTTCATGCCTTGGTTTTTTTTCACAGATTCATTTTGCTAAACATAAAAATACATATTAAGTGCAATAAATTCATGAGCGGAAGTGAAAATAGAAAACATACTAACTCTTTAATACATCTAGTTTTGCAATGAAAATCATTTTCATTTTTATCAGTGAAGAAATGTGATATGGTAGAAAAATGTTCCATTTATTTTTTTAAGTAGTAAACAAGGCTGTATTGAAACAAAGTAAAAAAGTAAAATGTTATCAACAGCTGACAGATAGTGAAATGTTTTCATATTTGATCTCCGAAAAAGTGGTTGAAAATACTTATAAAAAACCATTACTAAAATCATTATCATTTTCTAACATGGCCCATACATTTCTATCTATACACAGTGTTTCTGTGGACCTTTGCAGAAGATGCTACTGCTTTAAAAGACAAGAAGACCTTGTCCCAGTTATAGGAATTTTAAAAGTGAGACCCCCCCCAAAGTACTATTTACAAAAGCTTCCAGCTGTTTGCACCTTTTTTGCTTTTGTTCAGAGGGTAGCTCACTCCTTAGGGTTGCCTACCTTGACAGGATTGCACAATACCAAGTACAGTCAACTTGAGATTCTCCAAGCCATGCACTGGTGGAAGCTTGGCACTATTAGTTTGGCTTAACAGGAAAACAGACCAAGAGAAGTGAAGTTATAACTTTGGCCTGGTTTTGTGGAATTTCAGGTACCACTTGGCTTCCCTTCTATGGTATGGATAATCAGAAGTTGACTGTAAGTTCTAAAATACTCCTAAGCTATTTACATAGAACTTGTTAGAAAAGAAAGAAAAGATTTAAAGTTCTTAACACCCACACAGACATGTGTACAAACATGCACATTTAGAGTCAATCTCTGCTCCCTTAACTCAATGGCTAGTACATCTCAGGTACCTATTCCAGTCAGAATTTAGATCAATATTTTAGCTTTGCAGGTTAGATGTACTACGAAACAAATATTTTTAAAAATGAAATGAAAAAGTCTGTTATCAAATTCCAAGTCCATCATTATTTGAAAGATGCAAAAGGGCAAATAAATGAGTCGTACAGGGATAAAAGCATCATCAGCTGGGAGCAAGTTGTGATTTTTGTGTTGATAGTACCTCTGGTCCATGCAATCCTGAAGGCTGAATTTATGTGTCGGGGACAAGGCTGGGTCTTTTCAAGAAAGAAATGTTTATGTCTCCCTGGTGACTTATCAGCACTACTCAGGTCTCTCTGCTTCCATCCTAAAGGATTGGTTGCCTTTCTTTGGATGGCAGATCCATATTTGGTCATTCTGAGGTGGGATTGAGTCTAAAGGCTTTTCAGCTTTTCCCCTGACATATAAAAGCAAAGTCAGGCAGTAGAAAGTTTCCGAATGGTGGTCAAGTGAAGTGAGTGTTGAACTGTTATACAGGTGTAAGTTGGCGTGATCATCAAAGAAGAGGCGATTTCTAAGGCATAAGCAGCTCTACTTATCCCTGTAACTTGGGAACTGTGGGCTCATCACAAGCCTTGATCCTTTTCTTCCTGACAGCATGTTGTAACAAATATGCAGTCTTAAGTTTTCTCTTTGAGATGAACATTCCTGTGTCTGGATCAGAAGGGTGTTGAGATGTTTGTTGCGTAGAAAATGTCAACAAGTTCAAATCAATCACAGCTGTCAAAACAGTGACTGGTATTAATATAATGTTACTTGCTCTTTTGGAGACTTCAATATTGCAGAAAAACACTGGTGACCGATTGCATTCTCCACCCTCTCTCCTCCCTTCCCCATTCCCTCTAAATAAAAAACAGAACATTGAATCATTTTGATAAAAGAATCCAAAGCTGCTGAGAGAGAAAGCCCCAAGAAAAAAGCAGTGTCTTTATATCACGTGATGATGCTGCCAAAGAAAAATGGCCATCCAACCATGCAATGCAAACATGCCTTACCCAAGGCCTCCAAGCTGCAGCAGTCCCTTCCTGGAAGTCAGAGTGCATTTTCCTCAGTATCACTATTTTCAGGTTCATATACCACTCCCCTTCTTTCTCTCCCCCCCAAAACATTCTCCCCCCAACCATGGTCAATAGAGTAAGATGGAGCCCAGGGAAAAAGGTGGATAGGAATGAGAATGGAGGTCCAAAGTAAAAAGCAGAGGAAACTCAATGGGGACAGAGTTGAGAAGAGTGTGAAAATGTGGGCAAGCTTGTCAGATGGCTCAGGTAAAAAGGTCTGTATAGGTGATTTTTCTTAATGTCAGCTGAAGAGTAAGAGAAGTACATGAATGGCAACATGGTATTTGCTATAAATAAGCATTTCTATTTCTGTTCATTATCCTGAAATATGGCAAAGAGATGCTCATTAAGGTCCCTTCCAATGATCCTTTGATCTTATAAACAGAGAAAATATTCAATGGTTGTACTCCAGCTACTAATGGTACCTAATCATTCCACATGAAACAAAGGGGAACCTTCTTGCCGGTCTAGCTACCATAAAGGACAGAGTGCTAGTTCTGGAGTTAGAAAGATCTGAATTCAAATTTGGTCTCAGATGCTTAATGGCTGTGTGACTCAGGACAAGTCTCTCAATCTCTGCCTGAGTTTCCTCACTGATAAAATGGGGGTCATAATAGTACTTAATTCCTGGGGTTATGATATGGATCAAATGAGATTATATGTATAAAGAGCTTTGCAACCCTATAAATGTTAACTATTATTGTGATATCTTTATATGCACAGATATAGTTACAAAATGTAGATATAGATATAGATATATGTGTATTTGTTTATATAGTGTCAAATGTACACAAATGAATTTGCTACCAAATATCTTTCACTAGAATCCTCCTATGTGGCCTCACTGTGGCAAGGAGGTGATAATGGAGTCTCAGAGAGTATTCCAATGCAGCACAAGTGCTTGAGATGGTCATACTAAAGTGGAAAGACCCAAGTACAGGCTGGTGACAGATGATGATACTGTATTGTTTACATAGAAGAAAATGATTGGCTATCAAGAAATAATTAAAAAAAAATTTTTTAATTGTATTTTTCTAAATACATGTAAAGATAGTTTCCAACATTTACCTTTGCAAAACCTTGTGTTCCAAATTTTTCTCCCTTTCTCACTCCTTCCTTCTTCCCCAAGACAGCAAGCAATCTGATATAGGTTAAACAAATGCAAAGGAAAACACCTTTCTTCTTCCCTCTCCCTCCCGTTTTTAGCAACCTATGAAGACATTTAAGTTGGAGTTGGGTAGGCTGTAATCTGCATTAATGGAAAGAATATTCACACAAATGAAGTTCCATATCTTCTAAAATTTTGTAGTTACCCAATGAAATAGAGAAGTAATTAGAAGTGAATGTTTTTCATTAACTCTTCTTTTATCATTGCAAGGTTCTTAAATCAGTCAAGGAGCTTAATTGCTTCATCCCACTACTGTTATCCTCTTGCCTTCTTCACAAAAGAAACAAGGATGGCAAATGTTATTCTGGACCTGATTCTAAACCATAAGCAAAGAATGGATGACCCAACAGAAACGATTATAATGTTTGGAAGGCAGTGATGGTGCCATTTTGAATTCATGGTAGATAAAGAAGCTAGGAGGACTTATGTGAAAATTCTTTCTCAGACATTTTTCATGCTATGTGGCTCTAATCAAATTGCTTAACCTCTATCAGCCTCAGATTTTCCATTTATAAAATGGGGATAGAAATAGAACCTCCCTCACAGGGTTACTGAAAGGATCAACTGAGACAATATATGTATAAAACACTTTGCAAACCAAAAAGTATTACAGAAATATTAGCTAAGGGATCAAGAAGTGTGACTCAGAAAGGCCCAAGGCTGTTAGAAAGCAGATGGGAATCTCAAGACCAACCACTCCATAAAGCCCGGAACCAACTCTATCCCAGGTAACTTGGAAAAAGCTGCTGTGTCTTTGTCATTAATGAAATCTAGAAAGAGTATGGAAAACAAAATGAAAATTGGAGAAGGGCAAAATGTTGTATTAAATTTTCAAAAGAAGAAAAAGATGGATTCTTCAAAATGGTAGGCCAATAACTTGACTTTTTAGTATGTCTTGACTTGATAACATGATCATGGTAGAAGCCACAATACCATGGCTAAATAGGAGAGTTAACTAACTCATTCAATCATACCACTGGGATACAGAAAATTTTAGTAGCCATAATAATGGTCAAAGTTTATGTGATGAAATTCAATAAGGACAAACTCCTGCTTTTGCAGACAGTCAAAATGTAAATTAGTATTTACTTTGTATATGTATATTTTACAATTACTTATTTCTATGCAAATTCTTTTCAGTAGAATGTAAACTTCTTAAAAGTGGGCATTTTTTAGTGTCCCTATACCACTAGCATCCAGTACAATGTCTGGTCCATAGTAGGAGCTCAAAATACCTAGTGAATTGAATTCTTGGAAAAAAATTTTAGAACTAATGAGTTCTAAACGAGTTCTCTTATTAAAGAGAAGCTTTGTGAATAATTTAAAAGGGAATCTGAGCCCCATACATCAGAAGAAATCTATTAAAAACAAATTTTGGCAGACTCTGTTTATTGGCAAGCACTCTAGATTGGTAGTTAGATCAGGAGAATGCTAGGATATGCTGGTAAATGTTTAACAACTGGCTTTCTGGAAAAAAAGTACGCATGTTATCCTTTTAGATTTAATCTGCATTGCGAAAATTTCTATTACTTTATTGTGTCTAGACAATCAACAAAATAACAAATCAATGCCAGATTACAACATTTGCAATTTTGAGGGATAAATGCTTACGTGGAAATTTAACAATCAGCTCTCATGAGTAGATTTGAGCTGGCTACACTACAGCCCTGGAGGAATGCCATATAGAAAATGTAAATTTCAGTGAGGTATCTCTCATGATATCCTTGTGAACAAAACAAGAGAAATGACAGCTCAGTTAGGTGAATTTTTAATAATTATACATATAGACTCAAAAATAGTGATTAATAAGTTGAGATGAATGAGTAAAGTTTGTAGTAGAACACCATAGGGCCCTATTTAGGGACCTGTTCTTTTCAAGAGGTTAATCAATGCTTTCAGGGAAGACAGTATCCTTATCAGCTTTATAGATAACATGAAGGTTGATAGAAGAGTCAGCTAACTCATTGAATAATAAAACTGAGATGCAAAGAGATTTCAACAAACCATAACTATGGGTTCAAAGCTAATATGATGAAGTTGAATATAATTCTTTACATTTGCAGACAACAGGCATTAGGATTTGGGAAATATGGCTACACAAAGGTTTAGAAGAAAAGAACCTAAAGGTCTGAGTGGACTGGAAACTCAATAATGTGACAAGGCAGATAAAAAAGCAACTATGAGCTTAGAATAATAGGAGGTGAATCTAGAATAATGGAGATCATTATCCTACAAGAGCAGCTAGGTGGTACAGTAGATGGAGTGCCAGAACTGGAGTGAAGAAGATTCATTTTCTTGAATTCAAATCTGGCTTCAGACACTTATTAGCTGAGTGATTCTGAGCAAGTCATTTAACCCTGTTTGCCTGTATAAAATGAGTTGGAGAAGAAAGAAGGAAACCATTCCAATATCTTCATCAAGAAAACTCCAAATGTGGACATGTCTGAAAAAGGCTGAACAACAACAAATTATCCTATAATCTAGTCAATGACACATTTTGAATGGAGTTTTCACTTTAAGGGGCCACATCTTGGAAAGGATACTGACCAGATGGAGGATATCTGGAGGAGGTCAACCAGGACATGGAAGGACAACTCTATGTCATATAAGAATTAAAATGCCTTGAGAAGAGAAAACTCATGGAGAACACAATCACAGTATCAAAGCTCTAGAGCTGGAAAAGACTTTTGAAATCATTTTACAAATGAGGAAGCGGGGGCCCAGTGAAGTCACTTTCCAAGGTTACACAAGTAGAAAGTGAGAGAGATAAGATTTAGACAGATAGTGTTTATTTCCACTTCATTCCACTGCTTAATTATTTGGAAGTTTAGATGTGGAAGATGAATCTACGATGTTCAGCTTGGTCCTAACATGTACAAATAGGACTAATGGAAACTATGGGGAGGATGACTAGGGTCCAATGTAAGAAAAATCTCTTAAGAGAGCTGCTCAGAATTGCAATAGATATCCTTTGGAGAAAGTGATTTCCCCATCACTGAAACTCCTTAAAGAATTGGTTGAATGACCACTTATAGAAGAGAGGATTCTTTTTTCTGATCCTGTCTAGGTTAATTGACTTCTGGAGTCTCTTCCTTGAACACTTGAGTTTTTATGTCTTTTCTTTATTTCTTTCTTTTTAATAATAGTGTTTTATTTTCAAAATATGTTTTTAACATTCGCCCCTGTGTTCCAAATTTTTCTTCCTTCCCTTCCCCCGCCCGCCCCCTCCCCTAGACAGCAAGTAATCCAATAAATGTTAAACATGTGTGATTCTTCTATACATATTTCCACAATTATCATGTTGCACAAGAAAAATCAGATCAAAAAGGAAAAAAATGAGAAAGAAAACAAAACGCAAGCAAACAATTATGTTGGTTTTTTTCTCCCCTTTTCATCAGGTATAACTTCCCCCCTAACATCCTCAGGCATAAAGTGACATGCCAACATCAAAGGGGATTTTCTGTGGGCAAAATAGTCATTGCATAAGATGTGGTTCTACATTTGTGATGCTGACCCCTGGATGACAGGATAACTCTATTAATAAGCATGTTTGCAGGAAATGCTTCCCTGAGGGACATTGTCACAGATTAGCCTGGAGTAACCCCAAGGTTGGCGGCAGCAGCACCAGTGGCAGCAATGACATTCTCATCTGGCTTCATCTGACATGAGGTTAGATCACAATACTCTCTTAGAATTCTAGATTCAGAGTGTGGAGGGGTGTTAGGGACCACCTAATCCAAATCCCACCTTTTACATATAAAGAAACTGAGGTCCAAGGAAATTAAGTCATTTACCTAAGGTCAAAAACACATTAAGTGTCAGAAGTGGGATAAACCAAAGCAGTAATATGGATGAACTCATTTGCTTTTGTAGTGTTTCAATTCACAGGGATTTTTCCTCTGAATATATAATGAATAAATTCCTTAGTTAATTCTGGGAAAGCATCTTTGATAAAGGTTTGCTCATTTAACAGTATGGTTAGTGGAAAATGAATCTTATTTTAAAATAAAATGTTGTTTGAATGGATGTTGTTCCAACCTGATTTTTTTTTTTTACATAATAAGTTTATTGTCTCTGATTGGTCCAAATCGGAACTATTCAAGCATTTCAACTTTTCATGAACTTTATCTTGTTATAACCATAACATTGGTAAAGATCATGGATAAGCTATGTAAACCACATTGATTGCAATTCCTGCAGATGTACCCAGGTTCCAGGTAGACTGGGATGGGGTTTTTATCCCTGAATGGATACTGGGCTCTCTCACTACTTCAAGGAAACCCCTTTCTATCTGTCTTTTCCATCCAATGTTGGAGCATCTAATGTGAACACTATGTACTTTAACAGTGCTGAGACCTCATTTCTTGAAAAGGCTGATTGAAAAAGAGATCATAAAAGAAGGAAAAGGGCCCACATGTGCAAAAATGTTTGTAGCAGCTTTTTGTGGTGGCAAGAAGTTGAAAATTGAGTGGATGGATGCCCATCAGTTGGGGAATGGCTGAATAAGTTAATGTATATGAATGTAATGGAATATAATTGTTCTACAAGAAATGATGAGCAGTCTGATTTCAGAAAAATTTGGACTTACATGAACTGATGCTGAGTGAAGTGAGTAGAACAAAGAGAATATTGTATATAGCGACAGCAACATTATGTGATAATCAACCATGATGGACTTAGTCCCTCTCAGCAGCACAGTGATCTAAGACAATTCCAATAGACTTGGGATGGAAAATGCTATTTGCATCCAGAGAACTATGGAGATTGAATGTGGATCAAAACATCCTATTTTCACCTTTTTTTGTTTTCTTTCTTTCTTTTTCTGATTTTTCCCTTTTGTTCTGATTTTCCTTTCTTCACATGGTAGTATGGAAATATGTTAAAATGATTGTACATGTATAATCTATATTAGATTGCTTACTCTCTTGGGGAAGGGAGAGGTAAAGGAAGGAGGAAGAAAAAAATTTAAAACTCAAAAATCTTACAAAAATGAGTGTTGAAAACTATCTTTACATGTAATTAGTAAAATAAAATGCTATTAAAATGGGGAAAAAAGAAAAGGCTGGATGGTCTAGGTAGGTGGATATGGGGAGGGAGAAGGGAAGAGAGAGTACAGGAAGAAATGGGTAAAATGGAAAGGGGAAAAGAAAGGAGTAAGTAGGTGAATAGAAGAGAGAGGACTGCCTCACTCTCTAATTCCTAGTAATATGTTAATCCCAGGCAAATTATTTAGTAGTCATTTCTTTCCTCCTTATGTACCTACTGTGAAACAAGTTTTGGCAGACAGAAGTAAAAAGAAGCCTATCTAGGTATGGGCTTATTCTCAAAATAAGTCATGGGGCTTAGTGTTTTTGTTTTTATTTTTAAATAAAATTCTGGTGTTGGGTTAATTTATGCCAGGGTCTCTGGTCATCCATCCTGTTCTTAGGCAGCTTGTAAAGCTGATGATAAATGGGTTGAGATTAGAACTGCCATATTTTATTGCATTTCCTAAGTGAAAATATTGTCCACACTCTTAGTGGGTAGAGTTTAGCTGCAATAAAAGTCACCTTTCTGTTACAGTGCAATCCATCCCCCAAAACAAGAACTGGCTGGACACATGATACACAGAAGGGAAAATTCAGTGAAGGAGAAGCAGCAGAGAGCAGGCTTACATTACCTTTCTGGCAGAACCCCCCTTAGGAAGGAAGCATTGTTAATATCAGGCAATGCAATTAAGCTTCCAGTGCTCTTTTAATATGGTTAGACATGCAAATCAGCCTGGAGAAACGTGTGCATGCTCCAATTTAATTGATTGTTAACTTTGACCCAGATGTGGCAAATCAGAGCATCCCTCTCCTCCCTCCCCTTAAACAATTTAACTTGATTATTTCAGTGTTGAGCTGAAAAAAACCAGTTACTTACTGAATGTTTGCATGCCAGTCAAACCATTGTTGAGAAGCCTAATACATGAGAAGTTTTGTTCTGACAAAAAAGGGAGGGAAATCAACTAATTAAAACCAATGTCATTGCTTGTCCTAGACAATTTTGGGAATATTACTTCCCCTGAACTAGCTGATTGTTCCAAGACCTATTACCCCTCTTCTTGACTCAGAGAACCATTAAAATGGGTCTATATGCTTGGCACATAGTGAGTGCTTAATAAATGCTTGTTGGCTGACTGGCTGACTAGAACCTGGAGATCAGTTCATTCCTCCTGCTACCTTCTGACTAGATCTTAGGAGAGAAAGGACTATGGAAAAAAAAAGTTATGTATTATGAGTTAGAGAGGATGGGGACTGAGCCAGCATCCTTGGTTAACATTCTTAGAAAAGGATCTAAATCTGAATCATCCTTCAAAAACCACTAAAGGTTTTCTTCTTCCTAATTCACCATATCTAGTCATCCTCTTCTTTCTATACTTCTCACTATAGCTTCATGTCTCCAACCAGACTTTCTTTGCTGCCATCTTTGTGTTTTTACTCAGCTCTACTTCCATTTTTGCTTTTTCTTTCTTGTAAGATGTCTTCTTTCTTTTCAATGTCAATCAAGCTGTTTTTCACTTGCCCCAAATGCTGGGATTTTTTCTTTTAAACTACTTTGTTCTTATTTGTACTTATTTTATATTTATATAAAATATAATTTATATAAAAGATATATTTAATAGCTATAAAATATAAATATAATATACAAACACAAAACATTGTTTATATGTGAAATGTAAACAATGTGTTAAATATAAACAAATATGTAAATAAAATATATATTGATATATATTTGTAATTTGTTTTATATTTATTGTCTCTATATTTACATATTGTCTCTCCCATAGAAAGTAACTAACAAAGATTGTTTTCATTGTTACTCATTCATTCATTTATTTTTGTATTTGCATCCCCAGTGCATCCCAGTGGTTGGCCATATAAAATGATTGATTGACAGATACTCTGATCAGTTTTTTACTTTACATTTCTAAAATCTTGTACATTGTTTGTCCTACATTATCTTAAAGTCTTTATGTGTATTGTGATTGTTAATGCTTTTTTTTTTAGCCTAATTACAACATAAGCTCCACTTGAAGGGCCAAATCTGTTATTTATTTTATATTCCTCACAGCAACTATTACCTAGAAAGGGTAATTAACAAAATGTGGATGAATGAATGGATTGTTTATTTGCTAATTATCTTTTCTATGAGCACCCATAGTCATCTAAGCTGTTAACTTAGTTTTAATAGCCCAATTCTTCATTGCTTAACTATTTAACTATGTTAGTGGTTCTCAATACATTGGGGAGATAGCTACAAGGGAATTTAGGGAAAAACAAATTTAAATGAGAAGTGGAAAGGTTCTGACCTGTACCAATGAAAGGAGTATCATCCTGAAGAGATCACAGGTTCTTTGTAGTATGAAGTATGTAGTTGGCTAAAGAACTTACAATGTTAGTTCAGGTACGTTATCTCTTGATCTCTCATTTGTCAGAATTATAGAAGCTACTTTTGCCTCATTCTAAATGGGTCAAAAAGATTTTTTAAATCTTTCATTTTTAAATTAACATTAGGGAAGGTTGATATTATTTTTGAACTTTGTGTTTAAATGCAGAACAAACTTTTGTACCATGAGTATAAGATTAGCTTTTCTTTGAAGAAAAAAAAAGATGATGAATTGCATTTGTCTTTGGTTCATTGCCTTCACTTTTCAGTTTCATATTCTTGTCCCCCTTTTTCCATGATCAGTTTTAATTATAAATTCTTGGCATTAAGACATTGTTTCATCTAAGTCTGGTTGCCCCAGTTAGTTCAAAAGTCATATTATCTTTTTAAAATCCTTCAAGATGCAGTAATGAACTGAACCAGCTATGCCCAGAGAAAGAACTCTGGCAGATAACTAAAAACCATTACATTGAATTCCCAATCCCTATATTTATGCCCACCTGCATTTTTGATTTCCTTCACAAGCTAATTGTACAATATTTCAGAGTCTGATTCTTTTTGTACAGCAAAATAACAGTTTGGTCATGTAAAAAAAAAAAAAAAAAAGATCCCTGAGGGTTACATATTGACTTAGAAGACTACATTCTAACATTATTTATATTTTACTGCATTTTTATTTATTTTTAAAAATATTCCCCAATTGTATTTTAAACTGGTTCAGCCACATTGATTGTCACAAGCCACATGTGGTGTCAGCCATATTTGACACTTCTGTTCTCAATGATTTTAAATGTCAAAGTGAGTTTTTATTTTATCCTTGAGGCAATAGTGACTGAACTTCAAAAATAAAGATTCTTGAATAAAAGAGTAATGTGATGAAAAAAAAAATAAAATCCTTCAAGATGAAGTGAAATTAATTCTTCTTTCCCAAACCAGTGTTATTACCCTCAACAGAGAGAGTAGGTGGTATACACAAATAGTCACAAATTGGGACCTAAAAGACCCAGATTCTAGTCCCTGCTCTCCCTTTTTTCTAGTTGATTTTTGACAAGTAATTTAACTTTCCTGGGATTCACTTTTCTCATTTTTAAAGTAAAGGAACCAAATGATATCTGGAGTATCCTTAAGCTCCAACAATCTGAGTCTTGAGAACACAGGAAAGAAAGGTCTTATTATTTCTCTTGTATTTCTCTTAATGCTCAACTGACAGGTTGTGAATAGACAATTGACAGGCTGAATTATTGACTTGGAAGACCCTTTGTGAAATTTCTTTTGGAATTATTTTGTATGGACTTAGTTATGTTTTCCCCTGGGACACTTCTTGAGAACAAAAATTGGTTTTTTTATATTTATGTATTTTCAGGCCCTAGAAGAGTACCTAATAGATAGTATATAATAAGTGCTCAAAAATGCTTATTGATTTAAGTTGAAATGATGTTTTCTCTGTATGTGTATTTGTATTAATTATTTAATGATTACAAATACTAATGACTAGGACTTTCTTTGGTTTGACTAGATGGACAGTATAGACTTAGGAGCATCATAGTGAAATTCATTTGTTGAAAAGACTCTGGCTAAGCCGAATTCTTAGCTAATGTCTTCTTTTACTTAAGGTAATGACAGGGCCTTCTTATTCACCTTGACTATCTGAACTGCAAAGGACAATTTAAAAAAAGGAACTAAAATGTGGGATATAAACACCATGGGATCCCATGGGATCCTCTAATGGATCTGGTTTGCAAGCTGCCTCACTAAAACCACAATTTCATCATTGCCTTTAAGGCACAGATCCAAGTTTTAGTATTGGTTTTATGTCCAGTTTGAAATTGTACTTTGTTTAAAGCTTTCCTCTCAGGGCCAATAGGTGTTACTTTGTGCTCTCTACCATGGTAGTTCTCACAAAAATGAATGTTACACTGAATGGACAGGTACTTCAGTTTCTGTTGATTGATAATCAGGAGGCTGGCCAGAGTCATATCATGACTACCATTAACTCCCATTGCTCTCTTGCTGGTGCAATCCTTATAAGAAAAGCAAAAAGACTTGTACATCATAGGGCTAGCCAGTTTCCTCTTTAGTAGAACTGTCCAAAAGTGGAATGGGAATTCTTCTAAAACTTCCCACAGAAACTAGTGAGATTACACTGCTTATTAATTTTATAAGTATGGGGGTCTAATCTTTATAACTCTCCCAGAGTCTAGCATTTTCAACATAGTAAGTATTTAATAATTGTTAATTAAGTGAATGAATGTTCAATGGAAAATTTTATGATAGTAGCCCATTTAGAGTTGGTATGGGAGAATTAAAACTATCCCATAAAACTTGCATTTCCTATTTATCTTCCTGGTGTTCTACATGGATATTATTAGAAATAGGACCTGCTTTGCTAAAAAGATAATACAAATATCTAAAAGAAAGCTCTGTCTCACCCAATTTCCATGCTAAAAGTATATTACACCAATGGGATATGAGTTGTTAGAGTAGCTCTAATGTTGAAAGAAGCTACATGAATTAGGCTGGTTCTTAACTCTTCGTGTACTTTACATTCTATCAACTTTTATCCTTAATTCCCTCTTTGCTTTTACAGAAGCTGTCCTTTGTAACTGTACTTTAGTCCTTCCTCAGCTTCACTTTTTAGCATTTCTAGGTACTACCAAGATTCAGTCCACTTGCTACCTTCTACAGGAAGTCTTTTCTGATTTTTCCTTTCTCTCTGTTTCTGTTTGTCCATCTGTTTCTTCTCTCTCTCTCTCTCTCTCTTCTCTCTCTCTCTCTCTCTCTCTCTCTCTCTCTCTCTCTCTCTCTCTCTCTCTCTTTCCGTCTCTGTCTCTTTCTCTCTCTTTCTCCTTGAATTATTTTAAATTTACATCTTGCATACCTCAATAGAATGAAAGTTTCCTGAGGGAAGGGAGAATAAAAGTTCTGTTTTTACTTTGGTCTTTGAATCCCCAGGACCCATCACAGTGGCTCACACATAGTATATCTTTATTAAATATTTGCTGAATTTAACTGAGTTGAATTCAACATTAATAAATAGCATGGATATAATGTGAATTTATTTTTTAAAACCCCAAATACTTACTGTTGTAATATACTGATTACTATCATGTTTCAACCTGGAATTCCTTCCAGGGAGAGCTGGAGATGTGCACTGGGAAGGAGGTTTGGAGCCAGGATTTGAAGCACTTTCATCTGAAAATGTGTCTGGAAGAAGCTGAGACAATCCAGGATGGGCCGAGTTGCTAAATCCACTTATACTCTCACCAGAGGTGCACTGTGATGACTCCGAACTCTCAGTGACTACAGACAAAGAGGAATAATAATAAGATAGTCTAATCAAGCATTAATCAGCTTACTTATTTACAGAAATAAGTGCCTCAACTTCTCATATTTCAAGTACATTTTCTTTTGATATCAGAAGCCCTAAGTTATAATCTTCTCTACAAATTAATTCCCTTTCACCATGATCAATTCACATAGTCCCTGTTGGTGACTAGGAAATACTTTAATAACTACTAACTTTTACCCAGAATTTTTATAATAACTGCCAACTTTTTAATTTTCCTTGGATCTTTGTTTTTGACAAATATTTTTAAAATAATTTACAAAGACAAGAGTTGGACTATCTTTTCACTGACTTTTCAACATAGCCCTTTCTGCTCTTATAATACTCTAGAATATATATTTATACTTTTAAAGTGAATTAACTTTGAAAATTTCATAGCAGCACTTGAAGCAATCAGAAATACCTCAAGATATATTCAAATTCATTGGTCAAGTCAGTCAGGATATCTTCCTGTTCAGAGTATTTGAACTGGCCTTATTTGTAAACTCCTTCTATCTCCCTCATCATTGTATATTCCTTTCTACCATTATTTTAACCTTCTTTAGTACTATGTACAGATCCACTTACTCATTGATGGTTGGCTTCCTGTTTCCTGTTCTAGTTCATCTTCCTCGATGCAAGTTTTTATGTCATAAGTCCAGTGATAAAAGGGAGGGCTTAATAGCCCTGAATAAGATGGACTAGAATAAACATGCAGGTTTAGTGACCCCAAAATTGAAGATGATGACTGGCTGCTTGAGGAAGATGTGCTGCTATTGGAGATGGTAGAGTGAGGTCTTTTGAAAGGTGTCGAGTGATCAAATGAAGATACAGCTATAGATGCCCTAGATCTTGATTCTAGAAACAAAAAAATAAAAGGTTCATTTTACTCCTTTTTCAAGTCATCATCCAAGCCACGGATTGATTATTTTATCTCATCTTTTCCCTACCTTTACCAATCATTACCTTCTTTCCCCTTCCTTTCTACTGCCTTCCCTTCTCTTGCCTCCTGTTGCCTTTCCTTTGTTCCGCATTTCAGACAAAATCATCTCTCTTGCCTTAGACTAAACATGAAAGTGTCATCACCATTATTGATTGACAAAGCAGCTTTGACCTACTTTGCTTCCAATCTGAGCCAGTTCACCCTGCTTTGGTGACCTGATGGCCTCCCCCCTCTAGGGACTCATCATTTTGGTTCTGGTCTTAGGGTAGACACCTTATTGAGTACTATATTTTAGAAAATCCAAGCTCTCTGGCAGCAGGGATTATGTCCATGCACTATCAGCCTTAGGTTAGCTTCACAATGCACAGTGCTTCTCATATTATCACTTGCTCAAAATCTAGAGCAGTGGTCCTCAAAGTGTAGTCCAAAGAATTGTTGGGGTCTCTGAAACCCTTTCAGAGGGTCTACAAATTCAAAATTATTTTTTATTTCTAATATAGTAAATAGCTATAACTATAACCCATGTGAACAAAAACTCTTTGAACAGATCCTCGATAGTTTTTTAACAACATGAAGATACTGAGAACAAAAATTTGAGAACCACTGATTCTAGAGTCTCAAAGCTAGAAGAAGCTCAGGGATCAAAGTACAACTTGATATTGATTAGAAAATTTCTCTATAATATAATCCAAAGAGTGGTTATCAACTTGGATATGAACACTCTGAGAGGAAACCTGTTCCCACTGAGGGCAGCCTACTCATCACTTTGAGAAAACTGCAGTTTTCCTATTCCATATCAAAATCCTTCAGTAAATTAAAAAAAAATCCCTATTGTCTCCTAAATAAATGAGTGCTCAAGTGAGATGCAAACTTTGTATTCTATAAATCTGGAAATACAACATTATAGAAAATTCATTATTTTGCTTCTAAATTTTCAATGAGGGGATCATTCATTGGTCATGGACAGGAGGCTATGATTGTTATACATAGAATCCTTGACCCTAATCCATACCCCCAAGATGATATTCTCAAGTCTGGTGTTTTATTTTTAAAATCGAATTTCTCCAGTGGAAGAGAGAATGAAGAGCAAAGTAACAGGTGGTACCTGTTCCCTTCATGATATAATCTATTGCCCGGTCACTTATGGCTGCATCGCTGGGTTTGATATCCATGAATGGTTTGTTGCCTATTCCCATAGATACCATTTCTTGCATCCTGAGTTCTAAAATAGAAAAACGTGCATCATTTGAGAGAAAAATTTCATTGAATTGTAGATTTTAAACTGGAAGAAATTTCAGCAATCATTTTGTACATTCCCTCTTTACTCTAAGGACACTATGCCTAGAAAGGTCATGTAACTTGGCCAATGGTGTCCAGATTGCAAACAGCACAGCCAAGATCTGATGCCAGGACCTTTGACTCCAAATCCAACACTCTGTAAGAGGAACTAAATTGACAATTTGCTAGGGAATATCTATTGTTTCAGTCCATCTGTTAATAAATAGATTAAGCAGACAAACAGGAGAGAGGAACATAAATGTACAAAGCTGAATAAAGTAGGTTGTCCAAAAAACCCCAAAAACTATTGTTATGACCTGAGAGATCTGCAGAATCCAAGGAGAAAAGAAACAAGAAAACAGCCTCATAGCAACAAGAAGGATGTTAATAACCAAGGTAGCTCTATGTCTTTGGCTCAGTTTTTGTAGCTGTAATTCCACTGTGGCTATCTGGGGTCCTGGCAGCGGGGAAGTGTGTACATGGAGTCACCTAGCTGATGGGAATTGCATGGGGATAGAGAAGGCAGCAGCTTCTGGTCTGGCAGATCTCCAAAATCAAAGGGAAATGAATTCTGAGAAAAGGCCATTTGAACAGGCAAGAGTAGAGAACAGCTAGGGAGAAGCCAGTTTCATTAAAATTGACTTTCTCCCAACCACCTATTAAAAAAAAAAAAAAAAACTACTTTATGTGTAAAGTATTTATAGCTTTCAAGTAGGTTATTCTCCATAGCTCCAGAGAATAGTTACTCTGACTCACGCAGCTGAATTCTTTATGCTCAAGCTTTAATATGATCTGGCTTGCATCTCTATCATGTTAAACTATCTCATAAAATGAAATTTGAATTATCCCTTTCCAGGATGAGTTACTGCTTCCTCATATTCCATACCTCTGTTCCTCAGAGCTTGTCTCCATAGGATTTTCCCTATGATATTTGTCCAAGCAATTTTCACTTCTGTTGAACTTGCTTGAAGAATGTATGTATCCTGGGATTTCCGCCTCCTTCGGAACCAAATCTCAAACCTCAGACCACTGTCTCCAACATTCTCAGTCATTCCAATTTCAGCAGTCTGAAATCATATCCGATATCCAGAAAAATCAGTGTGTTCAATTTTATCTTAGCATTTTCCACAGCAATGTAAAATTGTTTTTACTGCAAAGAATGTGATGGTTCAAATAATTCAACATGGGAATTAATTTACTGTACAAAGTAAATTCTGGTTTTCTATAGGAGCTCCTAAGAGCTGCAACCATGTCACATATTTATGAAATGTTATTTTTCTCAAATGACTTGTATTTATCAATGTCATCTTCCTAGTCAACCTCATTCATTTTCGTGAATGCATGATTAAAGGGGGAGCAGAGATTATTTTAACAACCCTTTTTATCTAGGACAATTAAAATTATAATTATATGATTTTCTTAAAGTTTAGTTCTGAGTTTTGGGACACATACACACACACACACACACACACACACACACACACACACACACCCCTATAATGATTCCCTTTTTCTTCAGAAGCAAATTTAAAATTCTATGTTATTGGGGGAACTGCAGGTAATATAATGGATGGAGCACTGGCCAAGTTAGGAGAACCTGAGTACAAATCCAGCCTCAGACATTTGACACTAGTTGTGTGACCCTGAGCAAGTTACTTAAGCCCAATTGCCTCACCAAAAAAAAAAAAAAAAAAAAAAAAAAAAAGTCCTATGTGACTTTTATAATTTCACTACTTTCCAGTAGACTATTTGAGGGGTAGGAGTAGAATTTCACTAGCTGTGTGACCCTGGACAAGTCACACAACTCTTGTTTCTGTTTCCTCAACTGTGAAATAATCAGGAGAAGGAAATGGCAAGCCCTTCAGTAGTTTTCCAAGAAAACCCCCAAATGGGATCCTGGAGAGTCATTCATGACAGAAATGGCTGAACAACAATAAATCCCTAGTTATTGCTGTGTTTTGAAGTAATTAAGCTTCTATGAAGCACTTAGCCAGGGTCATGCACATGGAGGGATATTGTGATCCTAGGAGCACTAGCTCCATTACAGTGCTATACTCCCTGGACTATTCAGGCTTCTGAAGGAAAAACCCTGGAACCCAATATTTTTTGCAAACCGAAAGCAGAAGTTTTGCTCTGGTATTCTCTGAAGCATTAAATTGTTATAAATGCACCCAAACTTGGAGAGTAGATGTTCTTTATGTGAATATCCTGTTTTATTTTTTAAAGTCTAGATAGTGGTCTGCACTTTCTCTACAATTTTATAACTTATCTAGTGCTTAGAGGTTAAGGGACTTGTGTAAGTCACACAACCAGTTGAGTTAAACCAAGGTCTTCAAGATTCTAAGGCTGGTGCTCTATCTAGTGCATCATGCGGCTTCCTGTGTCCTCACTGGTGTTCTTCATTGAAGGCAGGCGGTCAGAAGCTCCCAATTAAAGGGGACTGGAAGTTGGCCCAACTTGCAGGAGCTTCTGGACCGCCAAGTGTACCAAGAGGCGTGGTTCAGACAGCTGTTGACTGCCAAATGAGCATAATAGAAATGCAAAATAGAATTATTTGCTCAGGAAACATCTGGCTTCCACTGAGTCCCATTCAGCAAGACATCTCAATGCACTATATAAATAAATACAAGTGGTACAGGGATGAGTAACACCTCTGGGGAATAAAACTGAGTTCATAGTGATCTGAAGTTTTTGGAAAAATCAGGTAATGGTAATGAAGGAATTATAAATACAGTGAGGTACAAAAATACTACTGTGCTGCTCTCCTTTTTACTTCATGAAGTTGAGTTTTTGTGCTTTTTTTCCTTTCCTTACTTATATATATTTCATATATATATATATAAAATCAAGAAAACTGTGAGCTTCTTTAAATTCAGAAATAATTACCAACCAAACCTATTAAAAAAAAAACTGTACAATCAATGCAACAATCCTATGTAGTAAGCCCATGCCTCAAGTTTATTTGTTTTTACCTTGAATGACTGTTTGTACATGTAAATATCATATCCCCCATCAATCTTCTTAGTCTTGCTAAACAAGATAAGATCCTCAAAAAGGAAGACATGTCTCAGATATTTTTTCCTTCCACAACAAACAATAAATTCATCTTGACATCTCAGCTGCCCTTGTTCTTTTAAATTCACCTAAAGAGAGAGAAACATTTTAAAGAGATAATGAAAATTTTGTTTGAAGCAGGTTGAGAGTATTTTTAAGTTGGTACTATTTTTCACCTTTAAACATCCCTTTAGCTGTGCAAAATTCAAGGATAGTGGAACAGATACAAGCTTCTAGCTTTAAAAAACCAATGTCAAAAATTTGCTTTTAACAATATATAAGTACGTATAATACTATATTAGAACATATGGAAGAAGAAAACACATTTAGACAATATTTTTAAAACCCTCTCTCTATTTTTTCTTTTTTTCAACAGTATTTTATTTTTCCAATTACATGTAAAGATAGCTTTCAACATTCACTTTTGTAAGATTTTAGTTCCAAATGTTCTTTTCTCTCTCCCTTCTCCCCAAGACAACAAGCAACTTGATATGTTATACATTTACAATCATTTAAAACTTTTTTCCTATATATTGTCATTCAACAATATACTTTTAAGTGCCGAATAAGGACCAAGAATGGTGCTAGTTGCTGGGAATACAAAAATAAAAAACGACAATCCATACCCTCAATTGTAAAATGGGAGATAATAACAGCACTTCTCAGTCTTCTTGTGAGGATCAAATGAGATCATATTTTTAAAATGCACTCTTAGCAGAGTGCTGACATATAGTAGGCACTATAAAAAAGCTAACCATTATTAATATTAGCCTTTTATCTAAAAGGGAGAATAGGATGTGATATAAATTTGTATGACAGAATAAATGAGAAGTTTCAAAAAATTTTAAGAGATTGAGGAAGTTCTGTTTTATTTCTTCTTATACAACATGACTAACTTGGAAATATGTTCTACCTGATTGCACATATATATGCACGTATATATAACCTACATCAAAGTGCTTACTATCTTAAGGATAAGGGAAGGGAAAAAGGAAGGGAAGGAGGGAGGAAGAAAATTTAGTACTCAAAGTTTTATTTAAAAATGCATGTTAAAAATTCTCTTTACACGTAATTGGAAAAAACAAAATGCTATTTAAAAGGAAAAAAAAAGAAATTTGAGGAAGATATCCAATCACATTCTTTCTCAAGGAGGAAGGAAGGGAAAGAATATAGAATTCAAAAAATTTTAAGTATGTAATTTTTTTATTATGTGTAATAAAAAAATAAAAATAAAATTTAAAAAAGACATCTGAGTAAGGAATGATACAGAGCTGAGGACTGGAGAGAAGTGATCAAGGAAAGCTTCTTGGAAGAAAGTTCACCTTAGTTAGGCCTTGATGAAAAAGAAATTAATATGAATAGTCAGCTAAGGATGCTGGGCATTCCAGGGAGAAGGATGGCCTACATGAATACACAGAATCAGGTAAAAGGTAGCACAAGTTCCAGGAAAAGCTAATAGTCTAATTTGGCTGAAACACGGGATGTGAAAAAGGGGGAAATGTAAGGTTTATTGGAACCAGATTAAGAAGACCCTTAAATGTCAGGCAAATAGCAAATAGTAATAGCTAGAATTTATTAAACTTACTAAGGGCTAGACATTACTTAGGGCTTTACAAATATTCTCATTTTGATCTCACAACAATCCTTCAAAGTAGACTTGACCCAAATCACACAGCTATTAAATACCTGAAGTCATATTTGTATTCAGGTTTTCCTGACTCCAGGCTTGACTGCCTTATCTATTTACCACTTTGCTGCCCAAGGTAAACCAGTGAGTGACATGCCCACACGGTCTGAAGCCAGATGGGGCCAAGTCCATTTGCTTTTCCCTGAATCTTGCTGCCTCACTTTTGCATTAGTTATGTATGTCACAGAATGGGCTAATGACCCTAATTTTAAGAGATACCTTAGAGCAGTGGTCCTCAAACTTTTGTCCTCAATATATTTATCCTATTAAAAATGATTGAGGATCTGTCCAAAGAGTTTTTGTTTATGTGGTTTGTAGTTATAGATATTGATCACATTAAAAATAAAAACTAATTATGAATTTGTAGACTCTCTGAAAGGATTTCAGAGATTCCCAGGATGCTCTGGACCAGACTTTGAAAACCACTGCCCTAGAGAGTCTCAGAGGTTTTGCTTTTTGGTTCAGCTTCAGACAAGGTAGAATGGGAAAGTTTCTAAAATATATTCCAAAATTTCAAAAGCCCTAGATCCAGTGTTTATCTTTCACTTTTCTTTTGTCCCCAGGGCTTGATACAGTGTCTGACACACAGAAAATGTTTAAGAAATGCTGATGGATGGATTGATTAATGTATGATTTCTATCCGTGGTCATATAATTTCAGTGAGCCTCAGTTTTCTCCTCTGTGAAGTGGAGTTTACTTCTTACCTCATAGGCTGTAGTGAGGAACATTTGGCAAACTTTATAGCACTATGGAATTAAGTCATAGTGTTATAATTGTTCTTATTCCTAGTGTGGCTGCAACTGTGAAGTACATTTTAAACCATTCAAGTGAATTGAATTTAGCTAGTTCATTCAGCTTTTTTTCAGAGTAACAAGTTTTAGTATGGCTGGATTTTGCACCTTGAATCACCAAATGACACAATGCCCATCCCTACCTCAGTTAGACACTTGAAGATTTATGGAAGGACAGGTACAATAATCTCATGAAAGGATAAGCTATGGATGGTTTTAAATCTTCACCAATGGAAGAGGGTACCACATCAATGACATGACAGGTCCTTTGTAGGACTGATCATTACACAGCAGAGGGGCTGGCTTCCAGAGATGAGGAATGAATAACAGTGTTCCCTGCTTTTGGTTTGCTTTAATTCTAAGAAAGAAGCTATCAACAGCAGCCAAGATCACAGAATCTGAGTGTTGGAAGGAGTATCAGTAATTCAATTGATACTCAAAAGAAATCATCAATTACAGAACACAGAATTCCACTTTCCCTATCCTTCTTTCCCTTCAAAGCCCAAAGTGGCAGATTGGAGCAGATGATTAAGGTGAGAGATATGTGGATGTAATTTCCTTCTTTACTTTCCCACACCCCTGCAAGGCCCGGAGAGGGACAAATACTTATCCAGATGGTACTTCCTTGGTCACTCCCTTTACCAAGGGCAGCAAAGGGAGACTTCCCACTGACTTACCACATGGTACACAAAGGTTGCCAGTAGGAAGCAAAGAGAGGAAAATGCTTACATCACAGCCCCGGATGGCATCCATGGCCAGTAAGTCATTCCCATGGCGAAGCTGGAATTTGACCATCTCCTCAGCAGCTTGGAGGTCACTGAGTTCCTGCTCCTGAGTCTTCGTGCATTCTTTGATCATGTCCTTGAGCAGCAGGGCATATTTGCTCATCCTCTGGATTGGTTTAAGTAGATAGGAAGCTAGGTCCATCTTATCACCCAGGTCTTGCTGCTTGTTCTAAGAGAATGTCAAAAGGAAGACATTAGTTTTGTGGCTGATGATTCAGAGCCATCAAAATAGCGAACACTCACTGATATTGGGTATAGACTTCACTGGATGGAATAATGGATATATAATTACTTTAAAGAAGGCATTTCCGTGGCTGCTAAGCAAAGCATCAGATTGTGGTTTGTTTTTGCTGTATAGTGCATACATTCCAAACTGTTCTTCCTAAAAAAGAATAGGAAATACAATTTTTACTTTTTCTTAGATGAAGTCAATAAACATTTACATTTATACAAACATATCTGCTTCTAAACTGGAAATGGACCAGGTTTTTTTTTCTGTGAATAGAGGGAAAAACTGTCATTACGATCCCATGAAATAAATGGACTAGGCTTTTACAGTGAATAAAGGGAAAAACTATTATCATTATCCCATGAAATCCTCTAGGTGGTACTCTTGGTTTAGATGTATTTGAAAGTGGCATTTTAAACCCCTTGTAAAGTTTTTGTTCTCAATGGCTCACTTAATGTTTCATTTAAAAATGCCTTAGGCATCCCAAATCTAACAGGAGAACTTTGGAAACCATCCACTTAAAACTGTATACACAATTCCAAGAATTCTAGCATTGTTCTTAAACAACAAGACATGGGAAAAACAGAAAATGCAGGACTTGTGACTTAGTGGGGAAGTCAGGGAAGAGAAACTTGTAATTAGTTTATGGTGAAAATCCTATGACTGATGGTTTGGATACAACTTCTTCTAAAAACAAAAAAAATTACATTGTCCTTTGTGATTATTGTGCAATACAGAAATTGCAATTTATGGACAATAATAGTATTTTTGGTGAGCTGAAGGGATTTTGCAAAGGGGTTCTTATTGATCTCTTGTATACTTATTATTAATGGATTTAAGTCTATTGATTAGATAGATCCAAGAGTTTATCTAGTTAAGCTGTTGGGATGCATAGTTAAGCTGATGGGAGCATAAGAATGCTTTTTTTTTTTTGGGGGGGGGGGGTTATCTTTCTATAGAACCTAATAGAGCAGCTAGGTGGCATAGTAGATTGAGTGATGGGGCTGAAATCAGGAATACTCATCTTTCTGAGTTCAAATATGGTTTCAGACACTAGCTTCTGACCACAGGCAAGTCATTTAATCCTATTTGTCTCAATTTCTTTATCTGCAAAATGAGCTGAAGAAGGAAATAGCAAACCACTCTAGTAACTTTGCCAAGAAAAACTCAAAACCTTAGGACTGAAAAATGGCTGAATAACAGATAGCACCTGCTACACATGTATGTTGAAAAGCTATATTTATTAGCTTGGTAAAAAACATAATGTTGGACAAAATGGCATTATGCAGGGCATAATGCATCCACACCCACAGTGCTATAAATGGGCTTGCTGATGAATGACATTACGGGAAGTTTTGTGATTTTGCAGTAAGTTTTGCCAAAATGCATTAACACTATTATTACAAAATGATGTTGGAGCAATCTCAGATTGTGGCTCTGCATAGAAGAGGGACTCAATAGACACTAGCTAGTTAATTGAGTAACTTTCCTAATTCTGAGATGAGAGAAAGGAGATTCACAGCAAGTTATACAACATAGTTTAATGTCAGGAATAAGATGAGTCCCTTTAGAAAGCAGGGTATATTCCTTTTTTGTCCTCAGAGAAAAATGATACTGCTTTTCAAAGGGTTAAAATAAAAAAGGCTTATCTGAATCCAGAAAGAAGAATATGGGGACTGAATATGGATCACAACATAGTATTTTCACCTTTTTTGTTGCTTGTTTGCTTTTTTTTTTTCTTTCTTATTTTTTCCTTTTTTTTCCTGATTTTTCTTCTACAGCATGATAATTGTGGAAATATGTATAGAAGACACATGTTTAACCTATATTGGATTTCTTGTTGTCTAAGGGAAAGGAGTGGGGGGAAGGAAGGGAAGAAAATTTAGAATACAAGGTTCTTCAAGGTGAATATTGAAAATGTATTTTCATGGATTTTGAAAATAAAAAAATTATTAAAATTAAAAAAAATAAAATAAATGAGGCTTAGGCCCATCCAAGAAGACACGAGCTCTAGCTCCTTATTAGAGAGGAGTCCTAGGGCTCCTTATTGTTTTTCTCTCAGTGGGAAAATAAGATTTATTTTTTTTGTGTGACTCTGGACCCTTCCTAGATTGGAAAAACCCTCTTCTTAGACGGAATACTATATTGGATTTGGAGAAGCTAGGTAGCGCCATAGTGCACTGAGGGCTGAACCTGAGTCAGAAAAACTCATAACCTGAGTTCAAATATGGTCCCAGACACTTATTAGCTCTGGGAAAACTGACCCTGGGCAATTAATTTAATTTTGTTTGCCTCAGTTTCCCCATCTTTAAAATAATTTGCAGAAGAAGATGGCAAATTATTCCAGTATCTTTTCCAAGAAAAGCCCAAATGAGGTCATAAAGAGTTGGGATACAACTGAAATGATTGAACAACAACAAAATGATCTGATTCAGAGAAATAGCTGCAGATGAAGAGAAATGGAGCACCTGAGAGTTTTCTTTGGGGAAAATAATTGCTCTCTTCAATACAAACTTTTATAATTTGGAAAATGGACTCAATAATTCATATTGTAAAATCTTATCGTCCCCTTACACCAATCTTATGGTTTGGCCAATAGTATGAGTGTGGTATATGTATGTAGTGTGTGCGGTATGACTGTGAGGTGGACTACCTTGTTTCAAAGGGAGATATTTGTAAAGTGCTTGCTATAATGTCTGGCACATGGTAGGTTCTATATAAATGTCTTATTTACTTTCCTTTTTAAACAAATATATTAAAATTCATACATCCAAATGAAAGTTATTTTTCAAAGGGAATCATTGTCTTTGAGAAACTTTCTATCTTTTCATCTGATTCTTCTTTTATTTCTCAAAATATCTCTGAGACTTAGTCTTTTTTGTTTGCCTTCAGAACCTGTACCACTTTCTTTGTAATATACTCCATGGTGGCAAATATACAACATGTATGAAAGGATTTGATTTTTGGAAATGGCCCTAAATTATATGAAGTCAAATCAGCCTAGTCCAGTTGCAGAGCTCACTGGCTCTGGATGTAGAAGACATGTATTCATATCCAGCCACTGATGTCTAGTACTTGTGTGTGAGCTTGAGCAAAAAATAATATAATATCAATATTTTAATATAAGATAATATTATATGTGATATATGTATAATATAAAGTAATAAGTAGGATTATATCTATATATATCTATATCCATAAATAGAGCCTTCAAACACCAGATTTATGGTCCTATAAGCTGATGATTAAGGTGAATGGTTAAACTAGTTAGTGCTGATTTTGGTTGAAAAATGAAACACAAATATATCATGGATATAAAATAAAGAGGTTGATTTTCTTGTGGGTCTTCAAAACTGGTTCTAAAGATCATTCTTAAGTTTCCCCCTAAGTTTTCAGGGAGAGTATACTATCTCAGCAGCTTGTATTTATTTGTTGAGGCTAAATACATATTTGTAAAGGCAGAATAAACAAGTATTCCTTTAAATTCCAGAACCATTGCTGTTTATATTTATTCTGTAAGTCGATCATTTTTAAGAGCTTATGTAGGTCAGCTACTTAAAAGTAGCTGAGTTTAGAGTTCTGTGGCAAAATTAAAAATGTCAGGGAATTTGAATATATTTTCATTTACTCAAAAGCATCAATAATTTGTAAGTGGATTATCTTGTTAAAAACCAGCTAGAGATACTGGCTTATATTTGTGATTCCCTTCACTAAGTAACGGTATGACTTTAGACAAATCATTTAACTTTTCTTGGCCTGGGAAATAAGAAAGCCTTATAGAAGTTTCCCCCTGCTCCGTGACTTGATGAAAGAAGTCATTCAATCTGATCATTAAAATGATTAACTTTGATAATTATAAGCAAAATCTAAATGAACAAGCATGCTTATTGTTTTTCCCTGTGGAATGTGAATCTTTCAACTTTGGCTAAAACCCATTTTGAAATTCACTAGAGCTTCCAAAGTGTGGATCTAAATCCCATTCTCATCACATATCATAGAATCACAAACAGAAATGAGTCATTTCTAAGGATAGCTTTTGCACAGATTAAAAAATGGTTCATTATCTAGAGAAGTATAAATTACATTGTGGGTAAAGAGACTGTCATTTACTCATTTAATTTGTTTAAACTCATTCAACTTGTTTTTTGGGAAGGTCAAATTCTAAATAAGAATATAACCTATAAGCACTGGATTATGAAGTAAGAGCTTGAATCTAGAGGTTGCCCAAACATATCATTTACAGATAAGGAAACCAAGGCACAGAAGGATTGTGTGATTATATAAAGTCACACAGTAAGTATTTGAAGTAAGATACAATTTTGATTTCTTGCTCCAATTTCAATGTTTTGTCGCTTTTATCACACTTCAGAGGCCACCAATTTCCTTTCTTTACTTTATAGCCAGGTGGTGCAGTGGAAAGAGCACTGAGCCTGGAGTCAGGAGGACCAGAGTTCAAATTTAGCCTCAGACACTTTTTAACTGCATAACTCTGTTTGGTTTCATTTTCCTTCTGTATAAAATGAGTTGAGGAAGGAAATGGAAAACCACTCTAGTGTTTTTGCCAAGAAAACCCCAAATGGAGTCATGGAGAGATGGATGTGACCAAACATAACATTTTACAGATGAGGAAACCAAGGTCTAAAGAAGAGCAATAACTTGTCCAATGTCACAGAGGAGTAGACACTAATGACCTCACACCTGGACTTTTGCAGTAGGTGGATAGCAAGCAGGTCTTCCTAATACAAATGTCTCTTCTCAGTCCAGTTCTTCCTCTGCTCAGCTATCCATGTGATCTTAAAGCGCAGACCTGACTGTGACCTCCCAGCTCAATAAACTCAATGACTCCCTATCACTTCTAAGATCAAATGTAAAATTCTATGCCATTCAAAGCCTGACTTCTCCACATTTCCAGGCTTCTTACCACCCTTACCTCCCACATACACTATTCTCACTGTTCCTTAAACAAGACAATTTCCTGACTGAGCATTTTCACTTGCTTGAAAAACTCTCCCTTCTGGTTTCCAGAGCTTCCTTCAAACTCCAGATAAAATCCCACCTTCCTCAGGAAGCCCTTCTTGACCTCCTTAAAGCTAGTGCTTTCCCTCTATCGACTATTTCCAATTTATCTTGCAGGAAGCTTGTTTTCACAAAACTATTTGCATGTTTTCTCCCCCATTAGAGTGTCAGCTCTTTGACAGCAGCAAATACATTTGCCTTTTCTTTATATACCCAGGGCTTAGCAAAGTGTTTGACATATAATAGATGCTTAATAAATGGTGATTGATCGGCTGAAATAAGCAATATGTAGCATAGGTTCTCTGATTCCAAATGCAGTGCGTTTTTGTGATTCTCACTCTCCTTGCACTTAGAAACAAACAGCTCAATTAATGCTAACAGTGGCTCTCAATCACACTTTATATAGAGCCAATTCTCAATAGACAATTATTGATTTGATTTGATTTCCAGTAAATGCCAAGACTATTTAGGATCTACCTCTAAAATCACTTACACCTGGTGATGGGGAAAAGACATTAAATGGTTTTAATTCTGCCCTTGGGAGGATGCCTATATTCATCTAAGAAACAAAGAAAAATACTTTTGCAACACTATATCTGTTTTTATAACCAAGTGTTTTATTTATTAACCCTCAAGGGCAGGGGTTTGAGTTGTCTTGGTTACATCTAATTCTCATTTTATTTGAGTTTTTGGTTGGGTTTACACAGCATAATGAAGTTAAGAACTGAGCATATCTTTTCACAATTCTTACTCCAACATTATACTTTTTTCTTAATTATTTGGATAATTCAGGAAATGTGAAATATACCTAGGTGATTGAGGTTAGGTAGAGAGCATGTATTTCTGAGGTTTGGTTCATAATGTATTTATTTCTCAGAGAAAGAGTAATGAAACATAGAAATTATCACTGTCATCACTCTGATAAATTTTCATATTAATGATTCTCAGGTGGAACTTGCCCCTAGGTATATGGCTAAGTTAACCAACAACTCTCTTCTTGGTCCTTGATGAACCTTGCTGCCAATTAAGTACAAATCCCACTTAACTTGTGTTGGTTATCACATATGCAGATAGAGTAATTTATTACTATTTGTGGAGGAAAAACCCCCACTTGATTAACAACACCAGTATCGAAAATGTGCTGAAGGGGGTTGGATGGGAAGGCAATTGAGCTGGTTGAAAGTCAGTGTGATATCCTGAGGATAATGGTTGCTTTGAAGGCTCATGTGGAGAAATCTAAGAAGTCTATGACTACTAGATATAGTGGTTACCCATGCTCAATTTAATTGACATTTTCTTCAAGATGCCTTTTTTTTTTTTTTAAGTTTACATTCTACTCCACATCCTCCACCTAGACTTAGCCCCATCTTCCAACCAGTATCTCAATACCGTCTTACCTGAGATTGTTTTGATTATTTAAACTGCATATGTTCTTTTAAAAAGTGTCTAAAAGCTATATAAGTATTTATGTACAACTTTCTTTTTCATATTTCCTTCATTAGATTGTAAATTCTTTGAGAGCAGAGACTATTTTAGTCTTTGTTTATATCCCCGTGATTTAACACAGTACCTGGAATACAGTGAGAGTTAAGTAAATGTTTGTCAACTTCTACCTGATGGATCCCCGAGGAAGGATAGCTATAGAGGACCTGGACTTCTGTGCTCATTTCACATAAGGTCCATGGAAGAAATATGAATTATGAACAGATGCAGATGAAAAACCCTTTTTGGGAAAAAATTTCTCCTTTTTTTTAACTGACATTTATTAAGCACCTGTAGTATATAAAACATTGTGCTAAGTACTGGAAAAACATGAAATCTTGGTAAAATAATCTTTGACATCATGGAATTTATAATTTAGGAGATGAGGACCCATAAAAATTACCATATTCTTAAAGGCAGTTTTTTTTTTTTCTTTTCTTTTGGCTTTTACCACAGTTTCTGGCACACAGTTAATATTTAATAAATGATTTTTCATTCATTCATACATTGATATACTTACATATGCTCATATTATCTCTCCTAAAGGAATGTAAACTCATTGAAGATAGGGAATGGTTTTGTTTTTGTCTTTTTGTCTCTAGTAACTATGATGTGTCTGTCACAGAATCATTGCTTAATAGATGTTTCATTTATTGTGAGTCCTGAATATTAAACACTTTTCAACTCTAATAGTGTCATACAACAAAATTTGTGGGAAAGGAAGGGGATCGGGCTTCCTTAAATTTACTAAATTGCCCAGGAACACAGCTGTGTCATAAAAGTCTTGCTACCAAAGGGACCTGGGAGAGGATAAAGAATGTTGACAAGTGTAATGATAGTTTGCAGAAAAAAGATTCAGAGAACCAAGGAAGAAGAACAGAATGACCCTTAAAAGATTATACTATTTTCCAATAATCCCCTGCTAAACTTCTTTAGGAATTTAGCCAATTCAGTCAATGGCATAATTTCAATTTAACCAGTCTTATGGAGAAGAGGGTTTTTAGGAACTTGCTATACTTTAATGGAATTTTCTGCCTAATGATGTCTTCTCCCTTGTTAATGTCTAAAACCCCTTTTCCTTGCTAAAAGCTCTAATGGATTTAACCTGCTGTTAGCTGAGCAATAGAGTCTTTGCCTCTTGGGAATAAAAAAAGATTATGCTATTTTAGCTAAGATGAAGTATGAGGTGGAAAAGAAGGATTAGTTTGGTCTAGCAGTGGGGATGGGTTGGAGATACTGGAAAGCAAGGTAAAACAGGTTAAACACTTTTTAGTGGGCCATAGAAAGATGTCAGAAGGAAAAGTGTCACATATGATTATCCTATTAATCCACACTGATAACAATTAACAATAATAATAGCTAGCATTTATTTAGTTCTTTGGGGTGTTAGATGGTGCCATAGTATATAGAGTACTGAATCTGTATAGTATATAGAGTACTGGAATCTTGAAGACTCATCTTCCTGAGTTCAAATCTAGCCTCAGACACTTAATAGCTGTGATACCCTGGACAAGTCACTTAATTCTGTTTGCCTCAGATTCCTCATCTGTAAAATGAACTGGAGAAGAAAAGGGCAAACCACCCCAAATGGGATCATGACTAAAAAAATGAACAACAATAATAACAACGAACATTTAATTCTTTAAGGTTTGCAAAACATTTTTCATAGGATGTTTTTCATTTTATTTTCACAACAATATTCTGAAGTAGATGCTTTTATTATCCTCATTTTACTGGTTAGGAAACTGGGACAAATGGAGATTAACTTGTCCAGGATCACACAATAAGTATCTGAAACTGCATTCAAAGTCAGGTTTCCGGATGCCAAGTCCAGCAGTCAATCCAATGTTTCAATAGAGATCCCTTAGGAATGGAAGATTTGGGAAATGGAAACTATTTTGCCAAAATACATAAACTACATTTTTTTACAATTGGGAGAGGGAAGTACTAGCTGATAATCACAGAGCTGGGTGATATTATTTTTGAGGCTTTGGGGAAATCTTGTTGAAACTGAACAATAAAACCAATCTTAAACCACATAAAGACAGTCCTAAAATAAGAACTAAAACCTCTATTCTGAAACACCCTCATTCAAATATCCTCCTATCCACCTTTAAGTGTAGATGCTTAATCAATCCCAATTGTGTTTACTACATGGCAAGGGCCTAATAGAAACATTAGGAAAGACAATTATTTTAGGAAAGACTCTCCATCCATTTATTTCCCTCTAACTTTCAGGGAGACCTGGGAGATTACCTTGAGGTCTCCAGCTTCATGTGAAGGTAGAGGTAGTGTGGCTTTTGGCATCAGGAATGACCTCTCTTCCAATGTCACTTAAAAAATTCTCCATAGGCAAGTTATCTAGCCATTAGGAGCCTTGGTTTCTTCATCTGTAAAGTGCATGAGTATCAGCACCTACATCATATGGTTATTGTGAGGTTCAAAAGGGAATGTATATAATGGACTTCACAAATCTTAAAATGTGATATAAGAATAAGTTATAATGAGCCAAAGATAAGCACAGGCCAACCTCTGAGGGTTAATCTCCAGAGTCCAGAAACCATATTTAATCATGATCAACCTTAGAAGATTTCCTTGTAATAATGTGATATCTCCAACACAAATTGTTGGAGAAGGAATCTACATCCTTGGGAAAGAGATAATTGAAAGAAAAAAGACTTAAGGTTTAAAGAAAAGAGAAGTGTTAAAATGGAAAAAGAAAAAAGGAAAAAGGAAGGAAAAATGGAAAATAAGATTGCAAATAAATAAAATTGAATTTTTTTTTTTTAAGGATAGGCATTTGATCTTTAATTTCACTGTGATAAAGCCCATCTTGGCAAGAAAAATTTGTACCAAAAATGTACACTGGAACTTTCTCTTCAACTTAAATGCTTTGAGAGTCACCTAGAGTCACACAATTAGTAAATATCTGAGGCTAGATTTGAATGCAGATCTTGACTCTAGGCTCACTGTTGTATCTACTAGACCACTTAACTGTCCCTCTTTTATTAATCAAGAAAATGTTTTCAGAGGTCATGACTTAGTATTGTTGTGGACTAGAATTCTTATTTTTTAAAATAGCAAGATATTAACATCTGAAGCTGTTGTTGTTTATAGGGCTCGTGATTATCAACTGGGGTGGGGAAGGAAGAAAAGGAGATATTAGATTTTGGTTCCCTTCTGAAAGCTTCCATTCTGATATCGTATGCATTTGGTGCCTGACGGTCCAGAAGCTTTTCTTATATTGGTAATGTTATCCAGGTTATCTGTAGTACTTTATTTATTGATGGTATTTGTGTTGTTTTCATTTTGCTTGGCAGACCCTAGTCTCAAACATACTGTTAAGGAGCTGACAGAAAGATATCTAGTAATTTTCCCTTTCTCTTTCTTTAGCATTTTCATTAAGCTTTTGCCATGGGGTGGAGGGCAGTCAGGGGATGGCCATCTTTCAAAATCTGTTTTGACATTCTCAAACCCAGCATGATTTTGGCATTACTTCTCACGCATTTTATGTTTCTACTGTTCAAAGAACAAAGAAACAATAGTTCCAAGGAACACATGTCATTATTCTCCTACATCTAAATAGATTGAGTCCCCAAATCCCAAAGCAGGTTTCTAGCCATCAGTCATAGTGACCTTACTTTCTGACCTCTGTAAACATCAAAAATGACTGCAATTTTCACTGGCAATCAATGGAGGGGAATTGAAGAGAGCTATGTAGTTCTTGACACATTCTGTAGCCTATCTACCATTACTCAAGATATTAAAAGGGGGCATTAATAACTGAAGTCTCATTAATCTTATTATCATTATCTTTTATGGGACAGGACAACTGATATATCCTCTTATCTCTACTCCTTCTTACCCACATACCACAGTGAGAGCAGGAAATTGCTTTAGAATTTAGGAATGAAGGGAGTGAGTTGTGTGTGAGGGGGGAAGGTAGGTATAAGAAATAGGACTTTGAGATGTCATGAAATGGATGGAATCTGAGAATCAGAGGCTCTTAAAATGCAAATTAACATCAGAAATTATGTAGTACTACTTTTATCTGAATGAATCCAATCTGCAATATCCCTGACAAAGGATCATATAATCTCTGCTTGAAGACCTTTGGAAACAGAAAGCTCATTACCTCCAGAAGTGGCCCATTCTACTTTTGAATAGGCTCCAATTGTTAGGAATGTTTCCTTTTATTTAGCAAAGTTCTGCTCTCTTTAATGTCAATCCAGCTGTTTTACTTCAGCCTCTGGGACTAAGTAAATTAAGTCTAATGCTTTTTCATTATAGTTCCTTTTTGAGTATAAGTTTGTTGTTGTATGTGGTGGGATTTAGTAATCTTTTATTTTTATATCCTTAGTACTAAACAGTAAATGCCACAAGTTATTGTAACACATGCTTTTTGTATTGAATTAGACACTGGAAGATAAATCCATGTAAATATTCTTCTCTACCAGATAATATCTATAGTTCTTTGCATCTCTATCTGTATGTCAGTTTTGAGTGTCTCGTAAAATGTGGTGTCAAAAAAAAAAAGACCCTTTACCTTGATTTGCCTCAACAAAAGATAATAGAGTGAATTAATGGAAGAGAAATATTGGGATTATTTTAGATAAAAATGATCCATAAATATTGGAAATTACTACTATTGCAGCTTTCAAAACAACATTCATCTTTATGCAAAATCTAATATTACTCCTTGAAAAATTTCATGAAACTTAATTAACTTGTTCTGTTTGTGTCTATTATTGGGCTTTACAAAAATAAGCTCTGAACTTGCACATTCTGATGAAAGGACAAAAGAGAACAAAAAATTCCCAATAGGATAGAAACTGAAGCTATTTTCCAATTTGAAGGATCATAGATTGAGTTCTGGAAAGTTTCTTAAAGGCCAAGAGGCCATCTAGCCCAATCTACTGTTAAATGATAAGAAAACAGATTAAAGTGATTTATCCAGAAGGTGAACTGAATTGAAAGCAAGCATTCCTTTGTCATAACCTGAGCTCTTCATATCCAAACACAGAGATGATAGAGTACAGTTCTGGATCAGGAACAGGAGGTATGTCAGTAACTAGGCTAATCCACAAATGAGATATCTGCGAAAGTATTTTGAAAACCACAAAATTCTATACAAATCTATAATTATTTTTATTGACAGGCACTAGGAGGCCAACAGCAAGAGAATCCAAGAGACTGAATGCCTACTTCATCCCCTTCGGATGACTAGTCTAAATAACACTTCAGCAGAATTGCATGTGTTTAACTTATATTGGATTACTTGCTGTCAAGGATAGGGGAGTGGAGGGAAGGGAGAGAGAAAAATTTACAACACAAGATTTTGCAAGGATGAATGTTGAAAACAATCTTTGCTTGTATTTTGAAAATAAAAAGCTATTATTAAAAATAAAAAAAAATATGCCTAAAAAAGAAAAGAGGAAAAACGGGAAAAAAAAATTAACACTTTAGCTTTCCCCAAAGAGAATGGAACCAGGTCATAAATAAGCCTGTTAGAAGAACAAAAAATTAGTTTTGGTGTTTTTTGTTTTGCAAATAGCTTTGGATCTCCTATATACATTTCCTGACTGTAGTGTTTCCATCCCAAGCATCTGAAAAATTCAACTTTACTGTTATGGACAAACAGGGGTATTCACTATCCAGGAGGAATTTTTAAAACTGGGAAGGACTCACAAGGTTTTCATTAACTAGACATAATTTCTTCAGTGAAACCCAGAACAGATAAGGAATACAGTAATTCCCTTGGTAATCTTAACACCTGGCTAGCTGTAGACACCTGAAATCTTGGGGGGACCAAGCCTTCCTAGGAAGGGGAACTTACATGTCTCAGAAAACAGTGGCTGACAGGCAAGGGGCAGTCTCTGCAGTGCTCCAGCTCTTTTAGAAAATACTGACAGTGGAAATCATAGAGCTTCTCCAGGTTCCCAAAGATTATGTTGCGCTTCCCTCGCAAGTCCTGGGGCAGGTCCATTCTTTCCATTTCTGGAAAATAGTTGTCGATGATATATCCTAAGGATCTAACATATTCCCTTTCAGTGGTGATCATTTCATCCATTATATGCTGCACTTTATTGCTGGAAGACACAGAACAGCTGTTTTGAACATGGACAAGTCATGACAACGTCTACTCAGCAGTCAAACATGGTGAGGGGTCCTTGGGTGCAGTCACAGTGGCTTTGCTTGGGTTTTATAAAGAAAATTTTATTTAATGTTATACATATCATACATAGGAACAAAAGCAGGCTTAAAGAATTCTGTGTTTAAAAAAAGGAAAGCAATTACTTAACAAGCAAAGAAGTAAGCTAGATTATAAATAGATTAGTCACATGGTCAAAAAGATAATCATTTCATTCAGTTCTTCTAGTTTTCGAAGAGTGAATAATTCTAAGCAGTAAAATGTTCATAGTTTTAGTAAATGACCTAATACCATGGTTTCCCTCCCTTCCTCCAAGATAACCTCAGAATTGACCAAGACAAGGTTTGTGGGTACTTTAAGGAAGGATGAAATTAGCATGACATCTCTGTCTACTTCTCCCTCCACTTGAAAAATTAAATTCCTCTATGCAACTCGATATAAATCATTACAGCATAAATCTCCATATTCCACAGATAATGGAATTTTCTAGCATTAAAAAATATGTGCAGTTACAAAAAAGAATTTTTTGCTGCTGCATCTTTGAGGGCTATCTTACCTTCTCTAATCCTTGGAATTGCCTTTTTTGAGGTAGGAAAACAAGGAAGGATAGAAAGTGAAAAAACCTTATTTGATCTTTCTGTGGTAGGAAAGTTTTCCATATTACTTATATAAAAGGCAGTATTGGCTTTTTCCTACCCAAAATAAAGAAATAAAAAAGACAATGTATAATATGGCTGAATTCTTCAGGAACTCCATGCATCAAGCCCCTAAATTTTAGATTTGGAAGAGATTAAAGAAGTCATCAAAACTAAACTATTCTGAAACAGGACTTTTTTCTAAATGATATACCTGACAAAATGTCACTCAGTTTTTGCCTAAAGAGTTCAGTGAAGGGAAACTTACTACCTGGTAAGGTAGGCCAATTATACCTTTGGATGACTCTAATTATCTTGAAGCTTTTCAAGCCTAAACTTGCCTCTTTATAATTTCCATCCACTTAGCCTAGTTCTGCTATTTGAGATAAAAAAAAAAAAATGAAAAAGCTTAATCTCTGCAACATGTCAGCCCTTCCAATATGTTGACAGCTCTCATGTCTCCCTTTAAGTCTTTTCTTTTCTATGTTAAGCATCCCAAGTTCCTCAGATGAGTCTTCTTAAGGACGAAACTTGAGATTTCTCTGTTTAGGTCACCCTCCTCTACTCACTCCTCAGTTGCCTAAAACATAGCACTGAAAACTTTACCCCAAAATGTCAAATGTAGTCTGATAAAAGCAGATAATGGGACTATCACCTCATTTTTCCTGGATCTTATGTTCTTCAAAGTAACCTAAGATTGCATTAGTTGTTCTGGTTTCCAAATCACACTGTTGACTTTTATTGACCTATAATCCATTAAAACTCCCAGATATTTTTTTCAAATAATCAGCTGTCTAGCCATACGTTCCTCACTTTGTACTTGTTATTTGAATTTTTAAATCCAAATGTGAGAGTTTACTTTGTTCTTATTATATTTCATCTTATTAGATTTAACTCAATCTTCTAACCTATCAAAATCTATTTGAATCCTAATTCTGTCTTCCAGCATGTTAATTTCCCCAACTTTACATTGGATATGCATGATATCTATGCCATTATCCAAGCTATTAATAAAAATGTTGCATATATTTTGAGTCAAAGTGACTTTCAGTTCAGAAATATATCCACTTCTTGGACTCTTAAACATGAGTAATTCTATAATTAAAGAAGAATTAAAAACATTCAACAAGACAAAAAATTAGATGGAGCTAATGAAATAAATGGGAGATAACTAAGTTTTGATTCAAAAGCCAATTATTCAAACTCAAAATGCTCTGAAAAATCCATTTTGTCTTGTAGTCACAAATTCAACCAAATAAAAAATTAAGAGGATAAACTGTGGATGGAAGGCAATAGGCTTCAAAATAAAATGGATTCCAAAGATACAGGAAAAGAAATGTTTCAAATGAAAGGTCAGGAAGTAGTCAGGAAAAGTTCAAGACACCCAGGTCAAGGTGGAGGAATGATGGAAGTAGCAAGAATATACTTATCATATAAATGTCCACAGGAAACTGTCCCTGAAATAATCCATTTTACAATAGGATTGGGAAATAATTTACTACAAAGATAAGTGTATTTCCTATCAGGAAGCAACTGATTTAAAATGTAATCAATGTGAAATGCACTGTGTCATTAGAAATTAAAATATGTCTTGAAAGGCTGCTAAAATGAAGAAATGGGATATTCTAATTCTAAACACATAAAAAGGCTCATGGTCATTATGGAGCATTTAAAAAAGAGAAAGTGAGAATGTGTCATGGTGTTTCCAGAGTGACTAAGTGGGAGCCTGAGCAGCTAAAATATTCTTTGTGATTCAAGGTGTGACTCCCATAGTTTGATTAGCATACATAAATCCATTTAAGTGTGTTGTAATAAAATTTGGATTTGGTTTTGGAGTCAGATTGTCTGCCCTTTGCTACCCAATGAAACTGGAAGAAATCACTAAACCCTTTTATATACTGGATGTTATACTATGGCCTCTATTTTAACTCTGAATCTATGAATCTATAACTTGTAAGAGATCTTGCAATTTTGAACCCATGAATCTGCTAACCTTTTTGCTGTACCTCTGTATTCAGGAAATCCTCTCCTAATTTTTATTTTGTTCCACAAGTAGGTGTCCTGTCTTGCAAGAGACTATGTTATCCATTTATAGTTCTCAAAACCGAACAAAGTGGCCTTCTGGTTTATAAATCAATTTTGTATGAGTTTGGCTAGTATAACTCCTTTCATCAGATTCCTGCAAGAATTGATAAAGTGGGTGTTCCAACTATAAACTCAGCATGAAATCCTGGAAGACAAATGAAAGGCACAGTAACTAAGAAGCCAAGTCTATGGGCTATGAGATTCATTGTTGTTTGTGAGGAGAAATCAGTATGTCATTATATTACGTCCCTAATAGATTTAGCTTTTGTACCTTTTGGCTTAGATCAGCATTCAACCATACTTTCAAAAGGAGACATAAATGAAGATAACTATCATGTACAAAAAGAGTGACAGCTTGTCCAGTCCTTTAAAAAATGAAAACAAAAACCAAATAACTAAGTACTTATCTTGACTCTTTACTAGGATATTGTTAAAATCCTTTTGAAATCCTCAGTAGTACCTGCAATAATTCAGTAGGGCACTGGGCTGGTAAGAAGGGATAAGGACAGATGCTGACTTATCATCATTTATACAATTTGACAAAGTAATTATCAACCTACCTAATATCAAAAATTATATTTACAATGAGAAAGTCTGATGATATTTGATTCATACCATAGCTGGACAACTGGTTTGGTTTGCTCACTTAACTCACTTAACTGGATAATGGTTTGTTTTGTTTTTTAAAATAATGTGAATTGTTTAAACAGATTCAGATATAACAGATTATTAATAGCACCACTGGGTTATGAAGAGCTGGCCAGGATGGCTGAAACACATTTCTGGCAGGTGTCTGTGCTACCAAATTAAACTTTATCTAGCAGGCCAACAAAGAAGGAAACTGCTAACACAGCAGTGAGGATTTCCTTTGCTGAATAAGACTTAGGTTTTATGGTCAGTTTTAGAAGTACTGAGCTACTACTACCTCTTTTAAGGGGGAAGCAAAGACTTGCAGAGAATTATTGATTTTTGTGCTTAAATTAAAATGGGTTGTTATAGGAGCAGTGAGGGAAGAGAGGAAGTAGGGTACAACATTGAGAATAAGTTCCTTTTTCTGTCATTAGTTTGTTAAAAAATCAATACCAATTTTATCTAGACTGCTAAAATACTAATTTTTTTTACTAGGAGGCAGAGGTTTGGTGATTTATTTTAATGTTTTGTTGATGCCTTTTGTTTTTCTATTAGTCTAGTGATTAAGCTCAAAATAATATTTTAGATTAGGGAATAAAAGCCAAGAATGAAGAAGAGTATATAATGATGGCATTCCTGATCATTCCTGAGTTTGTCTCTGCTGAGTTCTATTGTAAATAATTCCTAATGTTAGAAATTTTGAATTACCATAAATATATTAATGAAGCACTAAAATGAAAAAAAAAATGCCCTGTTTAAACAATCGTATCATCATCATCCAAATGCTTGGCTTGTTAGAATAAGTTGTAAGGGACGCTTGAACAAAATGTCTTCTTTTTAAAAAATACAGGGCTTTTGGATAAAAAAATTTTTAGACAATAGTTTGCATTCCCAGTATCTGAAAGTAATATTACTAATTTTTTAGCACTATTTTTTTTTTTGTTTGTTTTTGAACCAGTATTCCCCTAACTTTAATTTTAGGAAAGACTGAATTTCCCCTAAGTACAGATATTTCCCCACAAATGTGACTTCCACAATTCCTATTATAGTCCATATATTTCTACCAATGCAAAATTCTTGAGCCTATCCCCACAAATTTGTGCTTTGCAAAAAGACAATGCTCTTTGAAGTAGCTTATTTATTCTCTATAGGGCAAATTCATGTCAGGAATCATGCCTTCCTCAAAGAGTGCAAGCTACTTCAGAAATGGGTAAGGGGATGGTAACCAAATATGTTCAGTCTTCACATAGCACCCTAAACTCAAACTCTTCCTTCCTGCCTCCGCCCCTAAAACTTAATTAAGTGCAGTTAATTTCTTGATTCAGGGGCTCATTATCAAGTTCACTAACAAACCAGGTTTGGATTCTCTTATTTTTCCTGCTTATATTGTTCTCTCTCTTGGCAATTGCATTACTCTTTAGGACCTCTTATAAAGAATAAGGGAGGAGAAAAGAAATAAAAAACCCAATAAGTTTGACTACCGTCTCAGAAAGAATTTTGGGGCTATGTGTACTCAAAGAGGTAGAGGTGTGTGTGTGTGTGTGTGTGTGTGTGTGTGTGTGTGTGTGTATCAGTTTTTCTTTGGCGGGTGGAAAGAATGGATTATCTATGGATTTTGATGATCTGAGTCTCCTTACCACAGATAACTTAGAATAGATTATAGGTTACTAGAAGTGTAAAACAACTTGGGAAAAATTTTATTTATATTAAAAACCTCACAGAGAAAGACATATTGAATCTCATTTGTATTTGTAAAGACAGTCATTTAATATGGCAGGATAAATAAAATAAAATAAATAAAAAAGGATGAGAAATGAGGGAAGTCCATTTAGATAGGACCATTAAGAGATCATTGATAACCTTCGAGAGGATAATATTGGTTGAATGAAGAAGACAGAAGCTAGAATGCAGAAGAGGCTTAGGGCAGTGATGGGATGTAGAAGTACTTTTTCAATGAGTTTAGCTGAGCAAGGGAGGAGCGATGAATGATGATAGCTGGTATTGGAATGCAGCCAAGCTGTTTTATTTTTTTAAAGAGGAAATAGTCTTGGGCATGTTTGTAAGCAGCACAGACGAAACTAGCAGTTAGGCAGAAATTGAAGATTAGAGAGAATGGGGATGATGATGGAATAGTACTTATAATACCTTCATCATAATGTTGTTAGGGAGAAAGCACAGTGCCTGGCAAATGGTAGGTGTTCAATAAAGTCTTGATGTATTGAATGAAAAGTACTTTGCATACTTTAACTCATAATAATGCCTTTTCATACATTACCCTGAATTAATTTTGCTTATTCTTCTAAGTTTAAATTTCTCCCCCCTATAGAATATAAGCTCCCTGAGGGTAAGGATACATTTTGTCTGCATCTCAAGTGCCTAGTATAGTAGTGCTTGGTGTATAGTAAGTACTTAAGAAATACTTGTGACTGATTTATTATTGTAAAAAATTGCCTACACATTTAGTGATCTTAAGTGTGCATATATATGTATGTGGTTTTGTGTTTTGCCATTCAGAAGTCCTAAAATCTTAGCCTTCTCTTATAATTATTGTTCTGACCTCCTCCTCCTCCTCCTTGGATTAAGATGCCATTTTAAGCACTAATGAAAAATACCTTCCTTTGGAACCTAAAGATAATCAAACTCAAAACCATATTGAAACTGCTGATAAAGAGGTTTAAACAAGAACATACTATGATCTGAATTCTGGTCTCAATTTTTTAACCATTGGTGAATTACCTTTATCCTTATTTTCAGTAAGTCAGTTTCTTTACAAACATTTTAAAGTTTGACAAATCACAATTCCCTCCTTTAAGAGACATGGTGCAACAGAGAAATTGTATACAAAATTCTTACCTCTTGGCACTTAGAAGAAAAGAAAAAAAGTTTTGTTTTTTTTTTTTTAAATGTAATTCATTCTCAAATCATGATGTTAATTTGATTACTATATTTTCTCCATCTGGACCAGAAAAACAAGTCTGGTCCAATTTTGATACAATTAATTACCAGCTCCACAATCAATCAGTGCCAGTATTTGTGAGTCTCTACACCACAAGGGAAAGAGGAAACAAAAAAGAAATATTTTCACTGATTCCCATCTTAAAAAATCAGGAAAATATTTCTGAACATTTTCAGTTATTCAAAACAAACTCATGTCCTTTTCAGGCTGACCAGAATGTTTTTAGATCCTGGAGTCAAGAATTACAGTTTTACTTTGCAGAAAAGCATAGATATATTTACAGTTTGTGTATTTCTAAAATCCTCTCCTCCTTAGATTCAGAGGATTGAGTGGTGGTCATTTCTCACCTTCCTACTCTCTTTCTTTCCTCCTCAGTATGATGAATCCTGGAAGGGGATGACAAGCTTCGGTTCCTACTGACCAGAGGGCTCTTAACATTTGGCCTTTGCCCATGTTTTTTCTCAGTAGCCACACTGCTGGCCACCTCCAGTCCTTTTATATAAACACCAGAGTATCCATGCCGATGCAGCTCACTGGGGCTGTTGTCAAGCTGAGGGAGCTCAAAGCTTTGGGTCTTCTTCATGATCTTTTTGAAGGGGTGTTTCCGGTGGCGGGTTGTTGGGGACTGAATAGGTTCAGAGTAGCAAGTAGAGATGTTGTCCATATCCTCCAAGGGAGGACCAGTCCTGGGGAGCCCCCCCAACAGTGGAGTAAGGCTTGGTGAGGGTGACGTGCTAAGAGGAGTAAACATACTGGAACTCGACTCCTCTGGCTCTGAAAGAGCCTGTATTCCAGAGAAACTGGATCTCTGAGGGAGCAGCAGTCTATTGTTTTCCCAGAGGCTACTATCAAGGTTAGTAAGAGAAAGTCCAGGAGACTGACCATGTTTCCGCAGACCTTCAATGGCAAACTCATGTTCCACTTTTGGACTTACCTCCAGTGGACCCTGGCTGAAAGACTGCCTGCCAGAACCTTGAATGGCTTCAGAAAGGATCTCTTCCAAACGATGTTTGGTTTGCTGACACTTTAGCCATAAAATATTCCACTGTTTCTGTTCCTTCTTGCTACCAAGGCCCAGTACCATCTCATTCACTTTGTGGAAGTTTTCAGCAGACACTTTAGTAGCTTCTTGGTGGTAGCTTTTTAAATATTCTATTACTGATGGCGAATAATTAGTCTCCAGAGAGAGATGTTCAAGGTACTCATTGCAATGGAGCATCCATCCATTTGCCTGTATCACCAGAAAAGAAGGTATGGATTAATCAGAGTTTCTATAAAATTATCATGTAACTACGAAGTATTCTTATTTTCTGAGATACTTCAGAGTAAAGTGGCCCAGTAGGACAATACTATTTCTAGTATTGAGATTGCAAAGCAGACAAATGAGGAATTTGTATAATTTAAAAAGTAGAAACAGACTCACCACCTAATTCTCAGCAGTAACTTCCACATAAGCCATTTGAGAAAAGTCTTTGCTATTGCATAGTCCACAGAGAACTTACTATCTCATCCTCTATTAGTCAAAGGTCCCAGTAATGGAGAGCACTGCTCAGGCAGCATGGTTAAGGGCATGGTTTCAGAATTGTAGAAATTTACAGCTAAAAGAGACTATAAAGATCATCTAATTCAAACTCCTTATTATATAAATGAAAAAATAAAGACCAAGAAAGGTAAAGTTATTTGCTTATGGTTCTGGTTTGGTATCAGAGCCAGGGCTAGACCCTTACTCATAATCCAGGATTCTCTTGCTCCTTCTCATGGCTGCTGTATCTTAAAGAAAACCTCTTCTTGAGGCAGACTTTGATATTAGTAGTCCAGAGAGGAAAATGATGAATACTGAATTGGTTGTTGTTTACCCAAGGGATTTGGGCAATAATGGACTTCAATCATTAACAGAAAAAAAAAGATTTATTTATTCAGGACAACCTTGGCATCTTAAAGTTAACAACATGGAACTGAAATCATCTCTGTTTATGTCTACATTATCATCTCTTTTAAATTAAAAGGCTGGCTATATTTTAACTTTACATCAATAGTTAAATATATATATCTGTATATATATATTTAATCTTGTTGATGAGGATATCCTCTCCTTTGGCATCAGTCATTATCCATCTGTGTTATCTCATCTTGAGTGATTCTTATTCACATTCTTTCACAATATCTCACAGAAACATCTACCCAACATACTAGATATCTTCCTCGAGGTCATTTAACATTTTGTGTTAATACTGATGATATTTAATTCCTTCAACAAAATACAAACTTGGTCATTGGATAAAGATAGAACATTTAGATGAAACAAAATTTAATGAATGTTTATAGTTGATTTCAATTTTCTGGAAACAAAAGGAAAATGCACAGGACTGAATATGATTTTTTTTTCTTTGATTGATCATTGCTGTGACCAAACAATTCATTATGCCTTGATCAAGGTATTGGTGCATTACATCTCCATTGTCAGCTAGGCCCTGAATGGCACAATCAGAACAAATGGGACTCTTTATAAAGCTTTTCTAACTTTATACAGCCAGACAGAGTTTGGGCATAACTTTAAAGAGTACCAGAATGAGACCTAGAGTAGAACGTTGGGAGGAGCTATTTTTTATCAAAAAAAAAAAAAAAAAAAGATGCTGCCAAAATAAAATCATTTTTTAGAGCTGCTAAACCTCTTACCGTCTCATAAAATTCATAGAGATTGGCCAATTTCTCCAGCTCTCCTTTTCTTCTTTCTGTTTGACTGATGATGTCATTCAGGTATCTTTTGAAGTTCTGAATTTTTTCTTCCATGTTTGGTGAGTTATTATCTTTTACCAATTGTAGTCCTTTCCTACAATATTGCTGTAGTACCAAGAACAAAACATCAGTAAAGTCAAATTCTGGAATTTATTATTATTTTTTGACTTAAGATGCCATATTGCATTTTTTCCAGTTTTATACTGGACAGATACTACTTTCCTCTAAGATCACTAGTGGCTTCTTGCTAAATCTTTCTAGTTTCTATCCCCAACTTCTTGGAAACTCTTAAAACTTTTGAATCTGTTCCTTCATAGATATAGTGGCTCCCATGATATACATTCTACTGATCTTCTTCTGATGTCTTTAAACCTTTTTTTATCTTCTTTAATCTTTATCTTCCTAGTTCTTTAAGGGGAGGGTACATTTTCGTAAGGATCTTTCCTCAGACTTCTTCTCTTCTCAGACAATTTCATTTTCTGATCCCACTTCCCTACCCCAATTTATAGTGGCTCCCCCAAATTATCTTGTATTTATTTCACTTATATTTTTCATATATTTCTATGTGGACATGTTCTTTGAAGATAGGGACTGTTTAACTGATATGTTTGTAATAAGACCTAGCACTTAGACACAATGTTGATTAATTGATTGATTGAATCAGAGAGATACTGTTTGTGATGATTTATACTCATACTTTGATGCCTAATTTTTTTACCTTGTCTATGAAAAATAGAATAGACTTTGTGCCTAAGGCATTTAGTTACTATCACAATTAATGAGTAAAATTTGATGAATATAAACTGATATCACTTAAGCATCCTTATATCATTTTATCTACATATGTATCTAACAGATACTGTGGTATGAATAATAGAGATAACTGTATTCCTGTCTTCCAGCAAAAATCAAGATCAATTTATTGCTTTGACATACAAAGCAGATTTAGATATCTACTTAACATGTGTGAGAATATCAGAACACACACAAAAAAAGTATGATAATGATAGAAAAGAACACTTGTGAAGACCACAATGGAAATGACTCATTCCATAACACCTACCATCACCATGTCACCAAATACCCGAAATTCTTCTTGCTTTTTCTTTACATTCTCCAGAGAAAGTAGCTCCAAAGGACCAAGATATTTTTCTCGCTCATTTTCAAACCATAGTTTGATCTAAATAGGAAAAGAAAATTAAAACAATTTTTCAAGTGCATGTAGGACCTTGGCCCAAATAACATAGCAGTGATAAAATGAGGCCTTTTTTTTTTTTAATACCCTGGAAGGCACCATAGTGCATCAGAAGAATCTAATAACCTCATGTACATGAGTCAGCCCCCACTCCTTTTATTAGGAAATAGTCTTACTTGTTTCATAATGGAATTATATTATCATTTATAGGCAAATAGGTATTTTAAATTTCTGTTAAGTTTTGACTAGCTATGTATCAATCAAAATTGAACTGTATAAAGAATTAGACCTATTCTTTTTAAAAAACCCACTACTATGGGGGTGGCTAGTTAGCAAAGTAAATAGAGCATCAGCCCTGGAGTCAGGAGGACCTGAATTCAAATCCGGCCTCAGCCACTTAATACTACTAGCTGTGTGACCTTGGGCAAGTCAGTTAATCCCAATTACTCTGCCAAAAAAAATTATCTAGAAGCAAAATAAAATAAATAATAGATCAATACTATGCATTTTCTAACAGGATGAACTGAAAGACAAAAGTTTTTGAATAAACAAAATATTCACTAATGAGCTTATGTTCTCCATTTTTATTTATACAAATGCTCAAAGCACAAGAAACTGTCTTTGGTTCAAACTTGCAAGTTCCACTGTTTTGAAAGGGGACCTTGGAATAACAAATTAAGTGGATTAAAACTTTCAGGTTTGAAATCTTTGGATGTCATGAGAGGCAGTGTAACACAATAGAAATTTCATTCAAGTCCTCTGTCTGACACTTACTAAATATATGAACACAGAGAAATCACTTTACATCTTAGCACTCTTCATTTATTCCCTAAGAATTTAAGTTACCAAGCAGGTGTTTTAACTGCATTAGGGGAGGGAAGTGTCTTCATTGGAAGTTCCCTACACAAAGGAAACTGTAGATCTGGTCTGAAACAGTAAACAAGAGATGTCATATATGCCAAAAGAATGTTCATTAAGCTGCTCAATAATTGTAGTCTTTAATATTCTCTGTGAAAGATAGAGCTGAACTCCCTTTAAAATGGATGACAAACATCCAGTCTGTCCTGGATTTAACACAGTCAGTTTTCTTGTCATCTCCTCCATCTGGTGCCTATGATACATTTACAATTAGAATCTAAAATTGTGCTTTTTAAAAATTTAATTTTAGAAGCAAACCCTTTGGACCAACATGGTCTGTTATGAAAAATAACAAGGTAATCTTTCTAGTCTTTGGAAAATAGCTGCTTTCAAAAAGGAGAGGCTCAGAGACAAATGATATTATAATGGAAAACAAAGGATTCAGGGAATCTTGTAGCCATATTAGATCATCACAGATAAGGGAAAAACAATGATAATCTCAGGAGTGATTCCCTTGATGATCAAGCTAGAATTCTGGGGGCAAGAAATCAGCCAAATAAAATGTTTTGAAAATGAACATTGGTACCAACTATTCTCATTTTTTTCCTTTCCTTGATAGTTATTTATCAAAGATGTAGATGGCCAGATTGAAAGCCAGAGACTTGGATGCCTCTTATTTCTTCTTTATCAAAAAGAATACTGACCTGGTTACAACCCTCTTCAAGCTTTCTTAATTCCTGCAGGCTCTCCAGCTGCTGAAGACATTTATTAGATGACAAGACTAGTCTATGGACCTCTTCATCTACTTGGTTATACAGTCTGGTTATAGCATCCATAGCATCTCTGATGAAGAGAAAACAACAACAATCAATACATAGGATTATTCAGACAGGCCTGTTGCAAAGAGAAACAGCTTTTTTTGAATATTTCTGGGAAGGGTATTGGAATGCACCAGTGCAATGATGACTCAGAGTAAAACAAATTCTAAATTTTATAAACTAAGTCTTGCTTGAAAGCCAGTACATGATCCCTCCACACAAAGCCATGGTCAAACAATGACCCTTTCACTCTCATATATATGTGGATGTGTATGAAGTCTGCAATTCAGTCTCCTTGGAAGAGAAACAATAACTCTTGAGCAGCATGGAGCAAAGCTGAATTCCATGTCTAATTGAAATGGCAAGAGGAATTTAGGTAGGCGGAATGGAGTTTCCTAAGATGGAATCAAATTATAATATTGGATAACAAAGGGGAATTCATTCATGATCAAACAGGGCTTCTGACTTTATGGCAAATAGGATGAGTTTTCATTTTTCTTCCATTTGAGTATTTAAATAAAATTGGCCTGTTTTTGTTTTATATAAACAGATGCAAATGAATACTGGTTCTGCCAGTTTATGGAGATTGTGGCTTCAAGGGAAGGAGAAGTTTGGGTTGTATGTCTTACAATTGCTCTTTTTGGGGCAACAGTCTCTAAGAAACTCAGTCATATGTGCCTCAGCACATGATATTAAGTACCCTTCTTGCAGATTCTCATTCTTGATTAATGCGAAATTTTGGCTCCTATCTAATGCTGCTTACAAACACCCATTTACCTGTAATCTTCAGTCACACAAAAATCTTCTTTCCGGAGCCTGGCCAGGACTGTGCCACCTTCTAAGCGAAGAGTTACCAGAAGGACATCTTCCAGAACAAGCTTCATCATAGTCTTATGTTTGTTGATTAGTTCTACCACCTCCTATGGGAGAGGGGAAAAAAGAGATATGTAAAAAAGATATATTAAAATATATATGTATAAAAACACAATAAAATATGTATGTATAAATATATATAAACATATAAATATGTATATATATGTATACACACACACACACACACACACATATATATATATAAAGGTTACATAAGTACTTAGCATGGTGATGTAATGGTTCTCTAAGTTCACACATAATCAGGATGCTAACAATGTAATTGGAATAGGGTATATAAGGGCTAAGAAGAACTGGAAGATTCTCCTGCCTCCTGCACTAAGATCAAGACTGTCCAGAATAAAGAATCCAGACTCTATTCTTGGCCATTCTCGTGGTGGCTGTCCTCTTGAGACCAGGGCCTTTCCGAAGGACCTCCAGAAAGCTATCCCGGACATTACATTCCCCCATTAGGTTGTAAGATCTTCAAGGGGAAGAACCATCTTTTGTCCCTTTTTATATCCCCTGCACTTAGTACAGTGCCTGACGTGTTGTAAGTACTTATAAATGTTTATTGATAGATTGATTTTAATTTAAGCAGAATCAGTCCAGGTAAAGAAATCTCAGAATCACTCCACAGGAAGAATTGGCTTGGAATTGAAGCCTATGAATAATAAAGGGAGTTGATGAATGTTAGACTCACAAATAAAAATAAAAATTTTAGGAAGTCTTTGTGGATCTTGAAAAGAAAAACAAAAAAATAGAATAAAAAGAATTGTCAGTTGACTAATCAGGCTATTGATCATCAATACTTAATTTTTGGTCTCTAGACCTTTTGTCATCCTTGAGAGTGTCCCATGTTTGGTTTCTTGTAGCATTTTTGTTGATAATGACAATTATCTACTGTTTTATTTCTATAATTAATCTGTTACTAGTCATTGGATCATTGCTTTTAGAACTGAAATTAACCTCAAAAAAAAATCATGTGGTATATCCTCCTACATTTATTGTTGGAGCAACTAATGCTCATAGAATTTAAATTAACATATTGTCTCTGAGAGGATGACTCTAAAAGCAGAAGACTCAGATTCTAGCCCTTCCAATGATTTATAATGTCTGTGAGACTTTGGGTAATTACTTAACCTTTCAGAATGCTACACAACTAAGATTAAAAGTGGCATAGAAGGTCCCTACCTCACTGTTTTCTATATCAATGAAATCATGAATCTAATTCCTATCAGTGTGTCTACTATTATAAAAATAAAAACTCTAATCTCTATCCCATAATAATAAAATTGAGGTGTATGTTTTTTCTTAATATGAACCTGTATTTTCTACTATGGATAAGGAACTTGCTATGAGAACTAGCAACTTATCATCCTAGAAAATTATTTTAACATATTTGAACTTAAAATTTTTATTCATACAATTTTTTTTCTAAAAAGTTTAAAATTAAGTAGATTAAAAATACTTTAATCCCTTCTGCTTCTGTTCCTGATACTGGGCTTGATGATTAATTGTTTTATGCCTCATCTGGAAAAGGGACAAATAACCCTTTGAGGAAAGCAAAATAAAATAAATGCATAGATAAAATAATAAATAAATAGGTAACATATGCTATACATATCTAGAGAAAGAACTGATTATGTCTGAATACAGATTAAAGGATACCTTTTTAAAAAACTTTATTTTTCTTGAGGGTTTTTTTGGGGGGACATCTATGTTTTTTGCAATATGGATTTTATAGAAATGTTTTGCATAATTTTGTATGTGCCTTCTCAACAGGGATGGAAAGAATCTGGAACTCAAGGTTTTAAAAATAAATGTAAAGTAATTGTTTTACATGTAACTGTGAAGTTAATATTAAAGTTAATATATTTGATATTTTAGGGATAGATAAATATTACATTTATTATCTTGCTTGATCTCACCACAAGCCTAGAAGGTAAGTACTATTATGATTCTATTTTATAAATGAGGAAACTGAGGCAGAAAGCATGCCCGGAGTCATGCAACCAATATCTGAGGCCAGATTTGAACTCGGGTCTTCCTAGCCTCAAGTCCAATGTTCTTTCCATTATGCCAAAAAAGATATGAAAGTGCTGTGAGAAACACAGTTTTATATAAATGAAAGTTAATAATAGGGGCAGCTAATGTATAATTCTAAATATATTTCCATATTGGACATGTTTTGAATTGATGCTGAGTGAAATAAACAGGACCATCAGAATGATGAACAAGTAACACTAAAATTATGTGATGATCAATTGTGATGGACTCAGTTTTTTTCAGCAATGAGATGATTCAAGGCAATTTCAATAAACTTGTGATGGAAAGTGCTGCCTACATCCAGAAAGAGAATTATAGAGACAATGTGGATCAAAGCATAGTATTTTTCACCTTTTTTGTTGTTTATTTGTTTGTTTGTTTTTTTCCCTTTCTTGTGTTTTTTCCCCCTTTTGATCTGATTATTATTATTATTTTTTGCATAACATGACAAATATGTTTAGAAGAATTGCACATGTTTAACCTATATCTGATTACTTGCTGTCTTGAGGAGCAGGGAGGAGAGGGAGAAAAATTTGGAACATGAGATTTTACAAAGGTGAATGTTGAAAACTATCTTTGCAAGTATTTGGAAAAAATAAAATGCTATTAATAATAGGGATAGCTAGATATCAAGCAGTGAATAGAACACCAGACCTGAAATCAGCAGAATTTAAGTTTAAATCCAGCTTTAGACATTTGACCAGCTAAGTGATCCTGGGACAATCCCTTAACCCTAATTGTTTTGCAAAGGAAAAAAAGCTAATAATAAAACCACAAAAATATAAAACTACTATGCACATAGATTAATATTTCATTTTCATCTTTGCATAGGGTTGACAAGGTAAGTTCAATCATTGACTTAGGACAGAGGAGTAGCCACAGGAATTCTCCTTTTGTCTCTTCACCTCTTTCTCTATTAGTAGGAGCTGGGTCCTCTTTACCCTTTTCTCATTTTATCATAGACTCTCCCAACCCAAATCCTGCTCTTGTCAACCTTATTCCTTATCCTTACTCATCAGAATTGCAGGGACCAATGCCAATGATAGCTTAGCCTATAACAGATTTCCATTGAAATACAGATGAATCTTTATTCAATCCATTGTTTGCAGGCCCATTTTCGGCCTACATTTGTTTTTGGGTTTGTTTGTTTTTTTGCTTTTTAAAATTTTTTGTTTCACTTTAAGTAATTGGGGTTAAGTGACTTGCCCAGAGTCACACAGCTAGTAAGTACTAAGTGTTTGAGGCTAGATTTGAACTCAGGTTCTCCTGACTCCATGGCCAGTGTGCCATCTAGCTGCTTCATCAGCCTACATTTGTGAGACATCATCTTTTCTTTCAGTATCAAAGAGAAGGAGACAAAAAGGAAGACCTTTTTTATTTTCTTTTGTTTTTAATAGCTTTTAATTTTTCACAATACATGCAAAAATATCTTTCAACATTTACCCTTGCAAAATATTGTGTTCCATATTTTTCTTCTTCCCTCTTCTCCTTCCCTTTCCCCCAGAGAGCAAGTATTCTTTTCTTTGATAATAAGATTTTTGGGAGGGTGAAAAATCACAAGAAATCCTTATAAAGTTCTCAAGAGGATGATTCAGACCATTTCCAATAGTTTAGTGATGAAGAGAGCCATCTACACCCAGAAAGAGGACTATGGGAACTGAATGTGGATCACAGCATAGCATTTTCACTCTTTTTATTGTTGTTTGCTTGCATTTTATTTTGTTTCTCAGTTTTTTCTGGTTTGATTTGATTTTTCTTGTGTGGCACGATAATTGTATAAATGTATGCATATATTGGATTTAACAAAAATTTCTACCATATTTAACATATATTGGACAACTTGCCTTCTATGGGAGGGGGTTGGGGAGAGGGGGGAAATTGGAACACAAGGTTTTGCAAGGGCTAATGTTGAAAAATTGTCCATGCATATGTTTTGAAAAATACAAAGATTTAATAAAGAAAAAAAAAGTTCTCAAAAAGAATATTTTTCCTCAGAAAGAAACACTGTTTAGAAGTGATAGGTGGTAATGAAGAAGGGACCCTGAAACTCTGAAACTGCTTGAAGGAGAAAAAACCCTGCCAGAGGGAAAAAAGATAAACAGCTTCATTCTGTTATCTAGGTGGGGTTGGTTCAATCCTACACTAAAAGAATTCCAACCCTATTCAATTAAAGAAACTCATTCAATTCTACTCAAATTCCAGCTCAAGCTCAAACCCAGCTTGTAGATGGCGCCAACTTGGGACTCCATACACTAGCCCCCTTCAGCTTGTAACCAAAGCTCCTATTATAAAAGAGCCAATCTAAAATCCTCTCTTTGCAGAGGTTCTAAACATGCCATGGTATGCCAAGGAAGCCTCTGCTCACTGGAATAATATTCTTTTCCAGTGTTACCCTCTCTTTACCCTCACTTATTTCCCTAAAGAGACTTTATGCTTTTCTGTCAGGATTTCTAACCTTACTTCCCAATCCCTATAACAAACCGCTTTGATCAAACTAGGTTTTCAGGTTTGTAAATTCCTTTACAGAGAATCCCTGTGCTGCCAGTAGGGGGTTCCCCAAACTCCCTACTCTTGCGCCAAATCTCAAAGGGGTGCAGGGGAGCCAAATCTCTCCATTTGGTTCCCTGAACCCTAAACCTGCCACTAGACCTTATCATTTAACTCCCTGACCACCAGAAACCCTAATCTCATTTTGGTTTCCTAAATCTAGACATTATCATTTGGTCTACTAAAACCACTTATCATTCCCTACTAAAGGGAACCCCCAAACCTAAACTTCATATTTTTGGTTCCCTAACCGGGAACCGCGAAAACTAGACTTCACCTCATCAGTAGTAGTAGAAGGAGAGTTGGAAGAACAACCTGCAGATTCAGGAGAAAGAGATGACTGAAACCCTGTCCACTATGTTCCCAAGTTCCTGTATCCTCTCTCAACCCCATCATTGCTTCTGATACTCTCCATCTTTGCCTTGCTGGATATAGAATAAAACTTTAGGGTTAGATAGGGTCTTCTCTCATTTTACAGATGAGAAAATTGAAATCTAGAAAAGTGATTTATCCAAAGTCATCTCTCTAATTAGAAGTACAGCCAGGATTGATTAGAATCTAGGTTTTCTGATCCCAAACAATGTTCTCTCCTAATCCAGAAGGCTGAATAACTACTAGGCAATCCCTAGACAAAAGGCACTGTTCTGAAACTTATCTGGTTATCCTCTGACCTGTTCCATTTTTCAAAATCCTCTGTTCCCCTTTCCTTGGTCTCTCCCCACATAGGGAACTTGCACTATTGATGTCTCTTAGTTAGTAACTTATATGATCACATGCCAAGTGACTAATCAAAAACTTCTCATTAAGGAAAAAAAAGTGATCTCTTTTGGGGGAGGCATTCAAGTGATTTTATTTTTTTTTTAAATTCACTTTACCTAAAACTTTTCTGGAATAGATCTGTAGGGAAAGGTGAGTTCATTTTTAGCATAAGACATAAACCAACATATAAACTATTGTTGACTTGTTTTTAGTTATGTCTGACTCTTCATGATGCCATCTGAAGTTTTTTGGTAGAGATTTTGGAGGGGTTTATTTCCTTTCTCTAGCTCATTTTACTGATGAGGAAACTGAGGCTAACAGGGTAATATGACTTGCTCAGTCAGTGTCTGAGGACAGATTTGAATTCAGGAAGATGAGTCTTTCTGAAATCAGGTCTGGTGCTCTATCTTAGTTGCCCAATATGTACATAAGAAGATGATTAAAAGAAAAGGCAAGATAATAAAGATGTTCAACTTCAGATTACTAAATTTTCCTGAGAACCTTATTTTGTTAGGAAATGTTGGTGAATTTTTAAATGAGAAAATTACTTATATTTATAATGTATACAGGATTTTATAAATGGAGAAAGCCATGCTACAGCTATATTTTAAAAATATAATGAGTTCATTTGTTCTGCACACATATATTGTATCTAGGATATACTATAACATATTTAACATGTATAAGACTTGCCTGCCATCTAAGGGAGGGGGTGGAGGGAGGGAAGGGAAAAATCAAAACAGAAGTGAGTGCAAGGGATAATATTGTAAAAAATTACCCATGCATATGTACTGTCAATAAAAAGTTATAATTATAAAAAAATGCACATTATAAGCTGGACAATCAATATTTTTCATTCAAAAAAAATATAACGAGTTCAGATTCATGTATTAGAAACCCCAAACAGTGCCTTGGAGTTGGGGGAGTATTTATTCTTTTTTTTTTTTTGCTGAGGCAATTGGGTTAAGTGACTTGCCCAAGGTCACAAAGCTAGGAAGTGTTAAGTGTCTGAGGCCAGATTTCAACTCAGGTCCTCCTGACTTCAGGGCTGGCATTTAATCCACTGCACCATTTAGATGCCCCCGGGAGTATTTATTCTTATCAGCAACCATCACCAAGTGTCTGGTCTCATTACAAATGGTAGGATAAAGTAGAAGAACATTATGGATTCTATGTCCCAAGAAATTATGCATTTCCTTGATATATCATCAAAAACAGTCCCTTCTTTTTGGGAAGGTTTGCTTTCATGGGATTAGTGAGTTAGAATAGGTATATGAAGTGGTGGAAACAGATGAAGAAAGTTTCTTGTGGAAATTATTCTACCATTTGAAATGTTCACAAACCAAACAAATGTTTGAACACAACGGTCACAGGTGAGCAAGAAAACTAAAAACTAGACTTCCCAATTTTGATAAATACTGGTTTCCAAAATTAGCTGTGGCTACCTAAGAACCTATTCTTTCATAACTATCTCTTTGCTTTTTAGAACCAAAACCTTATCGTCTTTCTAAATCAAATAAACAACTACTTACTTGCACGGTACTTAGAGTCCTGTTTGTGTTCAGGGAACAGACGGAATTCTGTAGAAAAGTAATGGCTTCTTTGCAGTTTGTAGCAAATGGTTCCAGTTTCTGCCATGTTTTGTGAGTTGAAAGAGATAGAAAGTCAGAGATGAGATTTCAAATGATCAGTCTGGGATTTTGTTTGTTGGGTTAAAGTGTTATCATTGGTTATAAAATTCAGTTCAAATAAAATAATCTTGACAAATATTAAATACTGCCTGTCTGCAAGAACATTGTGCTAAACACTGGAAGAGATACAAAGTTTAAGTAGGACACATTCACTAGAATAGGTACCATGACCAATATTGTGTAGTTTACAGGATAGGAAAGAGATAGACCACTTTTTAAATCTGTTTTTTTTTTTTAGTGGATCTGTGATTTTATCAATGTAGAATGTTCCTAATAGGGCTTCCCCTACCATTATAGATTAGCACACTCTCACTAACTTATCGTACTAGAGTTACCTGAGGTACTCAAAGGTTAAATGATTTGGCCAGGGTCACACAGATAGTATGTGTCAGAGGAGGACTTGAACCAAGTCTTCTTGACTCCAAGACCATTGCTACATCACATGTAATCATAGAATTTCAGGACTTCAGAGAATATCTAAGCTAAATCTGATGAAGAATTCCCTCCACATCATCTCCAAGTATTCATTCAGCTTACAGTTAGTGAATCCTATGATGGGTTACTTATTCTCTCCCAAAGTAGCTCGTTCCTTCTCTGAATATTATTAGGAAGATTTTCTTTACATCAGGTTTCAACCTATTTCTTTGTAGCTTTTATTCATTGGTCTTGGTCTTTTCTTCTGGGAGCAAACAGAACAATTCAAATTCCTATTTTTATATGCTGTTTGTGGCTCTGTGGGTCAGAGAATACCAGGCCCTCTTCTGACCTAAGGGATTCATCTTCTCATGTCATATGTTTTAGTGTTTTAATAAGGTCCATGGGGTTTCCTTGGCAAGGATACTGGAGCAGTTTGCCATTTCCTTCTCTAGTGCATGCCTTTTGTTAAAACTCTTTACCATGACCTGTCTGTCTTGGATAAGCTTGCATGGCATAGCTCATAATTTAATTAAGCCACACAAGGCTATCTGTCACAACAAAGCAGTGATCTATCTCTTGTGAATGCCAAAAGATGGTGATCATTTCCCCTTTCCCCCATCCTCTCAGGGTGATAGATTTGTGACTAGAGAAGAAGGGTTCTACGGGACAGAGATTGTAGAAAAACTAGTCTTAGTGCCTGAGTCCCTGTGGGTAAAAGTTATCTCTCTCTCCTATAGTTTTTTACAGAACTTTGACTGTATATCTTTGCTTATTACATCCCACCTCATTATAATTAAGTTAGGAACAGTCCTGTGATTTCAATGGGGTAGAGAATTCCCAGATGAAGACTCCCTTACTACCAATTAAAGTTGGTACCTCCTCTGCTCTAAGACTATAAATTAAAAATATGTATGAATATATATATATACATATATATATAAATTATATATGTAAACATATATATTTGTAAACTATAAATTAGAGAGTTATCTAGAGCACTGAGGGGGCTAAATGACTCCTCCAGGGTCACGCGGTTAGTATACACCAAATTCATCTTAAATATGTTTTCCTTGCTCAGAGGTCACCTCTCCACATCATGGCACTACTTCCATTCCACTTTGTAGTATACTTATTTCAATGTATTATTATAACAAGAAGAATATTCTATAGAACACTCTATAAATTCACATTTATATATAAGTCTAAAGTTTGCAAAGTATTTTCCTCATAATGTAAACTTCTTAATGGCCACTGTGTCTATATCTCTAATACTTAACATTTTGCTTGGCACATAGTAAACATTTAATAAATGATTGTTGTATGAATGAATAAATAATTCTATAAAATAATAGGTAGAAAAACAGAACTATGTGCACATTCAGAAAAGGAAAACATAAGGGAAGAGAGCACTGAGCCTTATTTACCCTTCGGAAACGGATCCAGTCACCATGGTTGTAAGGGAAAGTTCCATCAAACTCTGCTGTCAGTTGTGTACTGTCAATGAGCTTGTGCAGGGCCTTCAGGGAGGTCAGAACCTCACACTGCTGAGGAAAAGGAGTTTAAAGATTGCAGTTATTGCCAGAAATCCAGCTGTTGGGGAGAAGGGAATCCTGCAAGAAATGGTTTTTTTCCTGCTTTCTCAAACGCTCTAGGAAGTAAATAGGTTATTTACTTCCTGCTGGCCTGCTGGCACTTGGAGGTGTTAGGTTTGAGAAAATCCAGGCCTCAGTTCTGTATTGTTTTATTGTGTGGTATTAATCATACCATGTTCCTGTAAGGCCCAAGAGTGACCAAAAGCCTGCCCTGGCTTTGCTCTCACAGCTTGAGAATTAGTGGAGAATGTCACCCTAATGTACTGCTTTCTAATATTTAAATGCTTGAGAATTGAGGTTGGGAAGCTTAGAAATAATTTTTTAAGGTTTTGTTTTCCTAGAAATAGAAATAGAGTAAATCTTTGAATACAACAATGAAAAGAGAAAAGTGAATTATATGGGGGAAGAATGAAGAAAAGAAGGAGTGAAGGATATGAGAAAGGAAAGAGTGGAAGGAAAAAAGGAAGAAAAAAGGAGCACTAAGAAACGAGAATAGAAAGGAGAGGGAAAGCAAAGGGATAGAGGAAGTGACAAGAAAAAATAAAGGAAAAGAAAATGGCAATTGGAGCAGAGGAAGAAGGAAATACTCTAGAATAGAAAAAAGAGTGGAACAGATGAACATGAAATGTCAAGGAAAGGAAGAGAAGAATAGAGAAAAAAGAGGGGAAGGAACGAAGAGAGAATTAAAAAGAAAAGAGAAAGAGAAAACATAAAAAGGAAAGGAGAAGAATATAGAAGAGAAAAGGCCTTTCATAATCTATCTACTTTGGATGGGGTAGGGCGGGGTGGGTACTCCTCACTACTATTGCTGAGATACCTGGGAACATTTTGGTGAAATCTCCTTCTCAATTCAGTGTCAGAAATTGAGAAAGAGAAGAAAAAAGGTGTGAAGAGAAGATATGGACATTCAGTGTGGCCCAAGAAGAGATGAGATGAGAATAGTAGCCAAGAACTCTGAAGGACAGACTTTGTGGCTTTGATCCACCCTTTAACTACTGCCCTCTTAATCTATTCCCTTCTAATCCCATCACAATATGGACACAGCAAGGCAGGTATATTTACATTAGGATGCCTGTCCCTTTTTCCTCAAACACAACAGAAGTGTCAAAGTAGGAATGGTATACTCTTGATGCACCATCTTTTGGGGTTGATGGACTGTGGCTCAAAAGTAGCTCTTTTAGAAGCAACAATCTTTCATAGCTAAACTGGGCACTAACTCTGACTGTTGAACAGCTGTGCTGCTACAAACAGCTGGATATGGAGCTACTTTTTTTTTTTTTTTTTTTTTTTTTTACTTAAATACCAACATATTCCAGCACATCCTAGATGGGAAAAGCAACTGTAACAATAGGGAAGATATGCTATCATTCAACTTAGTATCAATTTTATTTTCCAGTTTTGTTTGTACCATTTATGGTACAAATTTTGTTATATCTTAACTTTGTTATATCTGCATGATTACAAAAATAATCATTCAATTCAATTTGGTGAAAAAAAAATCAGTCAAATGATTTTGCCATAATTAGGACTCGGAGTCTTTGGCTAGATTGGGGGAGAACAGTACCAGAAGTTTAGATAGACCTTAAAAATGGATACAACTTGAAGTCTAGACAAGGTATAATATTCTAGAGAGTAATGAAGGGAAATAAGTCCAAAAAGTACATCAGAAAAGGGATATCAAGCCAAGAAGAAAAGACAGGCGATTTAAATGTAGTTTCTCAAGGTCTATGCAGAATGTAAGATAGAAGCTGTCTATCTAAGGTAGGGAAGATGATCCATTAAAAAAAATTGTTAGAAGTCTAAGAAGGCATGCAGTATATATATAGAAGGAAACAAAAATAGATGAAGAACATAGACCCTGGAGAATATGACAGGAAATCCAGCCACTGGAAAACTGGGATGCTAAGATCTAGATAATGATGAACAGCAAGACTAACACGTGGTATTATCATTGCAATCTCATATGACTTTTCACAAATATTTCCTTATTTGGTCCCTGTATGGAGCAAGGATTGGTTCTGAGTCTGGATAGAGCTAACCTTCCAAGTGGATGTTAAATTGGTCAAGTTTGTAAGGACAAGGGGACAGTGAGTTACACAGACCTGGCATGTTGTGATACAAAACAGGGCTTCTTAAACTTTTCCCACTTGCGATCCCTTTTTACTAGGAAATTTTTGCACAATTCCAGGTATATAGGGATGTAAAAAAGGTATACAAATCAAACATTTATTGATGATGAATCAAAAAGAAAGTTATTTTAAAACAATTCTTTGGTATACATGATTTTATTTATCAATTTGCATACTAATGAGGTAGATGTACTTGTTTATTTTTACATAAAGAATTAAATCTTTGATAGAATATTTGATACTTTTTACTGTTGCCAAAATTTTCACCCATAGCAGTTGGGTGAAACCACAGTTTAAAAAGCTTTGGTATAGAGTAAGACAAAGTCACCTGTTGATTGACAGAAATTTCCACTTTTCAAATAGTTTATTTGGTATGACATGACAAATCCTTAAACTAATTTCTAGTATTTGTCAAATTGTTACAATCAGGCTCTATATTTTAATATTCCCAATGAAGCAATTAAAAAAGGTACAGTAGAACGCAAGTTCCCATATTTTTTTTTGCTCCAAATAAATATAAACTATTATTCAAAGATTTTGTTCCTTTCTATATTAACAATCAATAATTTGAACACGAAACAATAGGATTCTTTTCATTGAGTAACTTGCAGAATACATAAATAATTTTATGATTTTCTTTCTAAGTTGATTTGGATTTTAATTCAAAAAGGACAAGAAGAAATCTAGGTTTAGTCTATTAAACCAAATGGGACATATTTTTGTTTTGTTATGTTTACTTCTCCTTTACCCTGTTCAAGCTTAAACTATCTATCTGTATTTTAATATAAGATTTGTTTTTCTCCAACAAACTACATCTCAAACTGAAGATTTAATAAATATCAATTCCTGCTTTTTAATCATCACAATTGGAAAATAACTTCAAACCTGTCTTAATGGAAATAGATTATATGTAAAAGACAGAAGATACATTTATTTTGAGTAGAATTGGGTTCATTTCTCAGTCAACAAATATTTATTAAGTGCTGTCTATCCATTTAAAGGAAATTGTTAGACGTCTAAGAAGGCATGTAGTTTGGGAAACAAAAACAGATGAAGACACAGACCCTGGAGAATACGACAGGAAATCCAGCCAGTGGAGGACTGGGATGCTAAAAGTAGATAATAATGAACAGCAACACTAACACGTTATCTTCTCATTGCAGTCTCACTATGCTAAGTCATGGGTAATACAAAAAAGATGCAAAAGATAGTTCTGCCCTCAAGAAGCTTAGATCCCAAGAGGACAAAAAGCAAATGCATACACACAAAAGAGAAAAAAATTAAAAGAGGGAAAGCATTAAAATTAAGAGGGGTTTCTTTTCAAGAAACAAAAAAGTTAAGTTTCCAGAATTTTTTTTTACTATATATCTTATTTTTCTCAGCTCATATAAACATTTGAATATTACATATTATTTTGAGTTTAAGTATAGTGTTAAAAATCTAAAACCATTTTTAAAAATTTACCTGCAGTACTATATCCTTGTCAGGCCTGAATGCTGATTCTTTATCCACCAGAAGCAGAATGCTGTGAATAGATTGAGGTGCAGAATTCTGGAATGAAAAAAAAGTGATGTTAATAATAATTTTAAAATTTCATTTAAAATTCTATTTTTATCATCAATGAAATACTACTTAGTAATAAACATTGCCTTAATTGATTGTGTCCCTTTCTGAATCTCTTTTTGGTTTCTACTATGTATTTGTTTTATTAATCTTCTTTTATTTGTATCTCTAACATTTTCCATTAACTCTGAACTCACCCTAATTCATTAGAACCCTCTAAATGAAAACAATCCACACCTAATCAACTATAATAATAACATAATAAATAATATAAAACATGAAATGATATAATAATATGATATATTAATATAATAAATAAATATAGTCAAACATTTCAAATCAACACATTAACCATGCTTGAAAATGTATGTCTCATTCTGCTCCTCTAGCCATCACCTTTTTGGTAAAAAGTAGGAGGGACAAATCATCATCATTAATACTTCTTAAGTCGTAACATTTTCTTTTTTTTTTTTTTACCTTTTATCCCCTACTTTAATTTTCCCTAATTACATGCAAAAACAATTTTTTTTTTGTTATACATATACATTCATTTTTTAAAACATATTTCCTTATGAATCATGTTAGAAGAGAAAAATCAGAACAAAAGGGAAAAAAAACCATGGGAGGAAAAAAAGAACCAAAGGGGAAAAAAAAGTGAATGTAGCATGTGTTGATTTACATTCAGTCTCCATAGTTCTCTCTCTGGATACAAAAGGCATTTTTCATCCAAAGTTTATTGGGATTGCCTTGGATCAGTGAACTGCTGAGAAGAGCCAATTCTGTCATAGTTGATCATTGTACAATCTTGCTATTAATGTGCACAATGTATTCCTGATTCTGCTTGTTTGTTTTTTCTATTTTTTTAATCTGAAAAATAAACTAAATGCAATTGCAGTTGACTGGCACTATTTATGAAAGGTAGAAATTTGCCCAAGCCATACATTTCCAAATTGAAGGAGAGATAGTAGGGGAGATTACCTCCAATCAAAGAGTTGGATATTCTAAAGCTCCCTTTGCTTATAACTACTTGTATGATCTTAGTTGATCACTTGATTTTGTGAGACCATATTTTTCTTTTCAAAAAATAGGTTAGAAGATGATCTCCAAAATCCCTTCCAGTTTTCAATATTCTGTGATTCTATAATTTACAGTTTCATCATTCAACAAACATTTATTTTGTTAATTATTAAATTTACCTTAGTTAGATAAATACTTGCTCCTAAGGACACATTCATTACTGTTCGTGTTTGAAGGAGACCAAAATGACATTATGATGTCAAGGTCAATGTTCAGTGTGTGCAACTGTGGCTGATTAGAAAAATACTAGATTGGAAGACTCTACAAATTGGGCACAAATAGTCTGTGAACATTTGGGAGAGAGATGTTTCTAGATTTGCATGTCTTACATTTCTTTTCAGCTACTGCAATTCTGCTTTGCTTATAGAGCACAGTGCTTTCTTTGATGTAGGAACACCATGCTGGATGATTCTTTCTCACAATCTATTCCAAGGTTCTTCAGAAAGATCTTGAGAACATGCTTATATCATTTCTTCTGACTTCCAAGCAAGTGCCTACCCTCTGTAAAACAGTCTTTTCAAATACACATTTAACATTTGAACAATGTGGCCAACCCATTGGACTTGTGTTCTTTGCAGTAGAATTTAAATACTTGGCAATTCAGCTTGAAAAAGGACCTTAGTATCTTGCCAGCTGAATTGATTCAATTTTCAGCACTGATGAAGAGGGCTAATTCCATTCTAGGAGAGGACAAGGCAGAAGGTCTGCTCATACAAAGGCTGATTGAAATATCAAAAGGCTAGACTTTATTTCTTCATTTCCTTATATTTAAAAATAGTTTTATTGGTTTTTCTTTAGCAGTTGCTTCCTTACCCTCTTTTGTTAGAATATTTTGGAAGAGTTGCATGATTATATGATAGTATTTCATTCCTATAAAGTTTTTTCTATGAATTTTAATTCTGTTCAACAACATTTAGAGAATGAAACAGGCATTTTTTGCCTCTTAACACTTTGTTATATAACCCAATTCAACCAACATTTTGAGAGTTAAAAGTGCTTTATAAGTCCTTTGTGGGTGAATTTTTACCACTACGACTTATTGGCAAAATGCAAGTGCTTTGAGGGGAAGGACTGTTTCATTTTTGTCTTTGCATTCCCAGTATCTGACATAATTTTTGACACAAAATGAGTGCTTAATAATTGTTTTTGATTGCTCCTGTTGCATTCAAAATTCATAACAGAAGAAAGGTGAGCTACAGATAAAACTAATCCTTTACTGTATATGGTAGTCACTTTTGTATGGTGAGGAGGTAAAACGCAGTACATTTTAAAAAAGGATTGTATTTTATTCTTCCAAGATCTTTAACTTTTACAAATATCACTACTCAATATGGCAATGATTTTCAAACTGTAATTAGTTGTTAATTTCAAATTTAACTTAAAAATTAGTTATCTTTCTTGTCAGGGAAATATATGGGGTACACACACAATTATAGGAATTAGAACTCAGTCAAAAATGGAATTGAGAGTGAAAACACTTCCAGATCTTCAAATTTAATCTAATTACCATACTATCATGTCTCCCTAACTCCCTTATCTCTTCTTCCTTCACTGGAAACCAACATCTCATTGGATGCTTTGCCAAAATCCATTCTGCTGCTTTTATGAGTTCTTGGTACAAGATAATGGTGTTTTTTTTTTCTTAAGACCATTACCTGTTAGACCTGAAACTATGCAACAGTTAATGCAGTTTGAATGTCAAATTTTAAAAAAAGAAAAAAAAAAAAACAATTACATCAACATCAGCTTGATAACATTTGGATGTCCTTTTATAAGTGATTACAAAATCCCTTAGAATATCCAGTTAAGACAAAACACTTGAGAAGTGATTGAATTCTATCACTCCCCACTCCCATCATCAGTTTAGCTTTTCTGAAAAAATGCTTGTCTCAGGACAGCAGCTGTGCATTCAGGAAGAAAGGCTAAACAAATCCAAGGACCACATATGGCGACTGTTGCCAGCTGGAGGAAATTAGCTGTACATGACTCAGAATGAATATTAAGCAAAAGTAGTAATTTGCAGACACTTGGCTACTCAAATGAAAAATAGTAAGTGATAAGGCAAATGGTATTGTGTCAAGTTAGTCCTATCTGCAAACCATACAGACAAGCAATCAGGAGCTATATGCCAATTGACTAAAATCTGTCTGGGTTTGTAAAGCTAGATTAGAGAATACTGTTTGAATCTTTTTCTTGTTTTCCCAGATCTGTTTCTGACTATATGGATGATAATTCGGTTAATAGTTTCACTCTGGCATCTCCTTTAGTGCTCAGGATCTCCATGTGCTGCAATAATCCTCCATCAGGATGGCATCCTTTTCCTATTTCTGAGTTATTCTTTGGACCTCCATTTTAAGCAGAGTTCCAGGCTGGCCAGCTTCCCTTTTCTTCTTCCTTCTGTTCCTGACTTCCCACTTCCCAGACTTCTACACCAAATCCCAGGACTAAATATCTTATTCATTCCCTGATTTTCAGTTCTTTATAATGTGTTATTTTCCACAATTAGAATATAAGCATCTTGAGAGCATGCGGCTATTTTTATTTTTGCTTATATTTGCTATTTTCAGCACTTAACACAGTGTATGGAACATAATAAATGCTTCATATATGTTTGATTATTAACAAACATAAACATTTTAATAAACAAAAAACAGAAGAGTATTATATGTAAGAAAAGGTGAGCCTTTGTTACAGTTTTTTCAAGCATATATTATTATTTAATCTGAAAGCAACAAAACTAAACTATTTTTCTGTCTCCTGTGAGTTTCCTTCTTTTTTGTATATTTTAAAGTATTTCATTGAAGTACTTTGCTTTTCAAAAAAAATTTCTATTGCTATTCATGCTCCTTCCCACCAATTAGAAGACTCCATGAAACAAATAGGTATAATCAAATAAAACAAATAAAGACACTTGTTATGTCCAAAAATATGTGCTTCATTCTGCACTTCTATCACTTCTCTACTAATAGGTGGGAGACACATTTCATCTTCTGATGATGAAGATCATGGCAGTGATCAAAGTTTTGAAGACTTTCAAAGTTGTTTTCTTTTACATTATTATTTTGGTCACTGTGTACATTATTCTCTTGGTCTTGCTCACTTAACTCGGCATAAGATCACAAGAGTATTCTCAGGCCAGTTTCTCTGAATCAGTCATTCATTATTTCTAAAGCAATGCTCCATTAAATTCCTATACCAGATTTGTTCAGACAGTCTCTATTTGATGGGCAGTCACTTTGTTTCTAGTTCTTTGATACAAAAAAAAGGCGTCAAATAAATAAATAAAGGATCTTAAGAGATCTTTTGCCTCTGTCTTTGATCACTCTGTTATAGGCAATGGTACCACATGACCAGATAGCATGCACAATTTAGGAATTTTTTCACAGCTCCACATTGCTTTCTAGAAGCATAAATTCTAATAATTAATATTTAAAAGTTTATTAATGGCATTGAGGAAAGATTGTGCCATGATGAGTGGCAAACAGGGTAGAATTTGAACAAGAGTCTCACTAGATGGAAAGCTGGGGATAGGTTGAGATCTACATTTCATTGAGAAACATCCCAGTTAAGGAGATAATGGGTCTACTTACATATTCAAGACAGTTTCAGCTCTATTTTAGTGTATCTTGCTTGAAGATTCAAAAAGAACAAATTGTTTCTTTTGTGTTTTTGCAACCCTGGTATCTAGCAATATGTTTTGAATAAAGCAGTGTTTAATAGATGTTAGTTGAATGAAAATAAATTTAAAAAAATAACTGCTAATTGAAAGATGTTTAGCAGAACCTTTCAGGGGATGTGAATGGAGGAATTGGCAGAATTGGTTTTATCATCATATGCCCCACAGCTACCAGAAATGTCATTTTATGAAACATTTGGCCATCTAACCTTGTAGTGCTAAGAAAAAGCACATGTGATAGACCACCATGAAAACACTTGTAGCTTATTGTAATGACATCTGTTGCAGCAGATCAAGAAGCTAAGAAATTCTATGAAGAGCTTGGTCATAGTTACAATATTTCACAGTTGAAAGGAAACTCATAAGCCATCTAATTCAACCCATATCTGAACAGACCTAATCTGCAATATATCTAATAAGTATTCATATAGCCTTCAGTCTTCTAATTAAGGAGAACTTGCTAGCTCTTCAGGCAGCTGATTCCAGTTCTGGATAGCTCCAATTGCTAATAAGTGTTCCTAATAGCAAGATTAAACTTGCCTCTTTCTAATTAATTCTATTGTCCTAGAATCTAACAAACCAATTCTTATAAATTGGTTAAAAGCTATCAAATACTAGAAGCCCTCTATCATGTTCTTCTCTTCAGCAGGATAAATATAGCCATTTCCTTCAATATGTTTCTATCTGACATGTATCCGAAGCCCTCTATCCTGGCTGTTCTTCTCCAGATGCTCTAGACTGTCAACATTTACCTTGTTATTCAACAGTTTAGTATAAAAGTGGACACCAGAATGCTTAGCAAAACTATACTGGAGATACAATCTGGAATCAAGAAATGAAAGAAAGAAGGCTTGAATACTAATTAGAAAATTTATTCCTATATACTTTGATTACTTTCTTTTCTAAAAAATTGATTTTTTGTATATGTTTTCTCTTTATACCACCTTGACTTCTTTATCCTTTCTCTCTCCTAGAGAATCATTCCTTATCACAAAAAAATTACCTTGATTGCTTCCTTAAAGAAAAGTACTTGATATGACAAATATGGTATACCTGATATGACAAATATTCAATGAGTCCATAAAAATAAAATTAGCAATATTTTAAGGATAGGGATTAGACTTATGATTTCCCTGGCACAGGGAAGTCTCAGATGAAGAAACAGCCTCTACCAACAAACGTTAGAACTTCTCGTACAACATGTTATTGTTGTTCCTTCTTTGTTCTTAAAGAGGACCAATGACATCATGAAAGTGATGTCTTGACTTTTGAGTGAATTGGATTCAGTCTCATTCTCTGCTCCAGGGCCATCAGAGTCCAGTGGCAAGATATAAGTCAAGACAACTATGATGGCTCCTCTATAACACATAGTTCTAGAGAATTATCCAACACTCTAAAATGTTAAGTGACTAGCCCAGATTTACACAGCCAATATGGGTCCAATTAAACGAAATCTTCGCATCAAGGTCAACCCTCTATCCACTATACCATATTTCCTCTCGTTATAACAGAGAGGAAAAAACTAGTTACAGATGTGAAAGTCACTTCAGTGTTGGCTATCTACATGCAATCATATCATTAAATGATTGGAATAAAGTTATCAAAATAAACATCAAATTAAATGAGATTGAAAAGAATTAAAGAAAGTGTGGTGAGTAACCACAGCAGACTCCCTAGCTGCTTACTCCAAAAAGAGGGGAAACGGGCAAAAGAAAAGATATTAACTTAATCACTACTTCTTAGAGAAGTTTACCTAATAAAAATTAGTCATCACAATGAAGAGACTGAAAGAGCCTAGAAATCATCTCAGTTCATAAACACTTTATGTCACTGACAAGAAGAAGCATACAAACCTATAGTCCTATATAACCATGTGAAAAAGAGCCATGTAACATTGTTACATGGAACCAACTGGAAAAACCAATACTCTGAAAATTTAACTTAAAATACGCTGTTAAATTGCTCTCTAGACAGAGCTTCATCAGTCCATTAATATCCTTGTTTTTCCCACAGCCCTTCCAATAATGATAATTTTTTTTTTTAGTCATCTTTGCCAATCTGAGGAGCATTAAATACTCAGAAAGGAATTTAACTTGAATTTCTTTAGTTATGATTGATTTAGAGCATTTTTTATATTCATTGATACTTTAAGGTCCTTTTTCAAAGACCTACTTGTTTATACCTTTTTATCAATTGCCTATTATGAAATGGCTCTTATTTTTATTTTTGAATCAGTTCCTTAAATATCTTAGATTTAACATTTCTAGCAGAGAAATTTTCTTCAATCTCTCCACCCCAATTAATTGTTTTGCCTCTAATTCCAACTGAATTTATTTTGTTTGTGGATTCATTTAGTTCATACAATAATAGGGTGAAATCCTGAAAGTCTTACTCTCCCAGTTTGACTGTTTTTGACTAGGCAAAAAAAGCCTTTCTTTGCCTCATTTCTTTCTTTCCCAGCCTTAATCACCAAATGGGAGGTTGCCTCAGTCTAAGTGAGACCTGTTAAAGATCTTTGATTAAAAAGGCCATAATCTCCCACTGCTTCCAGGATTATCCCCAGTCATCCTGGTCTACATCTGGCTACTGATCCCAGATGGCTCTGGAGGGAAAAGTGAGGCAGGTGACCTTGCACAGCCCTTCCTCCCTCACTTAAATCCAATTCATTTGCATGTCATGGAATCACCTCCTGATGTCATGGAATTGAGAAAAAAGGACACACAACAAGAATGACAACAATAATAACATTTTGTTAGTTGTTAAAATCTTGTCTTCTTGAGATCACAGGGAATTGTAAACCTTTACTGATCACTAGTTGACAAATAGATCTTTTGTGGGTTCATTTCTAGCTTTGTATACCTTTCATAAAGATGTAGGCAATGCATTCTCCAATTGAAAAATGGTCAAAGGATATGAACAGACAATTCTCAGATGAAGAAATTGAAACTATTTCTAGTCATATGAAAAGATGCTCCAAGTCATTATTAATCAGAGAAATGCAAATTAAGACAACTCTAAGATACCACTACACACCTGTCAGATTGGCTAAGATGACAGGAAAAAATAATGATGATTGTTGGAGGGGATGCGGGAAAACTGGGACATTGATGCATTGTTGGTGGAGTTGTGAACGAATCCAACCATTTTGGAGAGTAGTTTGGAACTATACTCAAAAAGTTATCAAACTGTGCATACCCTTTGATCCAGCAGTGTTACTACTGGGATTATATCCCAAAGAGATTATAAAGAAGGGAAAGGGACCTGTATGTGCACGAATGTTTGTGGCAGCCCTTTTTGTAGTGGCTAGAAACTGGAAACTGAATGGATGTCCATCAGTTGGAGAATGGCTGAATAAATTGTGGTATATGAAAATTATGGAATATTACTGTTCTGTAAGAAATGACCAACAGGATGATTTCAGAAAGGCCTGGAGAGACTTACACGAACTGATGCTGAGTGAAATGAGCAGGACCAGGAGATCATTATATACTTCAACAACAATACTAGATGATGACCAGTTCTGATGGATCAGGCCATCCTCAGCAACGAGATCAACCAAATCATTTCTAATGGAGCAGTAATGAACTGAACTAGCTATGCCCAGAAAAATAACTCTGGGAGATGACTAAAAACCATTACATTAAATTCCCAATCCCTATATTTATGCACACATGCATTTTTGATTTCCTTCACAAGCTAATTGTACAATAATTCAGAGTCTGATTCTTTTTGTACAGCAAAATAATGTTTTGGTCATGTATACTTATTGTGTATCTAAGTTATATTTTAATATATTTAACATCTACTGGTCATCCTGCCATCTAGGGGAGGGGGTGGGGGGGTAAGAGGTGAAAAATTGGAACAAGAGGTTTGGCAATTGTTAATGCTGTAAAGTTTACCCATGTATATATCCTGTAAATAAAAGGCTATTAAATAAAATTAAAAAAAAAAAGATGTAGGCAATGTTTTACATTCAAACATCTTTGCTTTTTTTTTTAACATATGATGCAATTTATATAGAATATTATTAGCTGTCATTTGTGGCAACTTATTTATTGGATTAACAGTTATGATGCCCTCTCAGATCTTTGGAATAGGCTGTCATCTGTTAACCTAAATTAACATATGCTATGTTAATTGCAAAGCACTTAACACAATGCCTAACACATAATAACTGTTCTATAAATATTATTATTGTTGCTGTTGTCGTTGTTCTTATGATGTGCTAGCCAAGGGTTGGCTCTTTTATCTAACTTATCTACTTTTTTTTTTTTTTTAGTAGAGCACAGTTTTCTAGTGTTCAGAGCCATGATATATTCATAATGTTTTAATCTTATAGTCTTTGTGTCTTGCCCATTTTCTGGCTAAAATAATTATGGATTTTGTTGAAATATGTTGCTAGGAAATACCTTTTGGAAGAGGAGCATGTTACACACAGCATATATACTTCAGGACTGGGGTTGAATGACTTCATTTTCCATCAACAACTTACTGCCCTAGCCCCCAAATTGATCACCTGAAATTACTATGCAGAATGATTCAAGTTCTGATACTCAACATCTTTTCAATTTGCTCTCAGCTGCCTCTCTTTTCTTACTGGAGGACCGAGGGTAAATTATTAAATTTCTCCCAAAGTCTTTCTTTATAAAGCACTTACAAGTTTCCAAATAGCCCCATTTTGCATCACTACCTTTGCTTAGCATATATTCCACAAAACACCAGGCCCCTGTTCAGGATACTTCCTAGTGGCTTCTCCTCCCTTTTCATCTTTCTTTTGTTTATTGTTTTTCCCTAATTCAATAATTACAATAAATCTATGAGTTAGGTGCTATTATTATGTTCAGATTCTGCCAAAAATATAGTTTTTTTTTCAGCCTTCATTTTATTTTTAGATTTAAGTGGAAGAGATTCCTTAGTTTTACTATGTCCCAATCTTATTGTGTTCCAAATTTGGGGCAAAAGTTTTTTTTTAATTTCTAAATTTTGGAATAATTCAGGAGGCTGTATGAATGGATGAAAAGCATTTATTAGCATTTTCAATGAATTAAGTGATGAGGATTACAAATATAAAAGTAAGATAGTCCCTGCCCTAAAAAGAACATTTTAAGACTTGGATATAGCAATTATGGGACAGTATTAGCCAAAGAAACAGTGCATGATGTGTTTACACAGAAAGAGTGTTTCTATAAGTGTGGTATGGTTAAGGATGAAATAGGCCACAAATTTTTGGAATAAAATAATCATTTTGTTGTATGATGAATTTATGGCTAGCAGAGACCTTAGGGGGCATCCATTTCTCTCCCTCTACTTGTCCATCTGTTAAGGGACAGGTCAATTCTCTGAAAGCCTCCACAGCTGTGGATCATAACATCTGAAGGAGTTTCAGGGCGAGTCTTTATTGATACAGGTGTTGTGGACTGGGAATGAGATAAATTGGAGGCAGAAGGGAGAGGAGAGAGGTCAGATAATGCAACAGCCTCTCAGTTGGAGAGGTCAGAGAACAGCAACTACCTCCTAGTTTCCTTGTATCAGCCTCTCACAAGAGGAGGTCCATTCTGGGTTGGATCTCCAGCAGCCATTGTCAGGTGGCTCCCGTGTATTCCAACATCCATCCCCATCTTTTTTTCTTTCCTCCCTCCCTCCCTTCTTCTCCCTCACCCTCTTTATCTCTAAAAACAGATTGGAGAAATGAGATCCAGAAAGGTTAAATGGGCTAACCCTTTTTACTAGGGTTTTCTATCTTATTTTAAAAAATTACAGGGGAGGGCAGTTATATGGTACAGTAGATAGAGCATCAGCCCTGGAATCAGGAGGACCAGAGTTCAAATCCAGTCACTTACTAGCTGTGTGACCCTTGTGCCTTGCCTCTCCCCCAAATTGGATAATCAATAATAAATGATCAAAGTATCATAGAGCCAGAGGGAGAAGAGATCTCAGAAGCCATCTAACCCAACTCCCCTATTTTACAGATGAGGAAACTGAGGCCCTAAGAGGTTAAATTACTTGCTCAAGGTCACACAGGTAGCAAGTGCTACAGGTGGGATCATGTGTTTGGATTTTCACAAGGATCCAGACTTAGTCCCTATTTTTCTGTAAACATTAATAGCTTAAAACTACACTAAGACATTTGGGCAAAATCCCTTAGTCCTTATATTTTCATAATGTAAAGTAAGATGATATTTCATCGTCTCATCATATATTCTACTAACTTTTTCTCTCATCTTCATGAAAGGAATTGTTGCTTAGTCACACTTCCCCAACCTTAAGGAAAAGACCATTTATTTCTATACCCTCAAGTGTTTTTAATAGGAATGGATGTTGGATTTTATCAAATGCTTTTTTTTCTGCATCTATTGAAATGATCATATGGTTTCCCAACCTTACACTTAGGAGAATGATTTTAAAGTTTAATAGCTTAAAACTACAAAAAGATTTTGGGGAAACTATTACTCTCTAATAGAAGTATAAATATTACTTTGATTCATAATTTTTTCCATTGTTATTCCCTTCTATGAATATTAGTAAATACTAGTTCTTTAGCTGAAACATACAAGCATATATATTCTCTCAAAAACACACATTAAACACAAAAACACAAAAAACACATAAATACACACACACACACATACACACACACACACACCCTAGTTTTTCTCCACATAGAGGAAAAGTGAAAGGAACTTTATTTTCTCATAATTCAAGGAGGCTATTGTCCTTACAGATAAATAAAAATCACATTTTCCTCGCTTTTTGAGAATGCTGTGGAAATAATATATTTCAGCAAACAAGAATTGTTTTTTATTTGTTTGTTTTGTTTTTGTTTTAAGAGGCCTTGTGGGGTAGAAGAAGAAAGGGACACCATTCTAGCAGAACAAAGCAGAATCACAGATGTTTGTATCTTTTTTTTTAAGCCCAAGAGAAAAATACAGGACCAATGACTTCTCTCAAGGGCTGTTCTGGTTCACTTTAATGTCCTTTTTCTTTTGTTTCTTTTCTCTCTGGGATTACATATTCATAACAAATGAATAAAATATGAATAAAAGATTCTTTAAACTATCTGTCTTTTGAGAATCGCATGAGATTTCCTGGAATAGCACATCACCTAATTACACTAGTTATCTTCATAGATGTAAATTTATTTATTTATTTTTTTTTTATTTAATAGCCTTTTATTTACAGAATATATACATGGCTAACTTTACAGCATTAACAATTGCCAAACCTCTTGTTCCAATTTTTCACCTCTTACCCCCCCACCCCCTCCCCATAGATGTAAATTTAGTAAGACCAATATTTTCATTAAGATGGACACCAATTTCCTTTATTTTCTTCTATCCCAAATTCTCTATGCCTAGGGTTGAAGTTCTTTATACCCAGGACTGACTAACAGTCTAGGACAATGGAAGACTAAAAAAAATAGCAAAAAAGAACTTGGGTCCTGTTGAAGAATATATAAAACAAATGTCTACCAGCATGAGAATTTATTAATGGCAGTGAATCAGGTGATACCCTCAAATCATAAGTTTATCAAGTGAAAAGTCCAATCATACTTTATTCCTCATGCTACATATTTTAGCATAATGAAGCCAAATGGGGTGACTGACAAAAGGTTACCTATGGTGAATTTCTAAGATATACATAAATTCTGTTTTTCATCAGTGGAGGGAGAATTCTCACAGTGATGAGATCACAGATGCAATTTGAAGATTTTGAATTGAAACCTCATGATATAAGTAGAAATTGGTGAATGGAGAAGAAGGTGGACTAATTATCAAGAAAGACACACAATCAATAATCAGCTGACTTCCTCCATTGGCATCTATAATAAGTCATAAGTTGGAATTTATCCAGAGAGCTATCACCAGTAAAAGGAATGGAGACTGGGCTATACAAATAATAATAACAATAATAACAGCTAACATCTATATAACGCTTTGGGCAGCTAGATGCCACCCAGGAAGATGAGTCTTCCTGAATTCAAATCTGATCTCAGCACTTACTGGCTGTGTAACTCTGAGCAAGTCACTTAACTCTGCTTGTCTCAGTTTTCTCATCTGTAAAAGGAGCTGGAGAAGGAAATGACAAACCATTCCTTGGTATCTTTGCCAAGAATACCCCAAATGGGGTCATGAATAGTTGGACATAATAACAATATATAATGATTTATGGTTACAAAATGCTTTATATATGTTCTTTCATTTAAGAGATGAAGAAACTGAGACTGGGAGACATCAATTGAATAGTTCAGGGCCACACAATAAGCATATGAGGCAGAATTTGAACTCAGGTATTTTTGTGATTAGTTAGTGGTCTTTGTGTTTCGGGGAGTTGTCTTGCTTGGCAAAAAATAAAAGATACAAAGAAACCAATTTCATTTCAATGTGAAGAAAAGCTTCCTAATATTTATAGCTGTCTAGAAATATAACAGACTGCCTCAGTAAGTATTCATTTCCCCGTTACTGATTATTTTCGAATCAAAGTTGGATGACTATTTGTCAGAGATATAATAAAGAGAGTACTTAGGTAGGGGTTAGAATAGATTGCCTGTGAAATCCCTTCAGAATCTGAAATTGTAAGATACTATGATATAGTAGCCTCTTAGATATCTGTTTACAGAACTGGAAGTAATTTTAAAAAGATAAAAATATGATCTTTTTCTATTTTTTCCACTGTTTATTTCCCCCATTCTTCTCTAGCCAATTTATTGTGACTCAGAAACCAGACTTGGAGTTTTTCTATTGAATGTGAACAATAACACTTGGCCCTTATCCCACTGGTAGCCTTGGAAACAGATCATTGAGCAGAGCAGCTACATTCATGTGCCCAAGAGGCAGAACAGTCCAGAGTAATGTTTCCTACCTCCCAAAACATGTATATTAGTAAAATTTCTAAATTCACCATCATGGGATGTTCAGTCCTCAAGTCTTAGAATTGCAGTCCTGGGGAGACATTGAAAGGAGGAATAGAAACAGCAGAGAGGGATCAACTCAATGATTCAAAGATGAGGAAAGAAAGGAAAAAGTCAGTTTTTTAAAGTCATAGGTTTCCAAACCTAAGAACGTTTTGTGGTAAGCCTTTGTTGACTGGAAAAAATTTCTTTTAGGCTAAAATTAGTTCAAGAACTGGTGATGAGGTAAAATATGATTGAGAGTTTAGAGACTAAGGTTATAGTTCTATCTTATCCCATTCACTGAGCTATGTGAAATTGGTAAGTCACTTACCCCTTTCACTTAGCCTCAATTTTTCTCCCTTGTGAAATAAAGAATTAGGACTATACAACTTCTTAGGTTCCTTTCTAAAGGGCTGTGATTTTTAATATCTTCCCCATTCACCTAATTAATGGGTGTTTGCATTGATGAAATGATAAAACAAAATGCATGATGAAACAAGAAAGATGCACATAGAAATCATCACCATCACAATAACATGGAATCATAGAATCTCAGCAACTGAAGGAACTTCAAAGATCACATGGTCCAAACTACACCTGAAAAGGCATCCCTTTTATAATATGCAAACCATACCTTTGCTTTAAAATTTCAAGTGGAGAGAGTGTTCTCTATGGAGTCAGCTCTTTTGAATGACTCTAGTTCTTAATAAGCTTTTCCTTACATCAAATCCAAAATTATTTCTTTGTTACTTCCAACCTTTGAGCATAGTTCTGCTCTTTGGAGCAAAGCAAAATTTGAATTCTTTGTCCACATGGTAGCTTTTCAAAGACCTGAAGACAGCAGTCCTATATTATTTAAGGCTCTTATCAGGATTAAACAATGCTGATTACTTTCAAAGATTCTGACATGGAATTAATTCCAAACCTTTCAAAATCCTGCTTGCCCAATACTTTCTAGTTTATCATTGTCCTTCCTAAAATGTAAAACTCAGAATGAAGTTCAGTATTCTAGATGTGGCCCAACCAGGAGTAAACTCCATAGTCCTGGTACCATTCCTCTCTTAACATACAGTAAAATTGCATTCTGTTGTCTCAAATGTATTCCACTAACCAGGATTTTTTTAATCATTGATTTTTTTTTAATGAAAATATTTTATTTTTTCAATTATGTTAGTCAATTTTAGCCTTTTAAATTTTTTCTTTCCTTCTTTCTTTCTCCCTTCTTTCTTTCTCCTTCCTTTCTTCCTTTCTTTTCTTTCTTTCTTCCTTTCTTTGTTTCTTTTTCTTTTCTTTCTTCCTTCCTTTCTCCTTCCTTCTTTTTTTTCTTCCTTCCTTCCTTTCTTTTTTCTTTCTCTTTCTTTCTTTCTTTCGCCTTTCTTTCTCTTCCTTTCTTCCTTTCTCCTTCCTTCCTTTCTTTTCTTTCTCTTCCTTTCTTCCTTTCTCCTTCCTTCATTCCTTTCTTTCTTCCTTCCTTCCTTCCTTCCTTCCTTCCTTCCTTTCTTTCTTTCTTTCTTTCTTTCTTTCTTTCTTTCTTTCTTTCTTTCTTTCTTTCTTTCTTTCTTTCTTTCTTTCTTTCTTTCTTTCTTTCTTTCTTTTTCTTTCTTTCTTTCTTTCTTTCTTTCTTCTTTCTTTTTCTTACAATTTTGAGTTCCACATTTCCTTACCCTCCCCCTCCCTATTTCCCTCATTGAGATGACAAGAAATTTGATAAAAGTTATACATGTTCCTTGTATCTTTTAAAAATGAAATCTTGCTTAGTCACATTTCTCTTACCTGGTACCATCTATATATTTAATCAATTGATTAATAAAAATGTTAAATAGGCTAAGCACAGATCCATTGAGCCCTCTGTAGGAGATCTCCTTTCAAGTCAACACCAATCAAAGCTACTTTTGGTGTTCAGACATTCAACCCCTTCTACATTCCAAGGAAAGGCAAAAACAAAAAACAAACAAACAAAAAAAAACTGTTTTGTGAGTTGCCTTGAAAGTATTAGAATATTAAAGTACATAAGAAAATAGGTTAAAATTCCCAAATTTTTTGTGGTTTTGCATAACCTGACCCTGACAGAACTTTCAGTTCCTTAGAGCAAATAAGGATGCTTGATGCTTCAACCACGTGATTTTCCATCACCACAGAACTTTCTGAACTGCTGTTTGTTTTTCTTTCAGTTACTACCAAAAACAAAGGTTATCCTAGTAGCCACTGATGAAATCAAATGCCATGGAATCTTTGCAATAACTTCAGGATCTGCTTCCCTATTTTCCGCAACTAGTGGACAAAGTTGGCATAATACCAGAAAAAAATTCTTTGGCTCTAATTTGTTCTTTTTTAAAAAAAAATCTTGACTTTGGAACAGATACAATATCCTTTTGCTCTCTCATCTCAATTCTTTACATTTCATTTCAGTGAAAGTATTAGTGATAACCTCTCTACCTGTGTCCTCCAGAATTCCTCTATTACTACTTCCCTTAGAGTGTAACATTAGCTTTACCAGCTAAATAGCAGTCTAATTAATTTTGAAGGCAAAACAAAGGCTTTTTAAAAGTAACAACAAATAAACTTTTATCAAGATCAAATGATTGACAGAAAAAGCCTGTTTTTAAGTATAAGGAAACTTTTTTTTTTAAACACTTTTAAGGAAATAAATTTAAAGTGTTCTGAAAAGAACCCAAGAGAGAGAAAGATGAAAAAAAAATCTTGGCATCTTAGAAAAGATGACATCTGGAAAAATGCCCTAGAATCCTATAGAGCAATCTGGCATAAAGACTAGAAGACTAAATAAAAAGTACATAAACAAAGGGGATCAAGAGATATGAAGTAATTGTAATATAGCAATCCATCACAGAATGTAATTACAGTAAATCAATTAATCAACAAGAATTTATTAGGCATTGAATACATGCCAGCCAGTGTGTTAGGTATTGAGGATTCAAGAGTAAAACAATCTAGATGGACAGATTTTAGAGCAACATTGAAAATAAAATTTAGAATCAAAGGACCTAGTTTTGAACCTTATCTGTAAAACAAACAACAACAAAGAATAAGAGCAACAAACACACCTGTAATGCCATGACAGCTCTGAAGAGAACAGGGACAGGTTGGCATTTCCGAGCATCCACTAAGATGACCAGTCCCAGATCCCTCACTTCCTTCCTGCAAAGAGAAAAGCAGTATGACTTTTAATTGTGCATTTAAAATTTCTTAGCAAGAAAGGGTATTGCTAACATTTCAATAAGACTAAGATGATCTTTAAAGTTGTGGCTGTCTAACTACAGTACTACACTGACAATCAGGCAGCCAGTTTTTTATCACTATAAAAGCACACTTAATGAAAACGAAGATTCCTTCTAATTTAAAAAAATGAAATAGATGTACTTGTAGTTTAGACATTTGTAAAAAGGCTCCTAGAGATCATTTGCTAGGGCTATCTTAGAAATGGCATGCATTTAAAAAAAACCTTCTTGGTACTCTACCATGTTATACTCTTCCATGACCATGTAACAATATATTTTTTTCATTAAGAAAAGCTTTTATCAAACTACAGATCAAATGCTTGACAGAAAGAGCCTGGTTTTAACTCTAAGGAAACTTTTTAAAAAACACTATCAAGAAAATAAATTTAAAATGTTTTGAAAAGGACCTAGAGAGGGAAAGAAGGAAAAAATCTTTGGTATCTTAGAAAAGATGGTATCTGGAAAAATGCCCTATGGAACAATCTAGCATAAAGACTAGAAGATTAAATGAAAAGTACATAAACAAAGGGGATCCATAGATATAAAGTAATTGTAAGATAGCAATCCATCACAGAATGTAGTTATAATACATTAATTAATCAACAAGAAAATATATTTAAAGTGTTTTGAAAAAGACCGAGGAGAAAGAAAGAAGGAAAAAAAAACAGTATCTTAGAAAAGATGGTATATGGAAGAATGCCCTAGAATCCTATGAAGCAATTTGGCATAATGACTAGAAAACTAAACAAAAAGTACATAAATAAAGGGGATTTAGAGATAGAAAGTAACTGTGAGATAGCAATCCATCATAGACTTTGATTTTTAATAAAACAATTAATGAACAAGAATTTATTAGGCATCTAATACATACCAGGCATCATTCTATGTGTTGAGGATTCAAAGTAAAACCATTTAGATGGACAGAGTTTAGAACAACATTGATCATGGAATTTAAAATCAAAGGACCTGGCTTTGAACCTCATTTCTTGTGTCATTCTGAGAAAATCACTTAACTTCTCAACCTTGATTTCCCTTACCTGTAAAATGAGGGAGTTGTGATTTCAGATGTTCTTTCTAGCTATAAATCTTATGATCCTAAAAACAAGAAATTGTCTACATGATCACTGATCTTGATTTGGTTCATCATACTCTTGAAAGAGACAAAATGATATTTTGACTCACATCAACTATACATATTATCTTAAAAGAATAAGACAGAAAAGACTTATGACTTTTTGGTTTTTATACAAACTACAATGGAAAGGACCTGAAAGTCAGCCAAAAATTGCATGGTCTATCAGTGAATTGAAATAATAAAAAAGTATGTTAGGATTCTGCCCAGGAAAAAAAAAATACTAAAGAGATATGAATGGAAAGAGACCTGAGATCTAGGTAAAGACTTAGGGAAATACATATGTCTGACCCTTGTGCATTTATATGTGTATGTGTGTATATACATATACACATTTATAAATGATAATATATACACACATATATAAACATGTCAGCCATGTATATATCATATGGATAATTCTGGTTTTTGGTCAAGAAGCACCAAGATTTGTTTTGAAAGTCACTGATCCAAAGTTGAGGTATTTAAAGGGTAGATCAAAGCTTGGTTTATCCTAGCCATCTACAGTGGAAAAAATATTGATAGAGCTTGGCAAAAGATGGTACCAGAGCAGGAAAACCTGGGTTCAAGTCCTGCTTCTGGCACTTTCTGGTGTGTCACTGAGTAAGTATCTTTGAACATTAAAGCTTTGGGTGACCTAAAATGAAGTGATAGGGTGAATTGAAGGAAGAAAGTAGATACCCTTAAAGTCTGTAATTCCCAATTTTTTTGGAGTTATGACACACTATGCTTATTAAAAATTTTTTTTCTGACTAGAGCTCATTATTTGAAAAGTGATATGAAAGATTTTGACTATTTGAAATTAGAGTGGATTAAACTAATTTTGTTTCTTTTTTTTTTTTTTTTTAATTTCATGATATTTCTTGCAGAAACCAAAAGAACCTCTGGTTAAAGATGTGAATGGGAACAGAGAATTAGATGAGGGAATGCAATGGTAGACCCTTTAACAACAGGATTGGGATAAGTATTCTAGGCCTTCAAGCTATGAATCTTCCTTTAGAAATTCTGGTTCAATATCACTCTTGGCACCTAAGTGTCAGGAAATATGAGTAAAAAGAAAGTCCCTTTTTACTCTCCTTATTATCAGGAGATTTGACTGCATTTACAGAAAAATAACCAAAGGATAATTAATTAATTATTATAGCACACAAAATTCAGAAATGAAAGCATGGTATCATTATTATCATCATCATAATCAAGATTATTATCATTATTAACATCACCCACCATTATCATCATTATCATTATTATTGTGAATGTTATCATTATTAATATTATTATTGATCACAGCTGTGACCTTATTAGTGTTGGGAATTCCAGATGTGGAAGCTACCTACATTGTTATAATTTATTGAGGACTTATAGGATTAGAGCATTTCTTGGGATACTAAAAGACTAAATGACTTACTCATGGCCACAGAGTATGAGTCAGTGACAGAACTTAATATGGACTTAACAGGACTTAATAGACTTAACAATTCATCTTTCCTTCCTCTTTCTCTTCCTCCTTCTTGCAAAGAAGCACATTTATTTCACCTAAATTCTTTTTATAATTTAATCTATTTTATTTTCCCCCAATTACATGTTAAACTGATTCCTGTGTTAGTTTTGTCTCCCTTGTGCCAGAGGAGAGCAGGAAATAAGATTGGAGCTAGATCATGAAAGGCCATGAAACTTAAGACAGCTGGTGCCACTAGTGACTTCCTTTTTTCTTGTACCTGTCTAAATGTATCCAGATACATGAGGCTGTGCTGCAGCATTTCTATATTTAAACTAGGGAATTATACAGGATTTATTTAGAAGACAAGACTAAAAGGTTAAATTAACCCAACTACTAATCATATTGAATGAAATTTGCATTTCATTACACCTGGAAAGGAAGAAAAACTCCATAAATAAACAAAAGTTTTTCTCAGATTGTGCCATCACAACTTAATCTGAAAGCAGAAGAGCAAGCTGGTCTGACCTGGGGATGCTGTAGAGATACATCAAAAGGCGAGTGAGTTCACTGCTTGAGAACTGCTCCTTTGACCAGAATGCACTTCTGCTGCACACCTGTATCACTGCCCTCCCATTACGGTCTCTGGTTCCTGCAACAACAAAAAGTCACCTCTGAGAAACCTGTGTACCAGATGACAAAGAAATGGAGAGGCACAGTGTTATTCTGGCCTGGATCCCATTCTTGGCTTCACATGAAAAGTGGTGAGCAACAACAGCAGGGAATTAATCAGTCGGAATGTAAATATAAGTGTTTGTAAAATAGTTTCAATAGCATCTAATGTGTGTAGTTTGGCTTGAACTGAAGAGACTGGCAAGCTTGAGAAGGTGCTTGTGTGGACAGAGATTTGGATGTAACTTACCAGGAATGGAAATGACTCCAGACTGAAGCAATTCTGGGTTGATTTCAAGTAACTGATTGGGCAGCTTATGATAAAAGTCTCCTGTGTTTGTAGACAATGATTCACTCTCACAGGGCAGCGATTCAGGGGATACATTTGAAAATGTGTTGGACTCATGGCTTTGGAAGCTGTTATTTGCATCTCTTATGGTTGTATTCTGAAGAATATCTAGTCAAATGAGAAAAATTTGGTTGAAAGAAAGATTTTTTCTTTCTGGTTAAAGATGTTTATAATAGGTACAAATTCAAAAACATTCACAAGAAAATAAAAGGTTTACGGATGGCTTTCTAGTCAGCTTCAAACTGTGCTGCTGCATTCCACACAAAGGACAGGTCTGGATCTTATTGTCGACTGGTGAGAGTTCATGCTAACTGACCCTGACCCACTGTAGCTATCTGTCTTGGCCCTACTTCGAGCTCTGGGAACAATAATCAAATCAATTCTATGCTCCTGAAAAGAATGGCAGTCAATTATTCCATGACTCAACTCACTATGTCATTTCCTAGACCAAAATACTCTTTCCTTTGCCACTTCTCTACTAAATGTTTGTTTCCCCATTAGAACATAAGTTCATTGAGGGGGGAGACTTCTGTCTTTTGATTTGTATATTTGTATTCCCAATGCTTATTAACACAGTTTGTGGCATGTAATAAATGCTTAACTAATTTATTTTCATTCATTATGACTATCTGGTCCAGAACAATGTTGCTTAATTAGATGTTCCTAAAAAGTTAGCCATAAATGAAAATATAAAAGTGTAGCCTTTAAAAAAGCGTATCAGGAAACTCATTGCTTAAAAAAACCATAAACATAAAAAACCCTGCATTAAACATTTTACAAAGTGAAGACTTTATAAAAATATGAATAATCATCCCCCTAATCTATTTTTAGATTTTTATATAACTAACATTTATAAACACGTAACACTTTACAGTTTATAGAATATTATATTTGAGCTAATGTTTCCTTAAATTAAAATTTTATTTAAATTCAATAAATTCTAAGTGTGGAACACTCTCCTAGATGCTGGCAGAAATACAAGGATGAATTAAGAGACATGTTCCCTCCTCTCAAGTTGCTTAGAATTTTGTAAGGGAGATAAAATTGTGAAACAAATGTATATAATATAATGAACATAACAAGTGCATAAGACATTCAACCAATAAACCCACATATATATTTCTACAACTTTTCCTAGAATACTCTGATCTTTCCCTTTCCCTCCTTCATTCTCTATTGTATTACACATTCATATATGTGTCAAATTTCTAAATAGAGCATAAACCTCCTTGATTTCATTTTCAACTTTTTTTGTGCTTTGTAGAGTCTAAGTAAGATCCTATTGGGAAGATCATTAATACCATATGGAAAAGATGGCTTTTAACCTGGTTAGGAAAAAATGGGTGGAATTTAAACAAATAGAAATATACATGGTGAAGATAGGGTGTTCAGATATAGATCTATATGTTGCCCCTGGACTCAGATACCTCTGAAGGGGAAAGTGAGGCAGGTGACTTTATACAGCTCTCCTTCCCTTAAATCCAATTCACTTGCATGTCATGGCTTCACATCCCTGATCCTCTTTGATAACAAAGGACACATAACAACAACAACATTAACAAATTCATGTGTGAATCCTAAGAGTTAGGGAAAGGGAGGGCATGTTTGAAGCACAATGGAGGGCAGAGTCTGAGAAGAGAAAAATTAATCAAATCCTTAACATTCAAAGGAATGAAGACTAAAACAATTTTTAGATTCCTTTCACAGCTATCAAATTAGAACAAATATTTTAAAACTACAAATTTCAATGGTGGGGTAAAAAGCATGCTATTAGATTTTTGGTAGACTTGAATAAAAGGTTATGTTTGCATATGTATCGGCTTGTGAAAGAGGAAGCATAGTGATATTCTGTAAAATGTATCCTGAAATCATTCCTGAAAGAAAACAATGTTCCTTTTGCCACAGCAGAAAATGTAAAGGGGTTCCCTTAGCAAACTCTTAAAAGGCCTATGATTTACACTGGCTCTGTTTAAAACAAAAGTATTTAAATGACCTTACAATAACAGCAACAAAACTGTATTCTATATAAAAAAAAAAAGTTGAAATTCCACCCATTCTTCCCTAACCAGGTCAAAGGCCATCTTTTTCATATGGTATTTAATGATCTTCCCAATAAGATCTTACTTGGACTCTACAAAGCATAAAAAGTTGAAAATGAAAAAATTATAATTTGTAACTTTGATTAAGTGATTACACTAGCAAGATTATATCCTATTTCTTTTAAAAGAAACCTTTTTCTACAGAACTATTATCAGTTCCTTGAATTTGTAAAAGGGAAAAAAAAAGCCATTTATTAAATGATTAAGGAAACAGCTTAATAAACTATAACCTAAATGTAATAGAATATCACAGAGCCACTTAAAATATGATAATATGAAAGACACAAAAAGCTTTATTAATATAAAGTGATATAAAAGTGAAAACATAAGAGCATATATAGCAATGATTACAATAGAAAAAACATAAAAATTTTATAAGTACAAAGAAATCTAAAGGAAAAAGAACAAATAGATGTTGTTTGCAATTTTTTTAAAAAAGCAAATATTTTGGATAATATTGCTTTGGGGAAGATTTTACTCTATATTGGATTTGTTCGTTTCTGTGTATCTAAAATTATTATGTGTAACAAAAACTGTTTATAATAAAAAAGAAAATATAATAAAAATGCATTCGCAGGGGTTGGAAGGAGATATATAAGATAATGTTGGAGCCAGATTGTAGATGGCCTTAAATTTCAGGAAGCAGACATTCCTCAATAAGCAGTTAAAAGATTTTGATTAGAGAAGAGACATTATTAGATCTGTGCAGAAAGATTAATCTGGTAGTATATAGTATTAACTGGGACTTGGAAGGAGAAGAATGGTGAACCTGAAATCAGAGTTGGAAAGCTCTAGGCAACAAAGGACTATGCTAAGGTGATGGCAATATGAGGAGAGAGAAGACTAACATATTGGGATGGTGATAGGAAGAGAGAGAAGAGTAATATATCAGGAAATATATTAAATATAAATATATAATCCTAAATTAAATAACATAATTTAATTAATCTAATTCATTAAATGGATTGAATGGATTAGATTATGTGAAGTATGTGATATTAAATATAAATGTGTAAATAAATATATATTTTAAAATTAGAATAAATTAGCTAGACATGGAACTATGTCCAAACAATGACAAAATATATCCTATATAATGGAGAAAGTTGTATACAGACTTTGCTATTATAGAATCATGGACCTAGATCTAGAAGTGATTTCAGAGGCTATTTAATCCACAATTACCTTACTACCCACTCCCATCTTACTGATGTGGACAGTGAATCTCAGGAATGTTAAAAGATGTGTCCAAAGTTATACCATTAATAAGAACTCAAAGGCTGAAATTGAACTCATGTCTTCTGATTTAGCCTTGTATGCCCCAGTTTCCTCATCTGTAAAAATGAGCTGGAGAAAGAGATGACAAATCATTCCAATGCCAAGAAAACTGCAAATGCGATCATGAAAAATCAGACAGGACTAAAAAACAAGTGACTTCTGATTTCAGAATCAATGTTCATTTCCCATTCTACCACAATTCCATCAAATTTTGCCATGATAGGAGAAAATAATTTTTATAGATTACTGGTTTAACTGAATTACCTCTGATCCAAGGAGGGACATGAATCACCCCAAGAAAAATGACACATTGCAAGGGTTGAAAGAACAATGGATTTGAAATGGAAAGGCAAACTCTGCTACTGACCACCTGCATAGTCTGGGCAAGGTCCTTCTTCTCTCCAGACCTCATTTCTTTCATCTGTATAAATAAGGGAATTAGACTATATGATCTGTAAGAGGCCCTTAGTTCTACATTCTATTGTTTTTGTGACTATAAAGGCAAGGGAAGTGGAGTTTTAGTGTGAGGGCAGAAATTTGTTCATAGACATTGTTCTGTATACCTATCACATCACATGAGTGAGACATTTTAGAAATAGGAGACTGATTTATCAAAAAGTCCCCACCTAGGGGATGAGAAGGTTCATGAAAACTTAATTGAGTCCTTACAACACTCCCAAGACCAAATTTATCCTTTCTTTATATATGCAATGAATGTTAAGTAGACTGCAAAATACCAAGAACTGGCATTCTGACTTCAGTGATTCATGTATATATCAGCATTATTCTCCCTGAAGTAATTAAGGTCTTTGGGTCAGAGATAAGTAAATAACAAATTCCCAGAATGGATTAGTAAGATCATGTATTGTTGTTGTGCTGTCCTTTTAGTCATGTCTGACTCTTTGTGACCCCATTTGGGGTTTTCTGGCAAAGATATTTGAATGATTTGCTATTTCCTTCTCCAGCTCATTTGACAGATAAGGAAATTGAGGCAAACAGGGTTAAGTAACTTGCTTAGTGTCACACTCCCAGTAAATATTTGAGGTTGGATTTGAACTCAGATCTTCCTAACAGCCCTGGCACCCTATCCACTGTACCATTTCTAAATTAGCTAGCTCTAAATTTATAGAGTGGAGAAAACCTCCAAAAGTTAACTTTTTTTCTTTTGAAATATAACATACAGATTGGTATATGCCCTAAGGAAATCAATGACAGAGATATCCTATATAAACCAAAATATCCATAGTAGAATTTTTTGGTTGTATGAGAAAAGCTGGAAACAGAATGAGTTCTCATCTAGTGGACAATGGCTGGATGAATTATAAAATATGAATTAATGGCATGTTGTTTTGCCATAGGAAATGAATGTGAGTAATTATAGGAAATGAGAAGAGTAGTGGAAAGAATAATGAATCCATAGTCAAAGACCTAAATTTAAATTCACTAACAAGATGACTTTGATAACTCATTTAATTTCTCTGGGTTTTAGTTTCTTCATCTGTAAAATAATGCACTTGGAGTACATGTAATAGAAGAGTCAAGATCTGCAAATACTTGGAAGGTCTTCTCCAAAGAGTTGTGAGGGTAGTAAGGAAAGTGAAAAGAACAAGGAAACATTTGTTAAGTACCCACTATGTGTTGGGAATTTTGCTAAACCTTTACAAATATGTTTTTAAAATTTCTTTTAAAATGAGTCATCACTGTTGTTGTGATAATAATAATAATTATTAATATTTAACTCCAGATAAAAAACAAATAGCAGAAGGGTGGGAGAAGCTAGTTTTTTAAACTGGAAAACTGCTTTCTCTTTTTTATTTAAAACTTTTTTTATTTTGTTTTTTTATTTTTTATTTTTTTGGAAAACTGCTTTCTTCTGAATAGAGAGGATCTATTTTGAGGAAATTTATATTTTTGGTTGTGTAGCTCCTTTTAGCATTTTCTGTGTCAAGGGAACTTTTTAGTTGGATCTAATAGCTAAAAGAGATAGCTAGGTGCCTCAATCGATAGAGCACTAGAGAGTCAAGAAGTTTTGAGTTCAAGTCCAGCCTCAGACAATTATTAGCCATATAATCTTGAACAAGTCACATAATCTCTTTTTGCCTTAAACCATAATAGAAGGAAATGACTAATGACTACAGAAAACTCATAAACAGTAAGTTCTATGGGGGCATGAAGAGTTGAACATGACTGAACAAGAAAAAATAGTCTAAAACAGACTGACTAAATCCCCTGCAATTGTATAACTTAGACAACAGAAAGAAGCAACCAGATGAAACCCTAGGAGACTAACAAGGCCCAGGTAGGATTTGTGCCTTAGATATATTTAGTATGAATTAAAAATGGAAATTCTAATCAAAATCTGAGGATATAGCAGTTTTGGTTTTAATTATATTTTAGACTACTAAGTAAAATACAGCTTAGAATCACACTTTATCATCTTGAAATATTAGCTTTGTTATGTTTTCTGTGATTGAAGAATCAGATATGGTAATATAATTAAATATACTATTATAAAAAGTATAAAAATGAAATACATAACTAGGGAAAGACCTATATAGTGATAGAAGTGAAACTAGAGCCAGAATTGAAAGTATATATATATATATATATATATATATATATATATATATATAAAATCTTAATTGAAATTGTATATATGTTTATATATTTATATTCATCTATATATACAAATAAAGATATATGTATATATCTATATCTATTTATACCTGTGATTTCAACAATGTTGGGATTATCCTGAAGTAGAAACTCCTTTCAGTGAGGCAGATAGCATTCAACACATTGTGGTAGAGAGGTACTTGAGGTACTGAAAGATTATGGAATTTAAATATATATGTCAGAAAAAGTATTTAAATCTAGGGCTTTCTAGTGGGCCTTCTAAACATTCAGCCATTTTAATTAAAAATATAATATGCTATTATGTCATCCTACTATGTTTTATTTAGTCATTTTCTAACCACTGGAAATATAACAATCCTATTTTTCTATAACAATGATAGTGAATGGTGCATAGTGAACTGAGAGAACTAATTGATTTTAGAGTCAGGAGGTCTTGAATGAAGTCAAGTTCCACTGTGGAATATAAATGAGGGAGTTAAGAACATGATCTTGACTGACATGATAAGCGACACATAATAAACCCTTTTTTGGTTTTATTTGTTGTTTCTTAATTCTGAGAATCATAAATCTAGAGCTAAAATGGACTTCATAGTGTTGGGGTCTTATTTACCCATCATTTAATGACCCCCAACAATAGGGATAGTTTTGTAGGCAGAAGATTTAGGTTAAAATCCTACCGCTGACTTTTAATAACTATGTGACTTTGGGCAAATACCATAAACCTTCCTGTCTTCCATTTCCTCATTTGTAGTCAATCAATAAATATTTATTGGTACAGGCTAAGAAACAGAGTAGTTGATGAGTGGAATAATTTAAGTTCACAACATATAATAGTCAATGACTACAGTAATCTAATATTTGAGAAAGACTTCAGCTTCTGGGATAAGAACTCACTATTGCTTTTAGGCTAAGATCAAGTGTAGAACTCACTATTTGACAAAAATTGCTGAGAAAATTGGAAAACAGTATGGCAGAAATTAGACACTGACCAACATTTAACACCCTATACCAAGATAAAGTTGAAATGGATTCATGATTTAGACATAAAGAGTGATACTATAAGCAAATTAGGAGAACAATGAATAGTCTATCTCTCAGATCTGTAGAGAAGGAATGAATTTATGGCCAAAGAAGAGCTAGAGAACATTAAAAAATGCAAAATGGATAATTTTGGATTATATTAAATTAAACAGTTTCAGTACAAACAAAACCAATGTAGCCATGATTAGAAGGAAAGCAGAAAACTGGGGAAAATTTTACTTCCAAGAGTTCTGATAAAGGCCTCATTTCTAAAATATATAAAGAATTGACTCAAATTTATAAGCATGCCAGCCATTCTCCAGTTCATAAGTTGTCAAAGGATATGAACAGACAATTTTCAGACAAAGAAACTAAAACTATTTCTAGTCATTTGAAAAAAATGCTCTAAATCACTATTGATGAGAGCAATGCAAATTAAAATAACTCTGAGATAACCACCACACACCTGTCAGATTGACTAAGATGACAGGAAAAGATAATGACAAATATTGGAGGGAATGTGGGAAAACTGGGATAGTAATATATTGTTGGTGGAGTTGTAAACTCATCCGACCATTCTGGAGAGCAATTTGGAGCTATGTCCAAAGGGGTATCAAACTGTGCATACTCTTTGATCCAGCAATGTCTCTATTTTTTATTTTTAAAGCTTTTTATTTTCAAAACATAGCCTTATGTTTCAGATTTTCCCCTCCTTCCTCCCCTAGACAGCAATCCAACATATGTTATACATGTTAAAATATATGTTAAATCCAACATGTGTAAACATTTATACAATTCTCTTGCTGCACAAGAAAAATGAGATCAAAAAGGAAAGTAAATGAGTAAGAAAACAAAATGCAAGTGAATAACAACAAACTAGCAATGTCTCTACTGGGTCTGTATTCCAAAGAAATAATAAAAAAGTTAAAAGGACCCACATGTGCAAAATTATTTGTAGAAGTCCTTTTTGTAGTGGCAAGGAACTCGAAATGGAGTGGATGCTCATCAGCTGGGCAATGGCTGAATAAGTTATGGTATATAAATGTTATGGAATATTATTGTTCTATAAGAAACAATCAGCAGGATGATTTCAGAAAGACCTGGAGTGATTTACATGAACTGATGCTAAATGAAGTCAGCAGAAGCAGATCATGGTACACAGCAACAGCAAGATTATGTGATGATCAATTCTGATGGATGTGGCTCTTTTCTTTTCTTTTTTTTGTTTTAATTAAATAACTTTTTATTGACAGAACCCATGCCAGGGTAATTTTTTACAACATTATCCCTTGCACTCACTTCTGTTCCGATTTTTCCCCTCTCTCCCTCCACCCTCTCCCCAAGATGGCAAGCAGTCCTATACATGTTAATAGGTTACAGTAGATCTTTGATACAATATATGTGTGCAGAACCGAACAATTTTCTTGTTGCTCAGGGAGAATTGGATTTAGAAGGTATAAATAACCTGGGAAGAAGAACAAAAATGTAAGCAGTTTGCATTCATTTCCTAGTGTTCTTTCTTTGGGTGTGGCTCTTTTCAACCATGAAGTGATTTAGACCATTTCCAATAGACTAGTGATGGAGAGAGTCATCTACACCTACAGAGAAGATTGTGGCAATTGAGTGTGCATTTCAACATAGTATTGTCATCTTTTTTGTTGTTATTTGCTTGCTTTTTTTTCTCATTTTTTTTCCTTTTTGATGTGATTTTTCTTGTGTTGCATGATAAATGTGGAAATATGTATAAAAGAATCGCACAAATTTAACATATGTTGGATTACTTGCTGTCTAGGGGAGGGACAGGGAGAAGGGAAAGAAAAAAATTTGGAACAAAAGGTTTTGCAAGGGTGAATGTTGAAAAATATCTTTGCATGTATTTTGAAAATAAAAAGCATTATTATATTTTTTAAAAGACTGATGGAGTTCTCTTGCAAATCCATTTTATTGTGGGTGATTTTTGAAGGATATTCATTTGTGATTTGTTCAGTTTCCTTTTCTAAGATTTTGTTTATGTACATGTATAAAATGTCCTGTTCAGTTGTTCTGTACAATTTATTTTTTCTAACTATATATCCAATTTATGTGAATGAAATAATTGTTTTTATTTCTTCATTGATTGGGAATTCAATTTTTGCACTTTTATACTAATAAATTGATTTTGTTCTTTCTTTTGTTAAAGTAAATAGTGGATGGATGTGTGTGTACATATATATGTATGTATGTGTAAATATTTACATACTTTTTAAGCATATACTATGTACTAGGCACTGTGCTAAACACTGGGGACACAAAAAGCTGCAAATGACAATCCCTGTTCTCAAGAAGTTCACAATTTAACAAACGTATAAATATATAGAAACAAGTTCTATATAAGAAAAACAGGAAGTAAGTAAGAGCCAGTATAATTAAAAGGAGTTAAAACAGACTCCCTATAGAAGGTGGGATTTTACTTGAGTCTTAAAGGAAGCTGGGGAAGTCAATAGGCAAAGATAAGGAAGGAGAGTTTTTCAGGCATGGGGAATAGCTAGAGGAAAAATTGGGAGTCAACACATGGAATGTCTTATCCCTGAGAGTATCATCTGATTGAAGACTATATGGAGGGATATAAAATATAAGAAGCCTGGAAAAGTAGATGGGACTATATTACCAAGAATTTTGAATACCAAAGAGAGCATTTTTTATTTTTCCTGGAGGCAATAGGGAGACAATGAAATTTATTGAGTAGGGAGCAGACATGATCAAACCTGTGTTTTAGGAAAATTTACTTTGGAGGCTGAATGGAAGATGTTTAGAGTGGGATGAGACTTAAAATAGACAGATCTATAAGCAGGCTATTGCAGTAATCTAGGCATGAGGTAACAAGGTCCTGCACTAGAGTAGTGGGAGCATTAGAGGAGGAAAGGAAGAATATTTGATAGATATTTCAAAACTGAAATCGACAGGCTTTGGCAAAAATGTGTATATGTGGGGTAATATGTGAGAGATCATGAGGAATCCAGGTTGACTCCCAGCTGGTGCACCAGAGTGACTAGGAGGATGGTATTGTCATCTGAAGTAATTGGGAAGGTGGGAGAGAATGGTTAGGAGGAAATATAATGAGTTTGATTTCAGACACATTGAATTTAAAATGTCTACTGGCCATTTAGCCCGAGATATATGAAAAGAAGTTATAGATGGGAAATTAGATGGCAGTAGAAAGATTAGCACAGGAAAGATCTGACAACCGTTAGAATAAACATGGAAATTGCATCTATGGGACCTGATGAGATTGCCAATGATATAGTATAAAGGGAGAAGAGAAGGGGACTAAGAACAGACCTCTGCGGGACATCTGTGATAGAAAACATGGTCTGGATGAGGATTCAGTAAAAGAAAATGAGAAGGAGCAGTGATATAGGTGGGAAGAAAACCTAGAAATCTACAGAGAACAGAGTAACAAGGATGAGTATGATCAACAGCATCAAAGGCTACAGAGAGATCAAGGAAAAGGAATACTGAGAAAAAGTCATCCACAAATTGAGGAGTTGTCCTCGATAGCCTCTGAGGTCCTTTGTGGCTAAAGATCTTTGGCCACATGATCAAGTCCATAATAACAAAACTCTAGCTTTTGCATGATCTCATAACTAATGACTGATACACAACACTTAATTTAGAAGCTAGAGTGAATTACTCTTAAGTTCCTAAACAAGGTAATGATATATATATTCAGATAGCCTTTAGGATATTAAATGGAATCTGTTTGAATGAGAAGGGCAATATAACATATGCATTCCCTCTGGGAATGACCAGTGACACCCATTATATGTTAAACTAAAGATCAAGGATAGAATGAAAACATTTACTTAAAGGTTTTATGGTTTCATCAGAAACTGGAGTATCACTCTGGCAGCTTTGTGAAGGTTGGATCAAAGAAGGGAGAGAGTTGAAGCACAGAGACCAATTAGGTCTCTTCCAAAATGAGGGACTTGACCAATGTCGTAGGTAGCCAGGTGAGAGTTAAGAAGATGCCAGACATGTTGTAGAGATAGGTTTGATAAGGTTTGGCAAATAATTGGCTGGGAAGTGGGAGGGAAAAGAATTGACCCCAAGATTGCAAACTGTAATTAATGGATAGGAAATTTAGAAAACAGGGAACTGGATGGAGTAGGGGTAAAAAGAGTTTTGTTTGGACATGATGACTTTAGGATGTGCTCTTCTTTTTTGTTGATATAGTTTCCCTAGATCTGGGACTTGGCTCCACATCTTGGGTTTCAGTGCTCTTCCCTTTGCTAATTGATTTTCTGGCCCTGAAACCATGATTTTTACTGCCAAATTCTTTCGGCTAGACCAATGCCTAACCCTGTCTTCTGTGCTTTGTTCAGTCCTGCTTCCTTCCAGACCCTGACAATGATGTTATAAATGGGACAAGGGCTGTATAATTGGCTGGCATCTCAGAAAATGGGAGCTGCAATCCAGTTTTAGCTTGCTGATGCTTACCTGTGACCCATGACTGGGTTCTCAGGTAAGGTTCTGCATCTTTATGGTCCTTTATCATGAAGAGATCCACAATGGTGGCTTTGAGATGATGCTGGGGCTGGAGCCATCAATTAATACCATATTTATACTAATAAAAAAGGAGATTCCCTGGGATAGTCTTATGACATCTTGTTTTCATGAGAGTGCCAAGAGGACAGAAAACACACAGCATTCTTCATACCACACAAAAACAAAGCAACACATTATTGGTTAAAGGATCAAAAGAGCTCAAAAGCTGTCTCTGAGTCAGACCACAAATGAACACTGACTCAACTGAAAACAAAGCTTTTCAACCCAAGAAACCAGCTGCGAGGCTCTCTCTGTGTTTGTCCAAGAAGCACTCCTGAGAACCACAGACTGTTTTCAGTCTGGCGTTTTCTGACCTTGTCTCTTGTCTTGCAGTGAGATTCCAGGACAAATGCTTGAGATTTTGTGTTTCTATGGGATACTTGAAAGTCCATGCCCAGAGCAGGAGAGCGCAGGTATTCTCAGGACTCAGTTTAGGCTCTTTAA